>NC_091822.1:147876449-148176449 GCF_038994185.2 Dermacentor albipictus | reverse complement strand
AGAATATGCGCAGTGCAGCAAGCAATAAACAGTGAACAATACTTCTGTTTAAATACAGCCAGACCATACAGCACCGTATTTACTCGCATAATGATCGCACTTTTTTTGTCAGAAAAACTGACGCAAAATCAGGGGTGCGATCATTATGCGAGTTAAATTTCGCACAAAAAGAAAAAAAAATTTTCGTCCCGCGTTTGCTGCAGGACAGCAAAACAATAATGGCAGCCAGCGGAGCAAGCCGAACGCCTCGAACGCAATTTTTTTTCCTCACGCGAGTACATTACGTGCATTGAAACAGTTTCTTCCGTATCAGTAATGAATAATATCGTTAGTATCGGCAAGCTTGCGGCAATAACGTAGCCATGTCCATTTTGAGGGCCAGAAACAGATGGGCGCGTTAAGCTGCCAGTAACATAGAAACGCATGACTGGCATGCTGTGGAAACTGTGGCATTGGTCTTCACTACTATCCTAATAGGGCACGTTTCCGCTAAGGGCAGTTGAATATCTTAGCTCTGTTACAAGTGTCGATGTATGAATAGGGTACACTTAACATGTCAGTGTAAACGTAGCTACTATCGTTGACGCTCGCGATTTGTTGTGTGCCCAAGAGTGCAGATGAGAAGAATAGAAAAGCGCCTTTTTTGTTGTTGTTGACCACAACCATTATAAAGCCTACACATAATAAAGGCAAGTTTGGTTGCAGCTTTTTTTAGTCATGGAAGTGCGGAAAGTGATAAAAGTAATGAAATGAGGCATCTACTTAATGTTTGGTGCATGCAGACCACTTGGCTTGTCTTGAAGAGTCGTTTGCGTAGCATTCGACAGATGGTAAGCACGATCATTATTAGCTAGACTTGGCACACGACATATCGCTGCGGCAAGTTCAGGGTGCGATCATTACATGGGAAATAAAAAAATCACATTTTGATGACAAATTTCAGGGGTGCGATCATTACGTGAGTAAATACGGTATATGTTAGTGAATAATTTCAAATATATTTTTCTTCATTGGGACACACAGCTGCTCTTCAGTCAGCTCATATTTGTTTACTGTCATTGGAAGACTGTAAAGTACTACAGTCTTCAGCATCTGCAGACTGTAGTTGATATGCGCTCGTGGTATGTGCCGATGTTCATGATGGAGAGTAGAACGAGATGACATAGTGAACTGCAAGTTGGCAACAGCCCATAGTGTTCTTCTATTTTATGGATTTATTATTTTAGGGACAATAACAACTGATGTTCATAGAGAGTACAAAATTATTTTATTTTAAGTAAGTGACAACATTCAAATGTATTACGAGTTTCCATGTTGTTTTACTGAAACAATGGAGGAGTGCATACAGTGAGAGCTAGGTTCAATCTTGGGCATCGCTCTGATGGAAATCGCGCTGACACATGTGAAAGATGGCAGCGAAAATCACTCGGCAATGTGTGCAACAGCAACAAATTTTTTTTGCTCGAGTTGCTGCATGTAAAATAGCCTTATGAGACCACCGGTTATCTGCCCTATGCATTATGTGGCCTGCCCAGCTCCATTTCCGCCCCTTATATGTCGACTAGAATATCAGCTACACCTGCTTGCTCTCTAATGCACACCACTATATTCCCATAACTGCCAACCCTCCTGATTCACCTGGGAGACTCCCGATTTTTTACTGAACTTTCTGATTGTACGATCACTGTCTTGTATCTACCAAAAAGCGGTCTCCGTTCGTGCAATAAAGGTTTTTGCGAAACCAGCACCACAGAATCTACAGCCACATCGTAATCGTCAGCATCACCAACAACGGCTGCACTAGCACCATCGGTATCATAGACTAAGCAGCCGACTACAGTGCCTAGTAAGCCGACCAAAGCCAGAGCCAATGTAGCTCTTACATTTCATGCATGCCTTCCTCCATGGTGCATCTTGTTGCTGCTGCTTGTGTGTATGATTAGTATTGGCTAGGCCGTCTGTGTGCCGTGCACTGTGTAAAGTAAGAATCCTCGTTGATGCCATGGCACTATCAGAGCCCAAGAAAAGGTATATGCAGAAGTTTTTGCGACCTTACACTTCTGAATTTCCGTGCTTTTTGACATCAAGTAAAGGAGAACATTTTGCATTTTGTACGTGTGGATGCGACGTCAGCATGTGTCGCGGTGTCAAAGGCGACTTGAAACTGCACATTTCCACAGCGAAGCATCAAAGATATGTTCGCAGCACTGAGCAGCAAAGCAACATAGTGAACTTTCTCTGGAACAAGTGCGACGACAGTGTTGTACGTGTGGAGTGCCTGTTTATGGGATTCCTCGTCGAGCACAACCTACCCCTTCGGGTTAGAGACTACGTTGGGCCTCTTCTACGGAAGATATTTCCGAAATGCAACAAGGGAAAGCGCTATGGATGTGGACACAACTCTGGAACACAACTCTGAAGAATGCGGTGGTGGCCAACCTGAAATTTATTTCACAGGCATCGCTCTCGAGTCTTCATTTCTTTAATCAGAGTTTTCCTTAGCTGCTGCCTCGAGATTCCACTGAATCTGCTGAAGACACTTTAGATGCCCTCGAAGCTGAGTTTGCCACATTACAGGCACACAGTCTTCCAGGACATTCTGAATGAAGAAAGGTGGGATGTGCAGTGGTCTATGATAGGAAAAATTAAACACTGATGGAAAACATGTTTCACCGAGTTAAGGTGATGCTGGATTTACTCGTAACACCGCTAGCAACGCAGAGTGTGCGAGGATTTTCAGCAAGGCACGAAAAACTGAGACTGAGTTCTGCTCATCAACATGCGACACCTGCTGCTACTGAAGGGCCGTCAGTCTGGACCATATTTTGAGCAAAGCTACTCTGACAAATTTTTGAAGGGAGCAAAGTCTGCTACTGCAAGGTCCTGCAAAAGGACTCATTGAACACTGCCTGAATTGAACGAACCTCGCCCCCTAGTGTCCCACCGGAAGTTGAAACAGTGAATTACAGTGAAGTACAGTCGAATCCCTGCATAATGAATACCGATTCGACAAAATTTCTGGCACAATTTTTTAAAAATTCCCTAACAGTTTCCGATAGAGCTTGAGATGCATGAAAATTACAGCCACAACACTTTATGACAGGTGCATTTTCCCTTTAATGAAGTTTCCATGGAGCAAGCCTGGACACTGCCAGTTCCGAAAGAGAGAGAGAAAAAAAACAAAAAACAAAAAATGTTAATAGGGAGTTTAAGGAATAGAATTTCCAAGGAGCCTTGCATATGCAAAGCCCTACACTCCAACTGTGCTCTTTTGTACTCCTTTAGCATTTTTTTTAACACCTTGTGTGCTCTTTTGCACGCTCGTATGATAGGGTCCCCAACTTTGAGTCTCCTAGTCAAACCTCGACATATCGAACACGGATATATCGAATTATTGCGTATATTGAACGCTTTCTATATCACCTGGGAAATTGCATGCATTTTTTATTTCGAACAGGGTCGGACGTAAAATGGATATATCGAATTCTGCCACCCCAGACCACGTGCGCTCTGTTGACAGGCGGCGAGCTTTCCCGCAACACCCTCTAAGATAGCAGTGGCGTGATGGGCGTTCTGGACTGCTGCGCACTATAGCTGTACACAGCAATCGCGCCGAGGGTGCCATTTTAACGTAGCGGTGTACGCACACGGCAGCTTGGCTGGTTCAACAATGTCAACGACGCATTGCATTTGTCGCACTGACTCCTCCTCGGTGCCACGCTCTGCGCCGGCCGCGCCTCGCGATGACTGGCGGTTTGCATCCACAAAGATGCGCTCACTGGACTCACTCATAGACTTTGCAGACGGCACTTTATTAAAACTTTAATATTGACAGTGTTTGAAAATGCTTAGATTGACATACGTGGAGATCGCAGCAGAAGTAGCAGCCAAACGAAGACGCTGCTAAGGTTGATCCTGCAAGCGCTCATGCTGCCCCGTTCCTGACTTCAACTGGAGCTGTAGCTGCTTTGGCCCTTCTATGCCGCTGCTGTGGCGCAAACGGGGGCACTGGCCTATTGCTTGTGGATCGTTTAGATTATGTTGAGGTTTCCGTGTTTAAGCACGCAGCTGCCAATAAGAAGCAGACTACACTGCTGTAGTACTTTCAGTCAAATAAATAAGTACTTTGTGTGAGCTGTAAGTGAGTATTTACTGCGCCACGATTGGGGCGCAATCAGAGATCGTTGTTTGGAGCACGCGTTCGGTTGCGCTGCACGCGATTTGCCTAGGCCGCGCCTATTTCACGCAGCTGACAGTCGGTGCGGCCGAGGCTAATTGTGTGCCGTGGAACCGAATGCGCACTCCTGGCAGACGAAGTCGGCGCGGCCTAGGCTAGTAGCACACGGTGCAACCGAATGCGTGCTCCGAACAACGATCCCCAATCACGCCCTTGGTTCATTGATCTGCCGAAGTTTTTTATGCATTCTTTATGTGATCTTAGATATCGAATTCTGGCTATATCGAACTATTTTGTGATCACTGCGCTGTTCGATATATCGAGGTTCGACTATTTCTAACCCTCCTCAATACTCCAGAGCTACTCTTCGCTCGAGAGCTTATCACTATGCGGGGTCGCGACAGTAGTGGCACTGACATTCACACAGGCAGACAGAAATCCAGGAAAATGTTCATACTGAGAGTGCTCATTCATACTAAGTACTGAGAACTCCTTTACACCAGTAAGCTGCTGTTCCTAGTACCGTACCTGTCTTGTGAGACTTCCCCCAAGGTTCATGGTTCCCGAACCAGGTTTTTTCGTCTGCAGCCAAAGCATGGCCGTCGACGTCAGCTTGTAGTGTGCATTTCGGCCACTTGACTTTTCCTGAAAGAGGGTAGCAGATGTTGGTGCTCACATTCACAAAAAAAGAAAACAAAAGAAAAGGTGCCTGCAGCATTTCATTCACAAGCTAATATGAACAAAACATAACACCTCAGTTAAATGAAAACTAACCAAACTAGGTACACATATCGCTTTCTCAGTCAGTGTTTAATCTCCCCACTCAACGATGGATGGTCGCTTAGCACAGAAAATAACTTGCAGGCTGAATTAACTTTTCCTCAATTTCTACTATGCTCAAATTGTGGCACTGATGATGGCTATGTTGTACTGCCACCGTGCAGGGACATTTTTCTACAAAACGTTTCGGTAGAAACCATCGATAATTATTGTTAATGACAGCATTAGCTTCTTTAATATGCATTGCAATTTCGTTCAGCCACATTTTATATAGATCACAAACTTCTAAAGGATGACGCAAGGACAAGTGCACAACTCATCCAGCAGGAGAGCCCTGTAGCACACAGTGACTCCACCACATGGCCCGTGTGACCATGGATTACTGTGCCCAGTAATGCAATTACTGGTCCAGTTTGCTTCACACTGTCTAAGTGATCAGCCCACTTTGCTTGGTGAGAAACTGACCAAGTGGGCATGATAAACCACAAGATGGAAGGAAAGGAATGCTTCAATTAAGTAAAGAAATTACGCACTTTAACACATACATTTGTTGGACTGACGATATTTAGGTCCACATGTTGTTTCACTACATAATTTCGTAAAGAACAGAGCCGGTCACCGGCACATTCATAGGAATAGTACAGATGACTCTAAGTTGATTTGTTATGTACCACATCCAGAGTCTTCTCATTCGCAATCAAATACCAATCAACCCACTACTGATCAAAGTATCTCATCGCAAAGAAGCTAACGTTTAAGAAATGCAGGTGTAACCAGGTTAACTATTATTTAATTTCCAAATGACATGCAAGTGTCTGAAGTGAGGCTGCTGATATAGATTTGTAAGGTAACATGGCTACAAGCCAAATGACGAACACTAAGGAGTCAAACACCGCAGCGTACATTCAAGAGGGAAGACAAAGAGTTCAGTAGTGTAATGAGAGGAAGCAAGAAAATTATCCATGAGAAGGCAATAATGATTGATTCAAGTGGTTAGAAAAAAATGTCAGCCTCAGGAGGGACAACAAAACAACATTTAAGATTTTAACACTATGGGCACATTCACACCGGCGACTTGAGGAGGTCGCGCGACCAAGTTGGTCGCTTTGCGACCAGTCGCAAATGGTCGCAAACGGTCGCCTTTCTCGAAAAGCGACCATTTTGGGCGAGTCGCTCCCTGCGCGATTTTTCAGTCACGCGACCCTGGTCGCAAAACTGATAAACCAATCAGCGGCACACCGGAAGTGATCTTTCGTGTGTCTACATCCGGCCTCCTCCGGCGTCGCATTCAAATTCCGCGTAGATTCCGAGAGTTCTCGCTGAGAACGATAATCTCCGGGATTGCGACTTGCGGGTCGCGCTCAGCTGGGCTTTCCGGTGTGAACATCAGTCGCCTTCGGTCGCTTTTTGATTGCGAGTCGCAAATGATCGCGCGACCTCCTCAAGTCGCAGGTGTGAATGTGCCCTAAGAACTTAAGATAATGAATGATTAATTGGGTAAATGAAAAAAGCAATCATAAGTATCAATCACAAAGAGACATGATCCCATTAAATGACTGCAAGTAAAAGAAAAGGCCTTTTCTTCTCTAAACAATAAACGAATGGCACCCTGTTGGTCATTGACATAGCCTGTTTGTAGAGGAGCTCCTCTGGAAATTCAGAAATTTCATTGCCACCCTTCCTTTCTATTTAATGTGCAATGTTCACTGGTACATTAAACCTTGTCTCACAGTTAACGTCACCCATGCAGAAGTGTGATCGACCATTCTAACTTGGTATTTTCATAGATTGAGAAGAATCCTTTTACAGCATACTCAGGCGACAGGTCAGAGACCAGGTGTGGACTGTTCCAACCAGTCACGATTAGCGTAGTCGCATGATAGACATGTAGCCCAGCTTGCAAGCACATCCACATGGCAGGTAAAAAGAACTAACTACCAGGCGGACTCAGTGTGATGTAAAGATGGATTCAAGTGTAGAGCAAGATGAAATAGGCAGGTGGCCTCTCTGAACAATGGAAATGTTCCATTTGCCTGCTGGGAGAGACCTCGGCTAGTGATGCAGAGACAGTAAAAACCGGCTGGCTATTAAAAGAAATAAAAAAGGGGGTGCCAATAAGTTTTGCTTGTGTAGTCTGTTGACCTGCAGCACTGCTGCAAATTCCACCAACCAAAAGAAAGAGGACACGTGCTACCTGGTCCATGACCCATTGTATCGATGCCATTACCAGAATGTTGAATACATACTGCCCACATACAGCCCTTCAAACTTATAAGAGGTAAATTCTCGCAGCTTAATTGGCACAATTAACCTTTACACTAGGAACTGCTGTTCATGTTTGTCTGTGTGGCATAAACAAATGACATTCGAATTCAGGAGTCGATGCCATTCTTTTCTGCACCATCGTCACTTTCTTGAGCTGCTCCATGGCTGCTCCTAATTGCCCATAACCTTAAGTTGGTCAGTGAAATGCAACAAAAGCTTGGCAGGTTCAACAATGACAGGTGCATGCAAGCGGTAAGGGTGCAGAATAGAAATGACGGAAAGCTGGGCCGGAAGGAGCAAATGATGGTGGCTGACCTGCACTTCGACAACATGGATGGAATCCCAACTGCCCATAATCTTCTTGGAGCCGTCGCCACCCTTTTTGATGAGCACCACACCCGCAAAGCCGTGGTCCAGGTCCCAGAGGTAGACGGACGAGACGCCGCCCTCGAAGTACATCTCTCGGTACTGGTCAAAGGCATTGTTGGCGTCCACTTCCAGCTTGCGCAGTCGCTCTGAGGGCAACGCGCCATCCTCCAAAGGGGGTTCATAGTTGTTGCTCCACGGGGACCTGCAAACGATTTGCAAAAGGTTTTCCACGTTAACAGCTCTCCTTATTGGATTAATTTAAGAGAATCTCCCCTATCCTCTTTCCCCACCACCACCAACACATAGAAAAGTGCCAAGAATCTAAATGTCAGGAGTGACAAAAAAAAAAAAAATCAAGCAAGACAAAGGGGTCAAGGAAGCGATATTCAAACTAATTTCAATGCAGTAGACTCCCGTTAAGACAAACCCAGTTAAGCTGAATTTTCGAATATGAGGAGCAGTGTGTGGCCATTTAATTGTTTTCCCATAGACAATGCATTGCCAAACACGAACCGCGAATCTGGCCAAACCGAAATTCCATGGCTGTCATTGATGCCAGCTGCTTGGCTCAGCGAGCAGCCCTGATCACTAGACTTGGAGGAGGAGACTGCAAGCTACACCAGCAAATGGTGTTTCCGCGGAAATAAACAACCACACCAGCATGTCACCAACCATGATCATGTCAGAGAGCAACCAGCACCTTTAGCAACTGTTGCTAAAGGTGCTGGAGATAAACAAGGAAATGACTTCCACCAAACTTCACAGGCATCTGAGATTTTTTGGGTCTTTTTCCATACCAGTACCTTTGCCCCACTGCGCGCAGGTTGCCCTAGCAACGGGGTAATGCCGCTAACACTACCTTTTTACCCGGCAGTAGCGTGCTATCAGGCTGACGCTAAGCTTATTAGCTGAGACAGGCGCCATGCCAGGTAGCGCGTATCTTTAACCCTTATTTCTGCCTATCACTGCTCACGCGCACTTGCTTGGCTGCTCGCTGCCACTTGTTTGCGGCCTCGTGCAGCAACAGTGAGCTGCAAGTCAAGTCTGTTTTTCAAGCCAACACGAGTTGACAACACCTGCCATAATTCAAACACGAGTTCAGATAACTCCGGATTAATGTTACTTCACTGCATCTTAATTGAACCTTAAAGGAAAATAGCAACGAAACTTTGGTCTGCGTAGTTCCACATACTGTAGACATAGAACAGCCAGTGTGCGAAATTTCACAACTGAGATGAGAGTGGACACATCATGAAAAACTCGCAAATATAGACTGAAACCGCAAGAAATGCCGTGCCAAAAGTGATGAATGACCGAGAATGTGTGGCCCCTCAGCATAACCTCCGAAACTGATCCTCAGCCACAGAGCGCCGAGAAATCTCGGAGGCAACATGCTAGAACCTACATCGCATCCGCTAATCACCAGGGCCAGGAGTCTGTTTAGGCACTGCTTAAAGGCTGTTAATAAACAGAAAGTTATACAATTAGCAGCCCTGCAGCTTTGCCAAGATTGCTTCAATAGTATATGCAAACCATTCCGCAAAGGTGAAATTTCGTTGCAGTTGACGTATAAGAGTTCGACCTGCCATAGTGGCCAAGTAGGCATGGCATTCTGTTGCCGATTATAAAATTGTGAGTTAAAATCCTGGCCATGGCAACTGCATTCCGATGGAAGCAATGGAATTTTGAAGATACTTATGGACCGACATTTAGGCACGTTTTTAAAAAACAAACATGCGTGGTATAAGTTGATACGAAGACCCCCACCCCCCTTACCGGCTTCGAGGCATAAAACACTGCTGTAAATGTGCAATCATGGACAACTGAAATACAAACAAGGACTAACTACAATGCATTCTTTTATTTCTGTTTTCGGCAATATATTTCAGCACAATTTTGGTTTGTCAAAAAACAATTATGGGGTTTTACGCGCCAAAGCCACTTTCTGATTATGAGGCACGCCGTAGTGGAGGGCTCCAGAAATTTCGACCACCTGGGTTTCTTTAGTGTGCATCTAAATATAAGCACATGGGTGTTTTCGCATTTCGCCACCATCGAAATGCGGCCACCGTGGCCAATTTTGGTTTGTACACTTTGGCATCTGGAGAAAGTCTTTGGCAACCAGAGAACCAGTGGGGTAAGCCCATTCCCTGGAGTTATTACCTGCGGAAGGTGTTCTACTCTGTAGTGATTCCTTGTCTGCATTTCATTTGCCCGTGACTGAACATGCAATAACAAGTACAAAGATAAATTAATTACCTATACGAGTCCCCATCCCTGTTGTAGTCGCAGAGCAGATAGTCTTTGCCGCACTTTTTGTCAGTGGCTATCTTCAGTGGTTGGTCGACAGAGGACAGGAGTTCTTCACAAAGTCCAGGCACCTGATTATAAGTACGATATTGTTACCAACAGCATGTTAAAAAGGAAATACAACTAATATAAGGGGTGCATCAAACAAGCAAATATTAAAATTAAAATTAATCTCTGGTGTTTTACAAGCCAAAACCACGATATGATTAAGAGACACACCATAGTGAGGGACTGAAAATTAATTTTGATCACTGGCTTTTTAACATGCACCTAATGCACGGTACACAGGTGTGACTACACTTCACCCCGATCGAAACGTGGCCGACACGGCAGGGATTTGAACCTGCACCCTCGGGCTTGGCAGCTCAACGCCAAAGTGACTGCGCCACCACAGCGGGTTCAAGCGAACATTAAACACCAATAAAACTCTTCATATATGTTCACACGTATAGCTCATAGCATGGAGAAATTAACAAATTCATGGAACCTTCATAGTGAATTCATGCTCACAAAAGGAAAAAAAAGGAAGCATTAGGTGCAAATACAGATTTGCTCCTTTTCTTTTTTTTTCATTCTGGTCAGTCATTTCTACGATCAAACATATTCTCGTTTTCTTAACATTATGAGTTAATGTCGCAAGCAAATTTGAATTATGCGAGCAGCCATTCAAAAGAAAGAGAAGGAAATGCGCTGCCGCAAGCAAAAAATAAACTTATTCATAATGCACTTTTTTTTTTGTACTACTGGAGCTGCCTGCAGTGGAATTTTAAACCTAGAAACAAAACATACATCAAGATGAAAAATGAGGACAAGGGACAGTACTGACTTCCAAGCAAGTATTTCTAGCAGCGACATATGCTGCATTCGCTGGTACAATAACAATAAAGAGCAGCCTAAAAACAATCGCAACCAAAGCCATCCCTCACATGGGAAGTTCTCTGAGGCATAACAGTTTATCAGATGCTCCTACTCTTTACCGGAGAGTCAGGCACAATGTTCGAAAAGAGGTAAAAACAATTAAGGTCAGTGACCAGGCGTTGTAAACAAGGAAACCGTATAGATGACGAAATATAAAACAACGGTTTTGCTTGGTCAGTCGCCTTCATTTTTTTTCCCCCTCGGAAAGCACCATTATGTGGAGGCCCAACATATTTGTTCCCAATATACACCACCTCTTTGACTTCATTACACATTTACTCATGTAGGGCTTGTCCTCATCTGTTGCTTGCACCTTCGATTCTTGAGCCCAAGTTTTGCAGAGTAAAAGAAAGTTTCACCCAGGTGTACTCACATTAATGTGTGTGCCAGGGCAGGCTAAATTCAGCCTTAATTAGGTAATTACGGTATTTCCCTCATTGTCCGCTCCCGTAGGCTCAGTTGCAATCCAAGCTGTTGCTAATGCCAATGAACCAAAGCACCGTGAAAAGGGAATGATCGATCACTGACTAACCAACCTTCACATACTGCTTATACTACTATTGCTAGTGTTCCCTTTCTTTTAGTATACATTGTATTTTTCATTCTACTGGCAATGGCTTTCAAAAGTAATAAAGTTGAATTTAGCACTGTCCCTCTCCATCACAGTTCTTGAGTACATTTTGCACGCTCACATAGCCTGCGGCTTCAATGTGCCTTGGGAATATTTGCGCAAATCACGACTTATCAGAAATACGGGCATGTGCAGTAATGTACATGCATGGCAGATAAGTGTGGCTGACACAGAGATAATTATGCCTGGCAGATAAGTGACACTTCATTGTTCAATAATTTTCTATCAACCCTATAAAATTATTTTAACCGTGTGTCACGAAGCCTTTTTTTTTTTTTCATTGCGCCCAAAATCGGCTTTGTGACAGCCTAAATGTAAAGTCGAGAAATGGCTACACAGTCTTGCAAAGAGTACCAAATATTTTCTTTTCAAGCGGCATTGAGTACGAAACTGTCATCGAATGTGAAGGCATTTTATCTAGTGTTGTAAAATGCGAGTTACTATGCTTCAGACAAAATGATCGCAATGCATAAGAAACTGGACAATGGACATGTATTACCAACTGGAATACTTGTTACTCTGTTCCTCTCTATCACACAGGCACGAAGGACTTAATGGCAATAGCTCCTTTATGCACTTTTGATTAAATTGCTAATTCAATTTTTTAATTTTTTTTTAGGTTTTGACAGAAACAAGGTTCCACAGCAGAAGTTCAGAACCAATATTACAAATATTTATTTACATGACAAACGTCTGTTCACGCAAGGCAGTGAAAAAGACGATCAAACTGAAAAGGCGAAATTAATAAAGCGGCTTGGCGACAGCTAGGGTCGAACATGTCGCTGCACATCGCATAGAGAAGCGTCTGACGCCACGGAAAACGGTTTGAAACGAACGACAATACATAAAATCGGTGACTTACCAGGTCTATTAAGTCGCTCAGGTTTTTCTCTATCTTCTGAGGCGGCAACCTCCTCATGAGGTCGAGGGCGGAATCTAGCTGTTGATCTGCCGTCTGCAACGACAAACAACACAGGATGTTCCTACACAACGTAAACACAAACAGAAACATTTAACACACGCAAGAGTGTCGATTCGCAACAGCGCCGCGGAAGCAGCGGAGCTAGACGTTGAGTGAGCGGTGCGAAAATAATGGTGTGTTTACAATGCAAATGAGACTGGTGAAATCTGTGTTCTAACCTCCAGCCTTACACGGCACTCCACAGGTGTAGCACTTCATTCTGAATAAGGAGTGTGCACCTTTTTCGGGCGTAATTACCATACCGCGCACAACAACGACGACTTTTGTGGTCGTCAAGCGTAAATACCAACACAATTTCTCGCACGCTTCGATACCGTTCGTCGACTGGAGAAGTCGAGTCAAAAAGCACCTCGCAAGGCAACCTCCACCTTACGTGCAGGCAATGTCGGTTTCCCAGAGCTTTAAACTCCTACATTGTGATGCGTGATCCTCGTCAAAAAGGAGAAATTTAGACGTCAAGGCTCGTTGCTTCACTAAACAGCGCTTATAACTGTGCCGGCGATACTGACTTAGGCTTAATCCTGGCATCTCCTCCAAATTTAATCGGCTCACACGAGCTATGAATAAGAGCGCAAAGTAACCTCCTCGGTTGCGGACAGGCTGGACAATTTCTCGTACGCGGAACAAAAGGGGGTATGGAGTAAACTTACCGTCATTGCGAACTTTGCGAGCAGAAAATAATTTGCCAACGCCCTCTGAAAGCAAACGGAAGTGGTAACGCCGTAACACACTCGGATTATTGCTTGCTCGGATCGGCCCAGAGGCCAAGTCCTATGGCCAAGTCTGCATACTACGGGAAGTCAACAAGCGGAACGATGATCGAAGAAATTTGCAGCTCGTTCTGAATGTTTAGCAGCTCTCTGTGGAAGTGGAATAAAAAAAACTAGCCGAGAGCTTCTTGAACGTTCAATAGTAGTTGAAAGCTTTTCTGTTATATTTTAGGGGTAGATTTCGCTTACGCACTGCAAATAATCTGTATTTTTAAAGAGCTACACAAAACATATGGCTTTTAAATAAAATTTGGAAACACAGAGGCGTCATCTTTCTTCTGCAATGCCATATTGTTGATTGGTAAATACGACAAAAAAAAAAGAAAGAACGTTTTCAGACGGCGCGACACAAACGGTTGAAATGGTATCGGGCATGCTGGCCACGGTGGTGAAATTTATCCTTCGCACGCTATGGCGTCTGTGCCGTAAGCATGTCAACTGCGCTATAAACTACTTATTGCAACTTTAACGCTCATTTACCAATAGTCGATATATTTTGTTTATCCGCTGTGCAAAAATCGCGTAGTTTAGCCATAAGAAGCTAATGCTTTGCGTCTAGGGGGAATCCCAATTTTGTCAGTAGTGCGCCTGCTGCCGCTGCGATGAGCCGGAGTTCAAACGATTCAGAAGAAGACGGCGAGATTGATCGTGAAGAAACGCGCTACAACATGGTTTCGAGCAGTGTCGCTTCGCCCACAAAGGACTACGCCGAACAAGCGGATGAAAGGTGAGTGGCTGCGCGCGCGGCTCCAGTGAAAAAGAGTACTAGCCGCAAAGTGCTTGACTTGTCAACACAAGCTGCTGGTTGTGGTCGAGAACACGTTACGGCTAAGACATTGTGCGTTGACAGCGTCATCGTTTGCCTGCCGAAATGCTGCAGCTTTGCTTTCCCGCACGATCTAGGGAAATATTGGGGTAACTGTCTACTAAGTTCTGTAGCTAGGGGGCATGTTGGTTGAACGTTTTCGTTTTGATAACTCCTACGTGTTACTCAAAAGCTACCCGGTTGTTTTAGCATTTGTTAGAAGACCAGGGCACTGTTGCATCAGTTTGATATTGCATAAAGCCACCAAGTACGCCAAAATACTTTCCCTTAGGTGTCGCTAAACTGCACGAACTACGACATCCTTGTTGAATGTCTCGCGTTTGCTCGCCGGATTTGTTTCTAGATACGACGAGAACTGATCGAAGGGAATTAAAACTTATTAGTTGTAATAACCAGTAACGTTCGAAGTACGACTTTCGAAAGCTTCAGGTAAACGTGGGATCACAGCAGACAGGTTTTCTTATTCCCGCTGTCAACCATGCATTTGCAAAAAAAAAAGTGGTATATACGGCTGCATTCCGCTTAGCTACTTGTGACCATCAAAATATTATACGGTGAATTAAATTCTGTGGTTTTACGTGCCAATGCCACGATTTGATAATGGGTAGGTTGTGTGCGAATAGTGATTTTTGAGACTCAATCGGATATCGAATAGTTTTTGAAAAATGAATAGCCGTTATGACAGTTAACGTAGAACAATGTTCACATTCCTGTATTCTTATAATGTTAGCAAGGTTCTGTCATTAAATAATACTTACGAAGCATTCTTTATTAAAAGCCTGAACGGAGCATAAGGAAACTTTCTTTGCATGCATGGGCTCTTCAGACAGTGTGAATGATCACTGCACAGTCTGTAAAGTGTGGCAAGTGACGTAGGCGGCTCCACTGCACAAGTCCTCCTGTTTTATGTCCACACTGTGCCCGCGGGGCTGAATATTTATCATCCTTTTGCTCCAATTTTATGTTTAACTGGGCGCAGTTGACTTTTTGAAATATTCGGAAAGTATTAGAAGAATATTCGAAAATACGAACAGTGACTATTCGATTCGTTATTTGAAAGTTCTTGATATTTGCACTGTCCTAATCATGAGGCGTGCCATAGTGGGGGACTTCAGATTAATTTTGACGACCAGGGGATTTTTAACGTGCCCCCAATTCATGGGACATAAGCGTTTTTGCATTTCACTCCCAGTGGATTACGTTAGATCCCGTACCTTGCATATCGTGTTTCTGCCCATAGTATAAAAGAAAGGGGGAGGGGGCACTGGCATTAGCAGTAATGGTGCTAGAGTAATATCGGCGGGAAATTATAGTAAAATAATACCCAAAAGCTTTAGGAGAGATAGGGGAGTCGTCGTATGCGCTATATTATATCTTGGATCTATCTTGCAAAGAAAATATACAGATCATATGTTTTCTATTTAGTGCAGAGCATCTGGAAATCAATACATTTCCCGGTTCATACAGCAACAAGTCTGCTGAGTACTTTTCTTCTTGCTGGGGGCGGGGGGGGGGGTTGAGGGGGGGTGTATTCTGTGTTTACCTAGTGGACTGTCCATATCTCGGGGCCACCGCTAATTGGCTAAAGCTGTATGAGTGAAAAGAAAGACAGGCTAGGGGCACCTGCCTCATTCTCGCTCGTACCCCAGCCCAGCCGATCATCATTTAAGCAGCAGCCGAAATGGGTAGTCCACTACGTGGACACTTACAGAGTACAATGTCAGTTTTCTTTTTTTGCTGCTTTTTGTAACTGAGTTGAAGGTTTCTATTGAACCATCCACCACCATAGTTTTTTTTTTGCTTCCTGCAAGGTACTAGATTTCATGAGAGTGTCGCCAGATACTGAATGCACTGCTTTAACAGTATTCTACGGTTTGCATCCTTCTCTGCCTGCATGCAGTGACAGTTATGACACTGAAGACGGAGGTGAGGACATGCTGAACATACAGCCCCCCCAGGCAACAATCGTGATTCCGAAGCGTGACCGGCGAGATCGCAAGCGCGACAGGCATTCAAGAAAGCATGAATGTAAGGAACGTGTGTTTGCTTCAAGAAATTGTGCTTGCTTCCATGGAGCTCTTTTCCTGTAATGCTGCCTGCAGCACCACAGACCACGTCAATTTTAGGCAATGGGAGCTGGGTCCTTGAAACCACTTCGCTATTGACATGAAACATATTCACAGCGTTGCACATTGTCATACCAGACTTATGTAATAGTGTAATGCCAAGGGCATCTGGACACAGGCGGCCAGTATAAGAGGGAAGCCTGATGTAGTAATTTTCTTTATTTGAAATAGAAAGGCACCTTGGGATGCCTTATTCAATACTCAAGCTGTCTGCTGGAGTCATTGATTGAATACAAATTATGTGTTTCCTTTCTCGCTTGACAGCTAAGTGTTACCACTTTGCCAGTTCAAAACTAGGCATACACACTGCATATTGGCAGTATGGTTGCAGTTGTCTTGGTATTAGCAGCTGAAGGTGGCAGCATCTGTCGGAATTGTAAAACTCATGTTTACAGCCATTAGGCCCGTGAAACGGGTGCTGGAATTCACTAAAAGTGGTTATCCATTGTATTAAGAAAAATGCTAGGTGCTAAACTTGAGCTGAATTGACAGGTGTCGTGAAGTAGCGAGTGCACGGCTGCTGCCGTAAGTGCAACTTCTTTGAATGAAGCAAAATTACGGAAATGTGTGAAAGAAGTGGACCATGTTTAAGTGTTGAACTTATTGTGCTGTTATACATTATCATGGCAATTGTTTGTCAAGAATAGTTAAAGGTACACTAAAGGCAAATAAGTAGTTGACGTGGACTGTTCAAATACCATTCCAGGAACCTTGCAACGCTTGTTTCGTGCCAAGGAAAACTTAGTTTATGAGAAAATTGCATCAGAAGGGTCCGAATACCTTTTTCGAAATTCAAATCTCCCCTCACCCAACCGGGGGAGTGGTGACATTGCATACGCCATCACCGCCCTCTGCTGCCATAGATGAGTAAAACGGCCTCCGACAGATGGCTGCACCGAGCCAAGACAGCGCAATGGATTTGCTGCTATAGCTGCTTTTTGGTCAAGTGGGCATAAACCGTTCGGGCATCCCGCGGCATAACATAGAAGTTGAATTCTCTGCTACTTGCAGTTTGTGCGAGTTTCGCGAGCCAGCAAAACCAGCACAGCACTACGCGATAACGAAACTGCTGAAATGCGAAAGCTTGGGCGGCGTAGAGTCGAGCGAAATCTAAACCTTTCAACCACCTGCACCATCGTCATGAGTAACTTCAATTAGTTCTTTTTTCTAAATATGAGATAGAACTGGATAAGTGGCATCTTGTTTCGTATTCTAATACAATGCAATGATGTTTTTTTGCAACGAGTGGTTGAGTACTAGTGGCCGACTTTAACTGAGGAGTGCTTCTTTCGTCATCAGGCAAGTGCTTGAATGTCCCGAGGGAGTTTCTAATCATGTCCTGCATTTACCTCAGTTTTTCGATTACTGCAGTCCTGTTTGCGATAATATTGACACCTTACAGATTCCCAAGCATTAATCTATCACTTTAGCTTGACTTAATATTTGCCTTTAGTGTCTCTTTAATGACAGATAAAAGGATAATAAATCTCATTTGAAAATGAAACATGAAAAATGAAAGGATGCTTTTGCTGGAGCTTCTTGCAGTGGTACTTTCTAATACAACCTCATTTTGCTGCTATGTCAATGTTGTTTGTAATCATGTGGTGCCCCCACTTTGCTGCCATCTGGCTCCTGTAGGGCGACATAGCTAGAAGCAATTGGCACAGCTTGTATTGCTGTGCTATACCATCTCTGAGACTAAAAAATGACTTTCATGATTGTCAGTCTTTGGGTGGTTAGCGCTGTGGGAGAGACATGTCTTCATTTGCAAGATTTTTTGTGCCTGTCTTTTTTGTGGCTTAGAGCAACCTTGGAGAAATATTTAAAGCATACAACACTTCAACTAGTGTTAATGTTTGCCTCTAGAGTTTAACTCTCTATAGGTTCTCAAGTTTTTACTGTAAAGGCAGATGCAAATTTAGCCTTCCTCTATTATTATTTGATAGTATACTTACAAGAAAGAAGGTGTTGGTTTTGATTGGTGTTCTTATTGGCTTCAGACCTCTTGGCTTTATGTGACAGTTACTTTCTTGTCCCATTATAATGTGTGTCCTTTGTTAAATTAAAAGGTTTTAGCTTCATTTCACTACTGCTTTTGTCATCATTGGGCCTTTCCTGCCAATGGTTCTGCAGCTTCCCACAGCCGTGGCAAGGACCGCCAGCCGAGCAGCCGAGATCGGAGCGGTGGACACCGGGACAGCCGACGTGCTGCTGCTGACAGCAGCAGTCACAGGAGTGGTAGCACCCGTAATCGCGACACACGCGAGCACGAGAGTCGGCACCGGCAAACCCACCGAACAGAGGAAAAGGTGGCTCGGCCAGTGGAACCGCCATCACGTTCTGGGCGGAATGAGGCCAGCAGCAGCAGCGGCAGTAGCAGCAGCAAAGAGCAGGTAAAAGCACTTTATTTGCGGGGGGGGGGGGGGGGGGGGAGCAGTAGAACAAGTTTAGCTCAGGCTACCTCAGATTTTAAGTGATGTCCTGGAAGAAAGGAATCTTAATACAAGTACTGGGTCAGCCTGGGTGTACTAGAGAAAGTGGGGGGGGGGAGTATTTACTTTTTTTGCGGCCCTACAAAGGAGTGCTAAATATCGGCAGGTTGAATGGCAGTGTCATCTTGGCAAGCATGTCTCGGTCACCTTGCTTTGCTGAACGAGAACACGCGGGCTGCTATGTTGATGGCCTTTGTGTAACTGTCAGCTGGTTTGCACATCTATTACACACAAAGCCAACTGAGCCTTGGATTGTACAGCACAAACAAAATGTCACATGAAAGGTGAGGTGAGGAAAACAAGTACTGACTTTCAATGTGGATCTGTTAGACGTGGGTGTGAGTCGGCTAGCCCGTTTGAATATTTTACTGGAGCGTTAGAACTCCACACAACGCTGGCAGCGCAAGCAAAGCTTTCATTTTGTCCCCACATCTCGTAGTGCCAGCAATTCAGCACACTTGCAAGATTTTTTGTGATTTTTATGGCAGTGCAGTGCACTGCAATAAAGACAACTTATGTCATACGAAAGGCTGGGATGGAAAGAGTAGGACGGACAAATAGCAGAATGCCTTCTTTGTTCACTGTGGAGCACCAATGACATCTGCAGAACATTTTTTGGATGGAAATTGTCACATTGTAGTGACAATGAAAAGATGTCAAATCCTGCCAAGAGTGAGCTAAAGATTGAGCTATTTATTGGGCAAACTTGTGTGTCCAGAAAATCGAGTAACACTCGAAGCACAGCAATAGCGGCGAGCATGGTCAAGGAAATCTAACTCGCAGTTCAAGTTCGTCTGCTATATATATACAAGGGTTGATCCAGAAATAAGGTTCTCAAAGACCTCCAGCCACATGGGTAGGTGTGAAGCGAAATCTTGCAACACTGCTGCGCGTGGCTGTTCCCCCACTCTCGATTCCTCCCGGCCGCGCTTTGCTGCACCGCTCATTCTTGGCTCAGCAGCCGTCCGATATGGAGGTTCCCTTTATTGATCCTGCCAAATGCGAGATTCGTTCCGTAATTTGCTTTCTGCATGCGAGTGGGGCTCCACCCGTGGATATTCATTGTCAGTTGAAAAAGGTGTATGGCGACAAGTGTATGTCCGTGCAACACGTCCGAAAGTGGTACAGGGAGTTTAGTGCCGGTCAGAGGGAAGTCCATGATAAAGAATGGAGTGGAAGACCGTCAGTTTCGGAGGCGGTTATCAAGATGGTCCAACACGAAGTGCTTCAAGACAGAAGGATCACTGTCCGTGAACTTGTTGCTCGGATTCCTGGGAGTTTTTACGGTACAGTGGAAAAAGCTTTGACTGAAAAATTGGGGTATCACAAGTGTCGTGCTCAATGGGTATTGTGGCTGTTGACATCAGACCACAAGGAGAAACACCTTGACTGTGCTCACCAGTTTCTTCAAAAGTGTCAAGAAGATAAGGAAGGATTGTTGGACTTTGTTGTTACGGGAGACGAAATTTGGGTGTTTCATTTCACTCCTGAAACGAAACAAGAATTCAAACAGTAGTGTCACCCAGAGTCACCAGTCGCAAAGAAGTTCAAACAAATTCCTTCTGCTGGCAAAGTCATGGCCAGTGTTTTTTGGGATCGTATGGGGATACTGCTGATCGATTTCATGGAATGTGGAACAACAATCAACTCAGCTATTGTGCAACATGAAGAAAACTTAGGTGAGCTACCCTGAACAGCCGATGAGGACGGCTGGCAGCCGGTGTAACGCTGCTTCACGACAACGCCCGACCTCATGTCTCCCGTCAAACCCAGGAATTTTTGACAAACTTTGGGTGGACTGTCATGCCCCACCCACCGTACAGTCCAGGCCTTGCGCCTAGTGATTATCGCTTGTTCCCCAAGTTAAAGGAACATTTTAGTGGCCAATGCTTTCAGAGCGACGACGAAGTCAAAGAATAGGTGAAACGCTTCCTCAACGGGTTGGTGGCAGAGTTCTTCGACATTGGGACACAGAAATTGAAGCACCGCCTACAAAAATGTGTAGAAAAAGATGGCGATTGTGTAGAAAAATAGAGCAAAGATTCATCTTTCCAATGATGTAAATTTTATGAGAATAAACTATGTTGTCTATTTATAAAATTGATGAAAACCTTATTTCCAGATCAACCCTCGTACATGTTGCACCGTAGATTTGGGAAAGTGCAAGTCATGCGCCATCTGATTGGTCAAGGCTTTCTCGCTACAGAATCAGTGGAAACATTCAAAAATTTTCAATGCCATCAGCGTCTCTTGCTCCAAGCAATAAATTGATAACTGGCAGTGCGGTGAAGAATTTTCACTGGCAAAAAGTAAGGCGATGTATGTGTGACGTCTGTGAACTTTAGGTGGTGAAAGAGATTGAAGAATTTCACAGCTCTAAGAAGATGTTCGCTGTTGTAACACGGGTAATTGTAGAACTTTCCCTGCATTTAACACAATATAGGCTGCAGCAGTTTTTCATTGGCTTTCTTCTTCATCAGCTGCTGCTGATGAAATCCTTTATTAAAACTGGTTTGAGTCTTGGGGCAGCTACTAAATGGTGTATATCAGTTGAATACTGACTGGCTTTTATTCTACAATAGGAATACGACCTAGTTAATGAATAATGAAATTAAATACAGTTAAACCTCGATATAACGAAATATTTTGCTTTTCATAACCTGTAGTCCATAGAACACAATGTACTTAAACCTCAATATAACGAAGTGCGTTTATATGTGATTTCAATATAATGAAATTTCACTGCTGCCGCAAAGAAATGCTAAAATAAATTGAAACTTCCACGAATGTAGATGTTCGAGTGATTGAATTAAGAGTGGCTGCTTGAAAATGGACACCTCCCAAATCACACGCTGTGCGTCAAGAGGGACCGACTGCGTAAGTGGAGCCGAGTCATGTTCCACATAAAGTCCATGCACAATAAGATCCTATCATGCCTCGCTCTCTGTGTGCTTTAGGTGCAAGTGAAAGTCTGTGAGGATAAGACAAGAAAGATGATGGCTTCTTGAGTGCCGCCTTCCTGCGTGAGCGGAGGGAAAGAGGGGGAGGGGAGCGAGCTTGCGGTAGTGCGATCAAGGGCACGCAAGAAACAGGGATGGGGGTTGGAAAGGAGTTGGGGTTAAGTTTACGCACATTTTGATTTCTGACACCTGCCCATCTCCGCTGTAGCTGCGCATGGCTGTAAGCACGACTGAGCGTACACGCAGCCGCGCACCCTGCTTTAGAGGTGATCTGCCGAGTGGGCGCGAGACAGTTGGCTGCAGCGCGGCATCATGTAACCTGTCTTCCTGCGTATTTAGTATTGGAGGTTGCATGGTCTCGAGTTTCAGTGACCCGTTGGAGTGAGAGGCAGGCGAAGCATTCACTCACCGCTGCCGGCACTTTTCATAATATCGTCGTCTGTTGTGACTTCGGGGTGGAAGACGAAAAACGGACTCATTTCGTAGACGAAGAAAAAACGAAAAACTTTATACTATATTTACAGATAATAATAAATGATAGCATACAGGTAGCAGTAAGATAGCATCAGACCGACTGGGCAGCTGGAAGCGATTCTCTCTCTCCTTGCAGTGGGCCGGTTCTCCCTTAAATCCCTTCGGTGACCCCTCATTGGTACGAACCAGTTTGGGCGAGTTCTTGTCGGCAGGAACCAGGCGGGGCAGGGTGATGACGTTGCCCGCATTGAATTCTTGATTCGTCACGGAGATGGCTGGGCGCTTCTTGAAGTTGCCTCCCGTGTTGAATTCTTGGTTCGTCGTGGAGAAGTGGGAGCTCCTGTCGCCTCGTGGTAGCCACGTGGTGCTCGTAGTATGGCACAACATGTCGCAGAGCGGGCATTGCTATCAGCCGCAGTGGCATAGTGCTCGCGAAAGTGTGGCTGGTTTCGCTTAATTCATAACTCCTATGTGAAGATATCATCAACGTGGCATGAAACCATGTCATTTGTTGCCGACTCCCAAATTCATCAAAATGAATTGTTTTCTCATTCAAGTTTGCTTTTCGATTGCCCGCTAATTCGGAAAATTCTGCAGCACCTTTACTTGTAAGAAAAATGGATCGGCAACTACTTATTTGCATAAAAGGTCAAATTTAAATACAACGAAATTTCAATATAGCGAAGCAAATTGCCAATTTTACGGACTTTGTTATATTGAGGTTTAACTGTAGTTACCTTTTCTCATAATTTCTGATTTCTTTCTGTGTGAACATTGGGTCGCTTAAAAAAATAATCTTTGTTTATCACTGTCATACCATATTT
Organism: Dermacentor albipictus; assembly: GCF_038994185.2. Taxonomy (NCBI): domain Eukaryota; kingdom Metazoa; phylum Arthropoda; class Arachnida; order Ixodida; family Ixodidae; genus Dermacentor; species Dermacentor albipictus. The sequence continues at coordinate 148,153,545 of NC_091822.1, read as the reverse complement.
AAGTTAAGAACTACTTAGGTTGGGTGCTTTGCTGGAACACCTATTACAATGGCTGAATTTAATGTTACCTGTGCTCTGAACTCTTATGCTCTTGCTTCGCTGTAGCATTGCCTGAGCTCTAGAGTGGAAGTTCTTGATTTACATTGTGCAATTGTAGCCAGACATCCTTAATCAATTTCTGTTCCAGTTATTTCATCTTTCTCGTGTGCTGATGCGGTCGCTATTGCTGGTTTCAGGCAAGGGCTCCTCCACGAGATGTTGGCCGGAGTGTGCAGAGAGAACCAAAAGAAGTGGCCCGCAGCGAGCTGCGGGACGCACGCGAGAAGATCCGAGAAGCTAAAGAGGCACGGGAGCAGCGGGAAAGAGAACAGCGGGAGAGAGAGGAACGAGAACAGTAAGTTGCATGGGCGTGTATGTTTAGACTTTTGGTTCTTAAACGATCTAGCTTTCCACACACTAGATCTGTGTTGGTGCAATGCTAAACTCCAGTTTATGATGGTCTTGCAGAAAACTTTTGAAGTAAGCTGAAATGGTTGCAAATGCTAGATTGATTGGCAGTTAAATGGCAGTTCTCGAATTGTTCATGTTACCATGGAACTTCATGAAAAAGGGTTCATCTTGCATGGTGTTCACTGTGACTGAGGTTTTCCGACCTTGTTGCCTCTTGGTGAAAAGTACCAAACTGGCTCAAAATAAAGCTCAAAGGACCCCCTCAAGTCCTTGCCTCCATACATGCAAGCAGCATCAAGTGCAGATGTGCGAACCCTTAGAGGGCCCTTCACCAGGTCACCTGGTCACCAGACTATTGGCGCATTATAGTCTGCACGGCTGCTGCGCCATAAAAATCCCAAATCATCATCATCATCAGGTCACCTCGCATGCGCTGACAAGAGCAGCGCATGTACTATACGCTAACGATCATATGTGCTAAGTATTACATCCCTGCACACTGCAGAAAGAGCTTAAATTAATTTCAAACCAAATGCTGTTTGCCCTTCTCCTCACGGGCGTCGCGCTCCCAACTGGAGAGACCATGTATATTGCGCAAGTGCACCTACGTACATCGCAGTACTGTGATGTCAATCATAGTGGCACGTGACTTTGAGTATTAGCAGTTATTTGTTTGATCTGTTGCTTCAACAGACAACTTAAAATAAAATCTACAAATCGAATGCCTGCGTGTCTTTGTTTTACTTCGTATTGTAGCAAGAAAGATGTACTTCTGTTTCGTCTGCATGGTCCCATGTCGTGCAGTCATGCATGCAGTGAGTGAAACTAATTTTCTGCCGTGTTCCAGCTCACAATCATGCTCTGTGATCTCCTTGCATCTGTCTCAGTGTTTGTGTAGCACTGGCTTATATTACTAGTCCATTGTTCTCGTGGACAGTGCGCAAAATCATGCACTGCGCAAAACGAGACAAACGCAACAACTCGCATGAGAGACTGCCAGCGGAAGTGTGCGTCGCAGCGAAAAAGCAAGAAAGAAAACAAGGCGGTGCCCATAACATATGCGTCATGCGATCCTCCAGCTCAAGAACCATTCAGCAACATTTATCAAATCAGTACTTAGTTTAAACAACATCAAGTTGACGTCATTATCGGTGTTTATTACAGTGGTATCCTCCACATAAGGTATACAGGAAGAATGTACAAGACTTAGCGGAAGATCATTCATGTAAATCAGAAATAAAAGCGGTGCCAGGATTGACCCCTGCAGAATGCCTATGTTGATGGTTCGGGGATTAGAATAAGTGCCAGACACTTGTACTTTTTGTTCACGATCATGCAAATAACTACGAATTAGTTCTAATGGGAGCTCAGATACACCAGTTAACTCCAGTTTTTGCAATAAAATGTTGTGCATAATCGAATCAAACGCTTCTGGAAGGTCAATAAATACACCTCCAACGACATTACCGGCGCCAATGGCAAATTTAATTTTATCTGTTAGCGATATTAGACCCAATTCAGTTGACTATTCTGGTCTGAAACCATACTGGTTATTGGAAAGATTACCAAACTTGTCTAGATAAGTTCTTAAAGTTATATGCAAAGTTCCTAATCTTCAATATTAGGGCTGCTGTATGTCGTGAAACAGGGCGCAGCATCTTGCGAACTGGTTCGGACCACGCAGGCAAATGCATCGGACCGAGAGGTCATAGCCTTCCTCACGCAAGGTTTGAATGTGAACAAATGAAAAAACCTGCCATCTTACACAGGTGCCTAATCTAATTCTCTATAGTGGAAACATTTACTGAATTTGTCTTCTTTCACCCTTTTTTTTTTCATTGCGCAACCAGAGAACGTCTTCAGCGAGAGTGGCGCAAAGAACGGCTTCTTATAGTGGGACAAGCGGCAGCCCAGCGGGAGAGGGACAGGGAGCACCGAAAGACAGAGGTGGTTCGCTGTGAGCACTGTTCCCAGTTCTTTACTGCTGTGATTGCTAGCATTGCACTTAATTTGCAGGATTTGGCAACGTGGGTCTGATTTTCTGCCTGTGGATTGCCTCGATGTTAGTGAGCTAATGAAGTCTTAGCCCCAGCGTGTATATGGTAACATAGTAGTGATGGTAAAGAACACAGTAGCAATACTGTCAACGACGAAACTAACTTTTATTGGGCGAACCTGTGCCCACATAAACAGGCTACACTTAAAGCACAACGTTAGCGGTGAATGCAGTCGGTGATCGTCGAAATCTAATTTGCCGATCGAGCGCGTCGGCTTTTATACACAAGTCATCGAAGGTTTCAGAGTGACTGATGGTGCCCGTGTGTCTTCCAGAAAGTTTTGCACGATTCGCCTCGCACAGGCAATCAGATTACACAAGCTTCGGTGACAACAAAACCGTCGATAACATTAGAGAAACTTCCGGTACATGTGGGTGCGTCATGTGCTGAGCGATAACATTTGTTAGACGGGGAAAAGCGCTCACCCGAAAAAGATAAGCAAATCCACGAGTCAATATATTAGTGCTATGTTTCGCCAGGACCGGGGCAGTAGTACTGTAAATGGCAATGTTGATGGCACTGTCATATGACGCTTTAATAGAACAAAGCGGAAGTTTTATAAAGCAAAAAGCTAGGTTCTCTTTTTTACGGATGTAAAACATAAACTGGCAGTTTCATGTATGCAATATCCAGCTTGCTCTTATGTGCTAATGTATCACATGGCTCCATGAATGACCACCAGTGTGCCTGGGCCTCTGAAGTGGAGTGTTGCCACATGACCTTTTTGGAGTTGTCCGTACACACTTTAAGATTTCACTGTACATAAATCACCTTCGTATTTTATGTTTACGAGCTCGAATAAAGTGGATGCTCATAACAACGAACTGTAATAATCCATTGAGAAAAGTCTGTTACATTCAAAGTTCCTAATATCCCATATTAGGGTTGCTGTATGTTGTGAAACAGCTGGAACCTGGAGGCAATTGCAGAAACTATGAAAAATTCTCATGTAAAATAAATGAATTTATGCAGTAATTGTACACACACACTAGCGGCACGTGCCTTGCAGTCCACCGTTTTCCGCATGCTGGCTGCAGACGAATGGCAGTTTCCCCACACAATGACAAGTTTTTTCTGTTGATGAAAAAAATGTGTTCTGCCATTGCAGCCAGCTTCTCACTATGCCGGCTGCAATTTGTTTTTCATGCAAGATAATACTCAATGCCTTAATTTTTTTATGTAACTTTGTATCCTGGAAACAAAGGACGAGACAGAATGGAAACGACATACACAATTCCTAACTCCCAACTAAAAATTTATTTGTGATAATAATGCAATTTATATATGAAAAGCCATGAGCATGAGCCGCAATCGCATAAAGGGACAGAAAAGCAAGCTAACAAGAACTACCGCATGTTAAAAACGAAGAAAAACGATAAAGTTTAAGTAACATGCCAGAATCTGTTTGTCAGCCAGCGCCTACACATAAGACACATAGATAGCGCAATTTACAAAACCAAGCAATTAGAATAGTCACCTCTGGTCCCTATAATACTAGCGCTCTCCGATTGCTACACTGTAATAAAATTTTCGCTGTCATAGAAACTGCGTTGTATAATTTGGGTATACTTATTTTCAAGTTATTGAATAATCAAGTTCCTGCATGTATAATTCCTAAAACGTGCCTGATAAACGCTAATGTCACTAGATTTGCTTTAAACCATAACCTTTACCTCAGGTGCGCACCAACTATGGCAAACAATCAGTTAATTTTTCAGCTTTTTCATTTTGGAATTCCATACCACATTGAGTCAAGGCTTTGCGTTCAACATCCATATTTATAAAAAAAACATCTGAGGAATTTTCTTCTAACAGAAAATATTTAACACTAACTTTTTTTCTTTCTTTTTCACCCCTATTGCTTCAAGTATTCCGCTGTTCCGGAACCTTTCTTTTTTATTAATGCGCATGTATATGTTGAAGTTTTTTGTTGTTTATGTATTGTTGCATTAATAGTCTTGTATATTATGAATTTTTTTGTTGTTGCTTGTATTATTGCATACTTGGGTGGAATTTTTTGTCTGTTACTGTCAATTTCGTTTACTTCATTTAGTTTTAGTGCACTTGCTCCTTGTGATTGTATAATTTCCTTCATTAGATCTATTACAACTCCTAACTGCATACGTATATCTTGTTTTGCATTCTTCATTACTTACTTTCTTTCATATTTCCATATATATGACTTTAATGTGGTGCTCCTCGTTGCCTTAGAAAAAGCATATTTATACATAACAGGAGGTCCCGATACAGTCATTGACTATGACACCTCCATCTGTATGTTATTGTTTTTTTTATAACCTGTAATCATAATGAATAAATCAATTTCAATTTTGATTACTTGACAAGGCACTAGGTGGCACATTCACGCACTGACAATTGCCCCCGAGTCATTTCTGCAGCTTTGACTATTTCTCTTGTCTGCGGGTCAGCATGTGAATGTAGAACAGTGCATTATTCAAACTTTGCTTCAAACCCACAGCTTCTGCAATGCACTGCCAAGTGTCCTTGCAATCCACGACGGATGTTGTAGCCGTCCTCGCGAAGAGGGTCACTGAGACAACGCCCAGTTTGTTCCACATATTGGTTACTACGTGGCAGATATAATGTGCATACCGCAGCGTTTTTGCACTCTACAAAAAGAACACAATGTTTTGTTGAGGATTTTGACTCTTCTTTGGCAATTGGGTGCATCATTTTGCACAGTGCTGACAACTTGTGCGGTGCCAGCATGGCTACCCTTAACTTTGCCCTCTCACCCACCGTTTTCAAGTTGCGCGAAATGGCGACTGCATCATGGCAGCCGCATTCATTTGCTGTCATCATTCTGACTTTTGCAGCAGCGGCCGAAGTCCCCAAGCTGACCAGCAGAGACCGCAGTCGAAGTCCTCTCGCACGGAGTTCAGACGACCGGTCAGACCTGCCAGAAATCTCTCTCACAGTTGAGGATGAGCGCCTCACTGACATCGGTAAGTTCAGTCATGGATCGTTCACGTAATGTTACAATTGTGCTTCACTGGTAAGCAGTAATGAAAATCAGCTGTATCGACAGTGAGACAGAAGAAACCTGAGTATAATAGATTCCCCTCTAGAGCAAGCTATTGAGCTTAATTAAGTCACTGGTAAGCTGGACAGTCTGAGTACTTTAACAGTTACAATTCATTGAATAGTTGTCTAGTTTCTTTCAAATTCATTGAACTTATGTTACAGTGATCCTTTTTAAGCACAGATTCTTCACATTTCTGTTCAAAAGGCAATGTACTGTAACTGCAATAAATTAAGTAAAGGTAAATGCATTTATTTCATTGATTCATCTTAGTATTGTTGCTTAGTGTAATGGCATTTGCATGCTGGCCTAGCTGTTTATTTCAATGCTGGAGATTATCATGTCTTATGTTTTAGTGTCTAGTACAATCCACTATTATAGGGAATAACCATTTAGATTTTGGCTACTGGTTACTGCTGAATTATAACATGAAGGCATGCATACATGCGTAGATGTCAGTCAAGTGGATCCTATCAGCCATTTCTTTTTCTCCATATACTCCACACACAAGGAGCATTTTGCTTATATATTGGCTTTACCAGCTGCATGTTCTCTTTAAGAGTGTATCATACTGTACACTCCAAGAACATGGAGCACTGTCCACGGCAAGCCTACTATAAGCTTTAGTGTTTCTTGCCATCTGAATTGTTCAGTTGTTATCTGCCAAAAGAGGTTTGAAAACTGTTGCTGCTGTTCTCCATACTAAGTGCATCGTGTACAACACACATTCAAATACCTGATAGACCCCCAAAAATGCTATTCTTTTACTGGGGCAGCTTTGTGTTAAAGGCATTGTATAATTGCTGGCCAAGAGGTGAAAGCTACGGAATGCTTGGATGATGGAGTTGCAATATGGCGCACCTCACAAGTGTTCAATTCAGTGATAATTATCATCATTTGACAAATTTTCTGACTGGCTATGTTAGCAATTGATCATGTATCATTACATTAAAGTACTGCTGAAGACAGGTTTAGGCTGTAAATGCATGCTTATCTTGAAATTAACACTGAAGAGTGTTTGTTCAGAGGATAGTTGTCGTCATCATCATCATGCTGAATGACATTAAATTTGTAAGTGTGGCAGCACTTCTGAAAATAATATTAGGGAACTTAAGACATTAGCCATCTAAAGTCTTTCTTTCCTTTTGTTTTTGCATGGCATCGTTATAAGAGCTTTATTAAAGGCACTGTGCTTGCATACTCATCTTTCATGCTTTCGCTTGCTTTTAATTCTACAAAAAACGCTTGTTCTGGTGGTTTTCAGTTAGCGAGGAGCGAGGTCAGTATGAAACTATTGGTATTTGCTTCCTCCCTTTACTGCAGTCGAACCTCGATATATTGAACACGGATATATTGAATTATCGCTTATATCGACACTCTTCCCGTACCATATAAGAAATGACATGTATTTTTAACTTTCTTATGTCAGATGGGGTGAGATGTAAAATGGATATACTATCGTACTCCGCCGCCCCAGAATATGCGCCCTCTCGTGAGAGGCAGTAGGCCTTCCTGCAACACACATGAAGATAATGGTGGCACAATAGGCGTTTCCAACTGCTGCACCCACATATCAGTCTCTCCGGAAGCACTGTTTAACTGCATGTTCTCTCGTGACAGGTGGCAGGCTTTCCCGTAACACACCTCGAAGAAAGTGGTGGTGCAGGAAACGTTACCGACTCCTACACTAGGCTACATGCTCGCATTGATCATGCCAGAAGCTCCATTTAAATGCAGCACATTTGATGCTCTGACTCTTCTTCGGTGCTGCTGCCAGGCAAGCCACCTGTGGTTATCGTGGTGTGGTCGCTGTGACTCGTGCCGCATGCGGTGTTGCGATGGCTGCACATGGGAAGAAGCGAACATCACTGATATTTGCCGAGAAACTAGAGGTTATTCATTGCGTGGGGTATGGAGAGAAAAGTTGATCGTTGCTGAAGTTTTCGGCATACCGCGGACGGCATGTGCATTGACGACTTCGTCTGTGGTAACGACACCACTGGAAATCCTGGAACTAGGGTTGAGTTGATTGGGGCGGAGATCGCCGTGGAGGTTACTGCCAAGCGGTCTAACAAAGAGGCTGCCAAACACGATTTTGCAAGCAGTGATGTTACCCCACTCCCAACTTTGAGTGAGGCTGCGGCTGCCTTGGCCCTTGTTCGCCTCTACTATAGTGCTATAGAAGGCACTGGCCTGGCACTTGTGGACCATTTGGATTATGTAGAGGAGGCTGTGGTTAGGCATGCGGTCGCCAATAAGAAGCAGGTTGCACTGCCGCAGTTGTTTAACCCAAAGCAATAAATTGTTTGTTTGACGCTTCAAGTGAGTATTCGCTGCGCAGTGAGTGATTTACTCATTAACTTGCACAGGACTTTGATACATTTGTTATGTACCAAATTCTGGCTATGTCAAACTATTTCGCGAACCCCATGCTATTCAATATGTCGAGGTTCGACTGCCATTTGTTGATCCCGAACCTTTTCCAATCTCATAAATTTGCACCAAAAAAACCCTCCATGTTATGCACTGTGTTTACGAGAAAGCTGTACTTTTTCATTACTAATTCTGAATTTGAGTGGGTCGTTGTCTTGGTAATCAGGCATTTCTTGGGGCTTTGTCTCATTTTCTAATTAGGCCATTCCTAATTAGGCCATGAGCTAGCCTCTCTCAAATAAGTTTGTTTGCTCACTGAAGCTTGGTGAGAATTTAGTGGTGAGGCCCTTGATGAATTCTACAGCTTATAATGACTTTCTGCTTTTCATTATACTGCCATGTTTTCATCCATAGTCTAACAGGCACAAACAACTACATGCAATGTCCTTTAAATCTTTATGAAAGCAACCTGACATAATTGGCTGAAAACAAAAGGCATCAGAGACAAATTTGTTCACTGCATCTATTCATCGTTACTCGCACTGCTGCTCTCTTTTGAAGTGCTGGGTGGTTTAAAGGCAACTCGGGGTGCACCGTACATCTGTAATATGCATGTAGATGAGCAGTATGGCAAATCAGTTAGACGGAAGGCTGCACGGTGGTGGAAAGTACATGAAAGGGAAAGATCCCATGCTAGGACAAATTTTTTATCCCCTGCGAAGCTATGTTTTTGAAAAGCTTTGTATGTCTTCTTTTTTTTTTAAGCTTTGCACATAGGTCAGGTGGATGACTATTTTTCCTTTTCGCAGGAGCTGTAGCCACGCAGAGAACTATTAAAGCTTAAGGGTACTGTAGCTGAGCAAAAAGATGCAGGCATACTGTATTGGGGTCGCATTCTGTAGCTTGCACAAAACAGGGGTTGCACAAACAGGGTTGCCTAGATTAGAGATTTTATTTCTGATGTCTGCCTGCACAAATAATGTGTTGTTGAAAAGATGGCCGTAGAGCAGTGTTCAAAGTCATCTCTGGTACAGGTGGTTTTGAATCAGCAGCAGAAGGAAACAACAGTACATGGAACATTAACATCACCTTTGCTTCTTTACTGTGCCTTCACCAGTAGCAGTGTTTTTTGTGTTGCTGTGGGGATTTTATTCATTATGCCTTCTTCTTTAGTGCAATGCTTTTTTTGTTCTTATCACTGAATGACGGCAGTTGCGTGCTTTCTCCGGATCTCTTGATTATTTCTGCAACTTCGTCTATTCGTTCCTCTGCAGCTTTTCTCGCAGCTCTATTTATTACATTATTTTTTCAATTTTCTTCAGAGGACGAAGAGCCAAGTCCACCAAAAATGGTCTCTCATAGCGGTCAGGGAGAGCCAAGAATGGCTTTAATGGACACAACCATCAAAGAGCAGCCGCCACCACCACAACCACAACCACGCGCTGTCGCGAAGAGTTCCGACGATGACGATGATGATGACGACGACGATGATGATGACGATGGGTCCGACATTTCCTCAGACTCGAGCAGCGAGGACAGCAGCGACTCTGATGGTAAGTGTGCTGCAGCCGTGCTGGTGCTGGACTTGTGGCCTAATTTTGTCTCTGTTCTGCTGTGCACAGGTTTGAGCCTGTTTTTCAGGCCAGGGAAGACATCAGGTAAACGTTTCAGTTACTGGTCTAAATCGGTTCTTCTAGCAAAGCGAATTCAGTTTCAGCCAGTGGATTTTGACAAGTTGATGTTTAGCAGGGAAAGCTCAACCACCAACCTGAGCCTCCCCCTCCCTCTACTTCTTTTTTCTCTTGTTGATTCTTCTTTAAATGCATAGCTTAGGCTTCAGTGAAGCTCAACACAGCCAGCCTTCATGCCTGTTCCTAGATCATTAGGATTGTGCGAAACTTTGTTGCAGGAAATGTTGAATTATATTACGGCTTCTGTTCGAAATTTTATTGGGCTGTATTGCGAACCTGTTGCTAGGAAACTGGCGTGCAGTATGCAGACGGCAACATTGATATAACCAAACAAAGGAAGAAAAACTGATTATGATACAAGAACTAAGAAACAAACATCGGCTACACTATTTCACTCTCTATCAGGGTCTTGCATGGAAAGTAGTTATCATTGAAACATATCTTCAGTCTTTATGGCATAGCCAGAAAAGAATGTTGGTATTTTTCAATCCAAAGAAGAAATGGAGCTTTTCCTTTTTGTCTTCTGTTCATCTATGTTTGTTGGAATAGCTGCAACTCTGTTCTCTTGTAAGAGGCTCTATGTAATTATATAACATGCATATTTACATTTGCTTGTACGTTAATGATTTAAGTATAATATAATATATTTACGAATTTATAATGGTACACTATCTGTTGCAAAATTTCTAGGCTAACACACTCTTGAACAGCTTACAGATGTTGCCACATGGTGGAACTACTGTTGCTGGTGCTAGGCCTATTTCAGAATGTCTGGGCTGGTCACATTTAAGTTTTCTGGAATTTTTAAAGATTGCCTCTGGCAGATAGCCTAATTCTTGCCCTTTAGCAGAATTACCGTATTTACTCACATAATGATCGCACTCGCGTAATGATCGCACCCCTGAATTTTTTCGTCAAAATTCAATTTTTAAAATTTCCCGTGTAATGATCGCACCCCGAACTTGCCGTAGCGATATGTCTTGTGTCAGGTCTAGCTAATAATGATCGCGCTTACCATCTGTCGAATGCTACGCGAACAACTCTTATAGACAAGCCAAGCGGTCTGCATGCACCAAACATTCTTAAGTAGATGCCTCATTTTATTACTTTCATCACTTTCCACACTTCCATGACAAAAATAGGTACACCCAAACTTGCCTCGGCTTTATTATTTTTAGGCTTTATAATGGTTGTGGTCAACAACAACGTCATAAAGGACACCTTTTGTTTCTTCTCGTCTGCACTCGTGGGCGCGCGACTAATCGCGAGCGGCAATGATAGTGGCCACGTTTACACTGATACGAAGTGTACCCTATTCATACGCCGACGCTTGTCACGCAGCTAAGATATTCACCCACCCTTAGCGGAAACGTGCTGTATTAGGATAGCAGTGAAGACAAATGCCGCAGTTTCTGCAGCATGCCCGCCATGTGTTTCTATGTCACTGGCAGCTAAGCGTGCCCATATCTGTTTCTGTCCCCTCAAAGTGGACATGGCTACGTTATTGTTGCAGACTTCCCGATATTAACGATATTATTAATTACTGATACGGGAGAAACTGTTTCAATGTGCGTGCGTAATGTACTCAAGAAAAGAAAATCGTGTTCGGCTTGCTCTGCCGGCCGCCATTTCTGTTTTGCTGTACTACATTGACAGCGGCAGTCACATCTTGCGCGAGCTCGGGTACTTCCCACTGAACACCCAGGATCCACCGGAGCTTACGCCGGTTCCCCGCGAGCTCCGCGACCTATAAATAGACATATAGGTCTATAATAGGTCTATAGATAGACATATCCTATTTACAGGTCTATAATTGGTCTATAATTAGATATATCGTACTGTGAAACCTCGTTAAACCGTAGTTGGCCGGAGCTCGGAAAAAATACGTAGTTAACGGCAGTACTGTTTAACCGAAATACCATGAGATCGCCCACTTACCTATCGAAAACGGAACATGGAACTCTGAGAGAGTGCCATGAATGGGGAAAAAACGTGCAGTATTTATTCACTTCGCGCGACAAAAGTGTTATTTTCGTTTGATGTCGTGGCGGCCTAGCACAACGGCAGCGGCCTCAAACTTACTGAAGCTGCGTGCCAGCTTTTCAGCCAGCCCCCTCTTCTCGGCAAACACTCGCATGGCAGATTCCTCGTTGGCGTTTCATATTCTTCGTGCACAGGCGTGATAGCGTTGCAGAAGTCATGGAGCGCCTTTTCATTGCAGGGTGTTGTTCTTGTCGTGACGATTGCATTCATGAGGCTGACGTAACGCGCAGCTTCTGCCACTGTCGGGCCTGAATTGCCCGTGCTGTCGCTTTCCATGTCGTCCTCATCACTGTTGCTAGTCGACACTTCGGCAACAACAGAGGCAATGATGGCGCAAAGTCGAACCTCGTAGCCGACATCTTTTCGCGGTCGCAGCAGCGCTGCCGAGCAACTTCTTTGCATTCCAAATGCCACACACCGTAGTCAACAGCAGATCCCTGTCACGTGCCAGCTCCAACTTCGTGTCACGTTCGATAGCACGGACAATGTGTAATTTTTCTTCTATGCTGAGCACCCGGGGTCTTTTTTATCTGAGCTTCAGCATGATGCGAGTCCTCGCTTGCACGACGCCACAACACCCTCTGGCACGGCGTCGAAATGATGTTGATGTTGATGTGGCTTCGCGTGCAAATGCACACGGCACTTGGAGGCTGTTGTTCCGATCTCTGAGGCTTGTTGTTCTGCCAGGCCGCCTGATGGAGACGACGCACCGCCGCGTTTGCGCGACGAAAAGTGGAAACGCTACGTATTAACCGATGCTTACACAATAAGCTGATACAGTTTATGTGGATGCAAAGCACATTATGTTCAATGGCTGCTGAGTCGGGGATTTGACTTTACTACTTTTAAAACGAAACTACTGTTTAAGCGGGTACGGTTTAACGAGGTTTTACTGTATTTACTTGAATATAAGCCGGCCCCGATTCTAAGCCGACCCCCGAATGTCCGAAGCCAGAAAAAAAAAAAGAAAAAAACTTACCTTGAATGTAGGCCAAACAAGAAAGCAAGGACAGGGTTCACAAAATGAAAACAGCATTTATTTAATATAAACGTGCCGAGCTCACTCTATATTGTCATCGCTGCTACCCTCATTGCCTATAGCCCAGACCACACGAACGCTTGTGTATGCATGCCCATGCATGCGCAGACAGTGCGGCGCGGCTTGCACGTATCGAAATGCGGAGTGATCTTGGTGAACAGCTGCTCTCTGTTATTGCATGCTTATTTTCCCTATCGCTATCATTTATCGCTATTTTCTTGTTGCGGCACACGCAATAAGTGTCTCCTGTTGCCCCCTCCGAGGGTTGTATTTCTCATCAATGTTGCAGTCCCACCCGGCTCGAACGTGTGACGATATATCTGCAGCTAGCAGAACTTTTCGTTTAAAAGCGGCACAATAGGGCATTGCCTATTCGGTGCCATTACGATAACACCATGCTGTGGGCCACGCCCTACGCTGATACAACCCAGGTCAAAATAGCGACGTCGCTCTTGTGCTTCACTTGGCTACTGGTGCGTAGCGGCTTCGATACTGACTTTTCTAGATGGCAGTAGTGATGCACAATATTTATCATTTTCAATTACAAACTGACGCCTTTTTTAAAACCCTCGAATCTAAGCCGACCCTAGAGTTTGGTATATGATCATTTGGAAAAAAAAGGAAGAAACTGTTGGCCTAGATTCAAGTAAGTACGGTAATGTGTTTGTCACCAATCTTGAATAAAGGAAGAATTTGAGCCATTTTCCAGGATGAGGGTACTACAGAGGATGCCAGGGACTTGTGAAATATGACAGTAAGGTAACGACAGGTCCATAATAAGTACCGTACCAAACACAAGTTCGGAATGCCGTCAGGCCCAGTAGACTTAATATAGAGTTTCAATATTAAGTTCAAAATACCTTCTTTGGTAACATTAATGTCATTGATGGGATGCTTTTGTCATGAGTAAATACAGACTGGAAATATTCATTAAATGCATTTGGTATATGAAATAGATCATTGGTAGAATCGTTAACCATCGTAGAAGTAGCTGTCATATGATGTGGTAAAACCATAAGTCAGCGCCTATCTCGACATGTGCTTTGTCTAGATCAAGTTTACGCCAGACATATATGCCTATATAACCTGGTGGTGACAGTCTTGAAAACTTGAGGCCTGTCCGAAAAAACGCCATTTGCTGTGTTTGCCCTACTGATTGGTCAAGGCGCCTGTAACTTCTGCATTGCACGGAACTACTGAGACAGTGTATAACTGTAGTGCTACATACATTCTTCAAAGCCACTTGTGAAAAAAAAAGCTATTAAGGGCTTTCAAGGTAGCATTGCGATGCCACCATTAAGATTGAAAGCTGTGTCCCAAACTAGCTGCAGTTAAAACTCAAGTTAACAAAGGGATGACCACGCTCAAATTATTTAGTTAAATCAGGGACATTTGGAAAGTCTAGTAGGGGATTTTTCGGTCCGTCGAAATATAAAATTGTAACATAGCGACACCCAAAAGGTGCCGCGGAATTGTATTTGCCACTAACCCACGCCTGCACGTGTAAAAAGTCCGCAAGGGGGCCAAACATCGCTGCCCTTAGTGCCATCTGGTGCGTAAGAACGCTAGCGACTGCCGAGTCCATTGTTCCATGCATGGGCGCAGCGTACAGCCTCATCAAAATAAAGCTAGGGCCGTGACTAGGGTGTCTAGATGTTTTACCACGATAGCATTAGACTAGGCACACGCTCAAAGAAAAACCCATCTGCATCAAAATTAGAAAGAAACTACAGCTCTTTTTATTCATTTATTTCCGGAAAAGCTCCGTTAAATCGGGTTTAATGTTAACTAGTTTCATTAATTTGGGTTGATGACACCATCGAACCTTATGGGTACTTGCTGTGGGATGGAAATTTCTTTTAGATCAGGAACTTCATAAAAGTGGGTATCGTTAGATCGAGTTTTAGCTCTATACAGAAGCGCTGCCATTTAAGAAACCAAGCAGGGAGCAGCTGCAATTGTTATAGGAATGACGGTACGATACTTTCAACTTGCTTTTTTTTTTTCGATAAGTAGAGGTTCAAACTACCTTTACTTCAGCAAAAAAATACTTGCAAATTCCAAGTGTCCAAGATAATGAGCTAAGGCACTTATTTGCATGATCCAGTTTCAGTACCCAAGAGGTGCATGCATCATGAAGTCAAGATATACATTGTCTCTTCTCTGTCCCAGCAATCACTACAGCTGCCGCATATCAACTCAGCCAGGAGAAATGCAGCAGCACTCTCATTTAATTTCTCTTTGAGCATAATTAGAATCAATGTTGTGCCATGTGAAATGGCTGCAGAAGCACTAAGATATGCGTTCTCTGCTTCACACATACTGTCTTCTTGCTCATCTATTTGCTTTATCTGTGCCTCTTCTGCAAAGAGTGCTGATCTGCTTTGGCTTTTTGCTGCTTTTGGGCTTCTTTTTTATTTTTATTTTTTATTTTCCTGCAATATCTGCCACGGTCAAGGAATGCCTTCTTTTTTGCAGCTAACCTCAGGACAAAGAGTTTCAGGTGCACGGGGCTTACCTTACTGCAATGATCGATATCAATAACCTTTGTTGTGCATTTTATCATTGTTCGACGAGCAAACCAAGTGTTAAGTTGAGAATGCAACCTTTATTACCGCAGTTTGCATGCTGTGTCAGTCTCTGCTGGGGGGGAATGTTTGCCCGTGCATGTGCTATTGATTAATGTGTGTTTGATAACTTCAGCTTTATTACTGTTGTTGCCGCAGGTTCTTGCATGGCATATTGCAGTTTATTTCTTTAAGTCATTGGTTCTTTTCTAAAGTGTGAACAAACAGGCTGAGCGCTCCTAAAATGTCTTGCTTGTTGCTCCTACAGACACCTGCTTCAATGTTTCATGTTCTAATCTCCCTATATTTGTTTTTTCGACGAACAGCTTCAACTGGAACGACCTACCCATCACCGAACTCTGTGCTTTTTAAATTATGATATGTAAAGGAACGTTTTCTTGCAGTATGTCAGTGAAGCCAGATAAGGCAGCTTTCTTTCTCTATTCTAACAGGCAGTTGTCAGCTGCTTGAAGCCATTGTACTGCATCTCTACATTTGCTAGAGAGCTGTAGACCAGATTTACTAGTCTAATGACTGATACAAACAGACATAGTAGCTGCCAAAGTAAGGCCTGTTGATAATAATGGCTGGTTGCAGGGCGTGTAGTACATAATGTGATGACTGTGATGGAACCAGTGGAAAAAAAAAAAAACGCAGCATAAGATGAAGACATACATGTCACTCATGATGAGTGCACACCGGACTTACAGTTTGCAAGCCCTTTTTATCTTGTGCATGTTTGGTCTTATGTTAAATCTTTTTTTTTTGTTGGTCCAACCACAGTTGTTCAGGCCTGTAAATGCTGTTATGAGGAAAAACTCACTTAAATGCGCTTTTTAAAATTAGAAGTGTAATGGATTGGGCTTGGTGGCTTTCCATGGACGCTTATCAGCATTCAATGCTTCAGATGGGCCAGATCTTATTTATTCTGTTTTGTTTGTTTTTTACATCTAAAGGACTCTTCGCCATCACTTACTTTCACTTTGCATAGTTGCACAGTGCGTAGGTATAACTTTATTGTTAGAGCACATTTTTTGAATGAGCATAGGCATGGTGCACTAGAAATTAAAAAAAAAATGAAAGAAAGAAAGAAAATATAGGTGGCGACAACAGCTCGGACATGCTGTGTGAGCTAAGACATCACAGAAGTTGGCATTGTCCACGGGAGTCTAGTCAGTTGTTTATTGATAAAAGAGCATTGCATACAGTTACAAAGTAAATAAAAACTCACTAATTTGGCAACATTTAGTGACTTTTGTATCTTTCAATGTATGTAAAAGAGGCATCAAATACATATTAATTTTACCTTGGAATTGCGGTGTCAGAAAGACATTGTTGTTGCTGCAGTTCTTGAACAAAAATGGTAAACATTACCTTTGCTTTCATTTTATTCGCTATTAATCAAGCTCCTCCTGTCAACTAAATGCAAATGGAGTTTTACAAGAGTAATCTAAAGCCTCGAACTTTGTGTTTTAAGATATGTATATATATATATTCTTTTTAACATTGCATGTCTCTTCAGGAGTAAAAAACTTGAGACAGAGTATTGTCATAATGGGTAACTTTGCATGCCGTAAAGGGGCACTAATGAAAAAGATAAATTTTAGCTGTAGTGGTAAATCAACGAAGATTTTGAAAGGGCACTTTATCAGTCATAACTGATTTGTTGTTTATCATTAGCATTCCTTTATTGCTTAAAGCAGGGAACCAAGACTGCGCTACTTGTGGCATGCCTCACAATTTTACCTATAACGAAGTGCAGAATCATCAGTACACATCTCACACTGCTTGATTGCCTGTCATGCATAACTGGCCTCCTTCTGGCTTGTGGCAGTTTTTGCGCTTACTTCTGTTCATCACAATGAAACTCTGCTCTGCTTTCCTACCCTAAAGGGATTCTTGGTGTGTTATATTTCAGACTTGGAAGTGAGCGATCCATTGTACAGTAAAGAGCGCCATGCTCGTTTGAGAGCCACACTGAAAGCACTCGTTAAAGAGGAGACAGACTACCAGCATTCACATCATCGAGGTACCACTGTCATGCTAATGGCGTGTGCAAGGTTGCACTCGTGTTTATCATTGCGACGATCACACACCTATGCAGCCATTTGGGGCTTTATTCTTGTTTTGCTTCTGTATCGTTTTCATTTTTATATTAGCTCAGAGCTAGAGTGTTTGGTGAACTTGCGGGAATTCGAATTCCTCTAGTACTCCTGCACTGTGTGTTAGAAGGCTAATGAAACTGACGTTGGGCAAATTTTTTTTTACAGCGAAGGAGTCATTAACACAGACTTGCTTCATTAATAATTCATTACCATTAGCAGCTTTGAACATATTTGAGGGGGAAAAAAAGGCATCAAGTACACTTTCTCCGACATTGCCCATCCTGTGACTACACTTTTGACACAAATCAGCATCAGCGTGTTTTGACAGTCTTCTTTCTCACCTCGTTTTAGTCTGGCTAATTGATTTCTTTTGTCTAAGATTGAGATTCCTGACGCACCACTTGAGCATGCATGTACACTCTGATAGCGCCAGCAGGACTGGCAGACACAGCCTTGATGGTGTGTAGATTCTTAAGAGAACTACTTCTTTATAGACAAAATGGATTTGCTAGCATCTGTGAATGTACAGCCGTAACCTGTGACTACACTTTTGACACATATCAGCATCAGCATGTTTTGACAGTCTTCTTTCTCGCTTCGTTTTAGTCTGGCTAATTTATTTATTTTGTCTAAGATTGAAATTCCTGATGCACCACTTGAGCATGCACGTACACTCTGATAGCGCCAGTAGGACTGGCAGACACAGCCTTGATGGTGCATAGATTCTTAAGAGAAGTACTTCTTTATAGACAAAATGGATTTGCGGGCATCTATGATTGTACAGCTGCTAGAGTCTCATGAATTTTCTAGAAGTTGCTCTTTTTTTCCGAAAACTTTTCTATACACTGCGGGAAGCTACACAAGGCAGTGTAGAGTAGAGGCTTGAGGAATGGGACAGTTTTTACATATTACATTATTGCTTAGTTCACTTGGGACATAACTACAAAAGGGACTGCTCTGAATTCGCACCAGGCATTACCCTACATTAAAACAAGAGCTCTTTCTTTGAAAATGTTTTTAAAAAAATGCAAACAATGAAATGTATTCCAAAAGGACTTCTTCTTGGGCAAGTTAGTGCTTAGATTTCCTAGGTACACTTTGTGGCACAAAATAAATTATTGAAAAGGGACAGAACAAAGGAGGACAGTGAAGCGCTATTGGCGCTTGGTGCCATTAGCACTTCACTGTCCTCCTTTGTTCTGTCCCTTTTCAATAATGTACCTTGTGCCACAAAGTATACCTAGGAAATTAAATGTATCCGTTTACACCTGTACTATATCGAGGAGTGGGACATCACATTAGTGGAGTGGGACACTTTAAATATAGCCACAAAAATTTCTCTACTCAGCGGCGGCAGGTAGGCATGTACAGTCGAACCCACTTAAAGCAATATTCAAATGCCACGAAAATTCCAGTTATAACCGATAATTGTTATAATCGGGTTGCATGAAAAAAATCGAAATTGGGGGATGGCACAGCTGATACGAGAAAACTATATAGGCAGGGAGGCCAGTGCCCCTCCCCACCACCTTCCTCCGCCAAGCTGCTGATTGTGTTCACTTGTTTAACTGCTTCCTGTGTGCTCTGATCGCATGTAACAAGCCGCGGCTGTCGGTGTTAAATAATGGCGCTGTTATAACAACTGCAAAGAGGTGTCACAGGTGGCAAGCAATATGTGAGCACCGCCGAGGCATCACTTTGGTGGCCCCAAAAGGGGCCTTTTAACAGTTGTGAGAAGGCTACCGCGGCAGCCTGTCGGCTTGAGAAATCCAGAAGAAGCGCTGAGGAGAGATTGCTACAAGTATCTCACCACGTACTTGTCACTGGCTTGCACGAGAAAAGCCCATGTCCATCAGCCATGCATGCTTTACTCGAAGCTTGCCGACATCCTTCTCCGAGGCATCCAAGCGCTCCACGTAGTGCAGCAGAAGGTTTCTCGTAACAATGAAGCCCCGGAGGGACTGAATCATGCCGGGCCTTCTGTGAGGACAATGTTGAGGCAGCCTGCCCTACCACATTATTGCCGCCATCCTCACCATCGCTATCTGATGCAAGCATGTTTGCGACGATCGTCTCATCGATTAGAAGCACTTAGTTTCCAAATGTATAGCTGTGCGCTTCCTTTTCACGCACCTCTTCAAAACACGAGCTGTCACAAAGAAAAAACTTGAAGAAGTGGCACGCGGTGCTTGCGCTGAGTGTTTCAAAGAGCTGGCTACCTTGGGAACGAGAGCAGTATGCATGCGATCATGGCCGAATGGTTGAAGCATTGAGCTGCTGTGCTTCACAGCTGAGGTTTGATTGCCACCATCAGTCACACATCATTTTCTATTTATTTAAAGTGAGTTGAGGCAGGGACCTACCTACCTATCCACTGCAAAGGGGCAAAAAAGAGGCAACAAATACTTTGCGTCAAAAAATGCGAGCCATCCCACCCGCCGTCTGCATGTCAAATCCCTTCACGGCACACCTACGTCACAGTCACACCTTCTCACACCTCTCCCTTCCCTGTCACCTCTGTCGGACTTGTGTTTCAGAGGGGTGGAAGGCAGATGAGAAAGAGGCGCGCACTGCAGCAAAATCCTGTCACATCAGGCGCATGGCATAAGGGCGGGGTTGGCGGCTCACTTTCCCTTTTATTTAAGGGGGTGGGGGCAGGGAAATTCACGTTCTTGTTTCTTTTGGCACAGACACCAAGTAGGCAGATGTATAATCATTATAGGCAAGAAGGGGGCATTTGAACATTGTAGTAAGTGGTGCTAAGGCTGCTCATTGTTGCATCCGATTGTAGTTAAAAATGGTAATGCAGCTATAAGTACTGTACTGTATAAGTACTGTACTTCTGTCTAAAATCTTTCAAGGTTTGTCCCGTCTATTTTCATGCAACTTGGTTTTAACAATTATCAGTTATAACAATGGAATTTTCTTTGCACTTGAATATTACTACACCGGTTTGACTGAGCGTATACATGGCCTTCATGCCTTGTCTTTGTGGTGGGGGCAAAGCCTGCGGGAGTCAAGATAGCAGCAACCCTACTAGCCGTGGCGGCGGAGTGGACGCAAAAGCTTTGCAGGCGTCATTCCATATTATCTATGTAAAGATATCATTGACACGACAGCATGAAACAGTCTCTTTAATCAGCAACTCAAATTTGACACATTTTTTTCCTCATTAAAGGTCTTGCTTTTTTCTTCCTTTTTTTTCTTTTTTTGCTTTTTTCTCTCGATTGCTCAATCATTGAGAAAGTTCTACAGCCCCTTCTGTGAAAAAGCTCGTCAGTGACTGTACTTGTTTGCATAAAAGGTTCAATTTCAATACAGTGAAGCGCTGATTTTACCAACTTCATTATTTAAGTTTAACTACAATGTTTTCGAAACATTATAGTATAAAATTGCTACATGGGATGCCACTCTACACATTTGAAAAAGCTTTGACAGGGCCCTGAAAGGCCTTGAATATCCTTGAAGTTTTGTCTCAAACACTGTATGAACTGTGCTACGTAATGACTTTGACATATGGAGTAGATATTATGTCAGATCGTGTACCAATCTTTTTTTTTTTCTTGCTACTGATAAGCGATGCAATATTTTTTTTATTATTATGAATGTTGGCTCTGCAAGAAAGGTTCTGTAGCTCCTACAGCATGCCTGTGACGCATGAACCATAGTGCGGGGCCCTCGTATTTTTGTTTGAATTAACAGAAGTTTGTATTCTTCCAGAGAGGCACTGATAAAGAAATTTCGTTGGAGTTGGAAAGCATTGAAAATTTATGTTGGTATTTGTAGGCACAGCATGAGAACATAAACTCAGCAGGAAACAACAGATTGCATCACAGGCACCAACTTGCAGTTATCATTATTTGGTTTGCAAGGGAAAACAACCAAAGAATAGTCATAGCGGGCACTGGCCTCTAGTAGTGACATAATGCCTACCTGCTTCTCGTAGACAAGGGGTACATAATGAATAAACAGTCAGAAAGGTAAGCAATAACAGCAAGAAGGTAAAAAAAATATGCAAGATATTGCACTAGCCAGCATGCAAATCACAGCGCACAAATGCAGCTAAAAGAGAGAGAATCAAAAAAAGAAATGTCATTGTTATGAGGGTGAATCAGAAAGTCTTTGCCCTATTTTTTTATTAGCCAGAATACGGTTCATTCAGGTGATCACAAATATAAGGACTATTCTACTTACCTTACGCTATTTTTCCACATGGCCCCACACCAGTTCAGCCATTTGTCCCATCACAGCACTAAATTTGAGAAATGTTGTCGTCAGTCAGCGATGCATGCAACCTCCCGAAACGCTCGTTGTCATGCAAGTCTTCATGGCATTTTGCGAGCTTGCAACATGACCCCCTCACACTTCTCAAAGCGAGACCCCCTTTCCCCATTGGTGGGCTGCATTTCCCTCTGGATTTTGATGGGCGTTCGTCCCTTGCGCTATGGAAAACAAATCACACTTACTTGCTATACGACGTGGATGTGTGAAGCACAACCACCATCTTTAACAACTGACAGCAGTGCCATACCACGGAGCTACCAGCAGATATGGCCGGGCCGGTCCAAGAAAGTTCTACCGCTGGGAATGGATATGTTGACTTCACATTTACAGCTGTAATTTGGCAAAAAATAATAGGGCCAAATACTTTATTATTCGCTCTCATAGAATGCAGGAAAATTGTATGTCTTTGACAGGCAAAGCATAAACATGAAAATCCAGCCAGGCAATTGCCCACCAAAGCTCGCAAACCAAGGCTTTGCAATCATCAGAGGTCATGTATAATTGACGGAAGCCTTCGCATCAGAAAGCTCATCTCCTTTTCATATACCGTTTAAACAGTCACGTTTAATGCAAGTGTAAGTGTAATTGTCAGTCTAGACTTGTGTTCTTTGCTTTCAGTGAAACAGATGCTTTATATTATTGTACAATGGGCAGCAAGCAAGAGCAATTGGCAGTTGGCGCTCTTTGGCCAAAACTGGCCCTTGCACCAATAAAACCCATTAATCAATGAATAATCAATCAGGGATTAGCAAGTTTTAGAATGTCTGTGCTCTTACCCATGTGTTTTTGCAGGAACAGAAACTTATTCTGATTAACTGAGCACAGTTAGTTAGGTGCAGTAAATAGAGTGCAACTAATTAGGCATGTGACTGTTTGTGGGAATAAATTTCAGAGTTAGCTGGTTGTACAGATGAGAGAAAACATTATTGTAAAGTTGCGATAATTGTGACACCAAACATTTACTTATCAAATATTGAAAAAAAAAAATCATGTGGGAAGAGTCGCTAGATATAGGCATGGGAATGTGACAGGTGAAACAGGGCAGCCCGGGAAAGACACAGAAAGAGGAAATGCCAGGTGTGAATCAGGTGAGCATAATAAGTGAGAGAGGACTATAGAATAGTGCCAAAATAGTGATGCAAAAGGAGTGAAATTGTCAGCACCTGTGGTGCTTGCAAACTAGAGCTCCCCCAGTGCCACCACAATCCATATATATCCATATATATCCAATCCAAATACATGTTGCGACTGTGCATGAATAACAGCTGAAAAATCACCGTCAAGGGTGCAGCAACCCACCTTATGCGCTTACTTGCAACCGTCCGCAAGGTGCATTTTCTGATATCCGTATGTAGACAGTGGAAAGGTGTATTGGCGAAATTGCCATAATTGGATTGGCAGCTGATGTTGAGTTGAATTCTAGTATAGTCAAGAGTTCGACGAAAGTTCGTCTGGTCAGGTAACATGATGATGAAGAAATTACGGCCACTGACCAAGTCAAGGTGAAAAAACACACAGAGACGTTTCGGGACCCGTACGGGTTCCTTGATCACACTAAAAAAAAGTGGCCGTAATTTCTTAAATCAGTGTAAATCAATTTCGTAAATCAGTGGCCGTAATTTCTTCTTCATCATGAGTTGAATTCTGTAAGCAAAGAAGATTTTGAGCAGACTTATAGTACCGTAAGTACATACATAACTGAATTTATTGTATAAATTTTTTTTTCTTGCATGCGAGAGGAATATTACTGCTGTATTAAGGGCAACCTAGCAGTATGAACGACTAGGTCATGCTCATGCAAAATAGCCACGCCACGATTGCAAGGGTGCATTCCAAACACCCACATGTGCTACCCACTTCGTATTTCTGCATGGTGTTCTCATATGACTACTTATTTTTTACTTTGCATTCAGCTCTGCCTTGCACTGCACAAACCCACACACTTCTTCCTTTTGTATGAAAGCATGTCCTACCTAATTTCACCTCTTATGTCAGTTAAGATGTGTCACAATCGTTGCATGACATTAGTATGCTGGCCAACACAGCAGGGAACAAGTTTCACTGAAGGTGTGAGAGTGATCCTGCATTCAGTCACATATACTACAGTGATCTCAAGAGATCAAATAGAATTCGTGGAAATGTCAAAACTGATCAAGGAAAAAGTAAGGGATTTTCGAAATTATAATGTGAGGAAGACTGAGGAAGCAATAACAAATGGATGCAGCGTGAAATCAGGGAGAAGAAAACTTGGCATAGGACAAGTCAAGATGTATACACAAAAAGATAAGCAGGGTAATATCATCAGCAGTTAAGAAGATATAGTAAAAGCAGTGGAAGAATTCTATACTTACCTGCACAGTACCCAGAGCAGCCACGCTACCTTCATTCGAAGTGGTAATGAACAAGATAGAGAGGCTCCTTCTGTAACTAACAATGAAGTTAGAAGGGTCTTGCAAAACCCTTCTAACTGGGGAAAAGCAGCAGAGAGGAAGGAATAACAGTCAATTTAATCAAAGATGGAGGAGGTGTCATGCTTGAAATGATTGTGACTCTTTATATGCAATGCCTCACAACTTCAAGTGTACCAGGGAAGGGAGACATAGAATTGAAAAATTGTAGGCCCATTAGTTTGCGTTAAGTATTGTATAAAATATTCACCCAGATAATTTCCAATAGAATAAGGGCAACACTTCAGTCAACCAAAAGAAGAGGCTGGCTTCAGGAAGAAATATTCATCGATAGATCGCATCCATGTCATCAATCAGGGGACCGAGAAATCTGCAGAGTACAACCAACCTTTCTATATGGCTTTCATAGAATATAAGAAGTCATTTAATTCAGTAGAGATGCCTGCAGTCAGGCACGTACCCAGGGGGGGGCCCGGGGGGGCCCGGCCCCCCCCCCGAAATCATGTGGCATACCCCCCCCCCCTCCCCTCCCCACCCACGCCACCACTCCTCACACATTCCTAAAGCGCCGCCAGATCAATGTTGAGACTTCGCAGCTGTTCATCGGTCAGCATTATGCTGCCTTTTTCACTCCTTTTATATGGCGGTAGTTATCGGCATCTCTTGTAATGTGAAGGACAGTTTTCTCGTAGATTCCCCACCCGCGCGATTAACTCGAGATGCGTTCAGTTGTCACCATCTATTAAACCGTCACGCGCATAGCTGTTGCTTTTGTTAGTTCAGGCTTCTTTGTTTAGGTTGATCCTGAGACCAGGAGAGGGATGCGGCTGTTACTCAGTTGGTCTGTACTCTCATGGAACGAGTTGCGGCCGGAGAAAACGCCAATTGCGTTTAACTTATCCCTTTGCTTCATTGTTTCCTTGCGTTACGGCTCGCCGCGACGCTGGCAGATGCCTGGAATCATATACACGTGATATGGGTTAGATAAGGTGGGAAATAAAATAATGTGAAAGAGCGTCCATCCTGAAACCCTGCAACAACCCTTAAACCCATAAGCAAGATGACTGTCGCCCGTTGCCTCGTCCGTTTTTCCCTAACTGTATAGCACTTTTCGTGCAAAATTGGCAACTGGAAACAAAAATTGCAAGGAGTTGAGAAATTAAGCGATCTACTAAGGGAGAGAGCCAAGGCAACTACCAAACTGCAAGCAAAAGCAAATAATAAAAAAGTTAACCGTTGTTTATGAGAATATTTATGGATCAACATCTTTTTATTTAAAAAGGAAGCAGAGAAAACGCCGCCAGAAGTGGAGAACAATTACTTGTTTTGAATGACGCTTTTACAGTTATCGGTCGAACCGCCTCACATAGCCACTTCTCTGCTGTGCTTATGTGCGTGTTTTTCTAACCTTTCGCAGTGAGCGCAGTACGTCTAGAATCGCAGAGTCCTGCGCTCTACGCGGTTGTATGGGACTGGCGGCCGCACAGCGTTACGCAATTCGCGGAACTGTCAAAACTGATCAACAAGGCGAAAATAACTGATATTCGAAACTATAACATAAGAAAGACTGAAGAAGCCGTATAAAATGAACGCAGCCTGAAATCAGTAAAAACGAAACCTGGCATAGGAGAAACCATGATGTATGCACCAAAAGATAAGAAGGATAATATCATCAGCAGTCTCGAAGATATAGTAAAAGCAGCGGAAACATTCTAAGCTGACCTGTATACAGTACCCACAGGAGTCACGATAGTTCACTTAGAAACAGTAATGAACAGGATACAGAAACTCCCCTATAACTAGCGATGAGGTCAGAAGGGCCCTGCAAGACATGAAACGATGAAGAGCGGGAGGATAAGATGGAATAACAGTCGATTTAATCAAAGGTGGAGGAGACATAATGCTTGGAAAACTGGCGGCTCTTTATACGAAGTGTCTATCGGCTGCAAGGGTCCCAGAAAACTGGAAGAATGCAGACATTATACTAATCCACAAAAAAGGAGACATTAAAGAATTGAACAATTATGGGACCGTTAGCTTGCTTCCAGTATTATACAAAATATTTACCAGAATAATCTCCAATAGAATAGGGTAAACACTGCATTTTGTCAACCAAGGAAACAGGCTGGTTTCAGGAAGAGATACTTTACGATGGATCACATCCATGTCATCAATCAGGTTATCGCGAAATCTGCAGAATACAATAAGCCTCTCTATGTGGCTTATATAGATTACAAAAAGGCATTTGATTCAGTAGAGATACCAGCAATCATAGAGGCACTATGTAATCATGGAGTACAGAACGATTACGTAAAAAGCTTGGAAAATATTGCTACATGCGTGAGGCATTTGTTTGTTTGAACGAGGCGCGTAGGCACCATCACTCCAGAAAAGAGGAGGAAGAACGAACTGGGCTCGCGCTGTGAATCTAATCGGTCAGCGCTGCAACCGTTGTTGTAAATATGTTCTGTAAATAGTTTCTCGTCTTACTGACTCGTCTTTCGCGTTAGAATATATACAGAGGTTCTACAGATACCTTAATTCTACACAAGAAAAGCAGGGAGATAACTATAGAGAAAGGGGTCAGACAGAGAGACACAATTTCTCCAAAGCTAATCACTGCGTGCTTAGAAGAATTCAAGCTATTAAACTGGGAAGGCTTAGGCGTAAAGATCGACGGCAAATATCTCAGCAACCTTCGGTTTGCCGATGACATTGTTCTATTCAACAACAATGCAGACGAGTTACAACAAATGATTGGAGACCTTAACAGAGAGAGTGTAAGAGTGGGGTTGAATATTATTATGCAGAAGATGAAGATAATGATAAATGGCCGGGCAAAGGAACAAGAGATCAGGATGGCCAGTCGGCCACTAGAGACTGTGAAGGAGTACGTTCACCTAGGTCAATTAATCAGAGGGAACGCTGATCATGAGAAGGAAATTCACAGAAGAATAAAAATAGGTTAGATCGCATACGGCAGACATTGCCAGTTCCTGACTGGAAGCTTACCATTATTATTGAAAAGTAAGGTGTGCAATCAGTGCATTTTGCCAGTGCAATATGTCCAGTGCCAATGCATTTTCCAGTGCATTTCCCAGTGCATTTTGCCAGTGCATATCGGGCAGAGACTTGAGAGCAAGTTAAGGACCACGCAAAGAGCGATAGAACGAAGATTGCTAGGCATGACGTTAAGAGAGAAAGAGAGTGGTTTTGATCAGAGAGCGAACGGGTATAGACGGTATTCTAATTGACATCAAGAGGAAAAAATGTAGCTGGGCAGGTCATTTAATGGGCCGGCTAGATAACCGTTGGACCATTAGGGTTACAGAATGGGTACCAAGAGAAGGGAAACGCAATCGAGGACGACAAAACAGTAGGTGGAGCGATGAAATTAGGAAATTCGCGGGCGCTAGTTGGAATCGGTTGGCGCAGGACAGGGGTAATTGGAGATCGCAGGGAGAGGCCTTCGTCCTGCAGTGGACATAAAACATGATGATGATGATGATGATGATGGAGGTGGTGGCCCCCCCCCCCGAAAAAAAATCCTGGGTACGTGCCTGCCTGCAGTCATACAGGCATTACGTAATCAAGGAGTACAGGATGTGTATGTGAATATCTTGGGAAATATCTACAAAGATTCCATGGCTACCTTGGTTCTCCACAAGAAAGGTAGAAAGTTACCTGTCAAGAAAGGAGCCAGTCAAGGCGACCCAATCTCTCCAATACTATTGACTACATGCTGGAAGTATTCGTGCTGTTAAACTGGGAAAGCTTAGGGGTGAGGATCAACGGCGAATTTCTTAGCAACCTTCGGTTTGCAGATGACATTGTCCTGTTCAACAACACTGGGGCTGAATTACAACAAAGATTGAGGAGCTTAACAGAGAAAGTGTAAGAGTGGAGTTGAAGATTAATATGCAGAAGACAAAGATAATGTTCAATAGCCTGGCAAGGGAACAAGAGTACAGGATTGCCATTTGGCCTCTAGAGTCTATGAAGGAATATGTTTATGTAGGTCAGTTACTTACAGGGGACCCTGACCATGAGAAGAAAACTCAAAGAAGAATAAAGAGCACATTTGGCCGACATTTTCAGATGCTGACTGGAAGTTTACCATTATCATTAAAAACAAAGGTGTACAATCACTGCATTCTGCTGGTGCTAAATATAGGGCAGAAAGTTGGAGATAGGCAAAGAAGCTCGAGAACAAGTTAAGGACCGCGTAGAGACATTCGGTTCATAAGGGCAGAGAGAAATGACCAAGTCTGTTTTCAAGTTGCATTTTGAAAAGGATACTGTGACCAAATGTGGAATCACTCCACCAACAGTGTTTGCTCTTTTTACAGCACTAAATGTCTGACTAAGCACGTACGATGCACACTAGTGGCGAAGCCAGGAAGGGGGGGACTACTGGGCTTGAGCCCCCCCCCCCCCCCCTGCCCCCAAATTTTTCCAGTCTGTGCCCTGCTGCCTTTTATGCCTGGCACGTTGCCTATGAATAAAGGTGCATATCCTTCAAATGCCTTCCCTAGACAAGTACAGGATGGTACGTGCCGTCGGGCAGACCAAGCGCTTGCTCAAGATAATAGTTGTATTTTTATGCGCCAAGCATAGGAAACTGAACTGGGAGAAATGGAACCTTAGCCCCCCCCCCTTCACCCCCCCCCCAAAAAAAAACCTGGCTATGCGCCTGATACACACTGCACCCATGGTCATGCTGAGTGGCAAGTAAGCTCAGTATATCGGCACACTGTATATAGTATATCACAGATAGAGAAGATGCTGCAATATATAAAGACCGTCAGCAAATACTTGTATGGACAGAAACTACAGAAATAATTTTTTTTTAATCTCTTGTAATGTTAGAATACAGATGTTTTGTTCAGGGTATAATTTGTTTAATATTGAAAGCAACATATGATTCAACATTTGACACATGTATGTAGTCATTTTTTTACTAATTATGGTTCAGGATGTCCGAGTACGCAGTTTTCTTCTAATTGTGCCAGCCTAGGTAATGAGTTGTTCTTATTAATTAGTCCAAGTTTAAGCCAACGACAGAGTTTATAATCATACATAGATCTTATCTGAATAATTTGTGATTTTGGAATAATTCAGCAGTGTGCGCAAGGGCACAGAGTGAGTATTGCACTATTGCCTTCTGTAGAACTGTGAGCTCACATATATTTTCTGCAATAGTTGTGGCCCATTTGAGAATTTCATAATTATGTAAAGAGGGTGCATTGTAGAAAATTGATTTTACTGATTTGGAAAGATAGAAGCAGTGATCATGCTTAATACAAGTAATTTGCAATAACTTTGTAGTTACGTGGTTAATATGCTCAATCCAGGTGATATTCTCTGTAAAATATACACCTAAAATATCTAATGAATGAATCTTCAACGGAAATAATGAATCAAAAGTACAGGGTCGGTCCAATGCCGTGAATAATTTAATAAGGCCATTTCTTTACAACATGGTTTCAGCTTGTAGAACTGTTAAACTTTGTAAGAATGTAACATCACAAGACAAGGCTTGAATGTAGAATAATAGGAACAACTGGGTAGCACTGCAGAGGTACAAACTTGAAGCAGAATAAGCAGACACAGAGTAAGCTAACAGAATTAACATTGCAAAGTAAAGATAAAATCATCATGAGCAATGTGAAAATGTGCTGCCTTGAATGCTTCTCACCTGCTGGAGCACACGGAGGTGTGTAAACAATTCAAGCAAGAGGCTAGGCGATGCTGGTGCTCTACAGTGCTTACAAACAACCACAACTTGCCGCGTGGTCTCCCCCATGACGCAGCAACTGAGAAGGGGCTGGAGCGATTGTCTCCCCCATGAAGCGCAAATTCTCGTACAGCGGCTGCAGGCTCATGGCACCCGCACTGCAGATGTATACGCAAAATGGACGCACTTCTAGCGAGGCTCCTTCAATGGTGTCCGCACCAAGGTCAATGTTTGCACCATGTGTGTTGTTCTACGGACAGCCACCCAGATATTGGACACTTGCTGTGGGAGTGTTCAGGCCTCGATAGACTCTGGAATCCATACAAGACCAAGACAGTGCTGGTCTTTAAAAAGTGGCTGTACCCCTCAGGCAAGACGAGCAGCAGCTGTATTGCGCTGTAGAATTTGGGGTTGTAGAAGCTGCCCTGCGGGATCAATATTAGCATTGATGTACCTTTTTCTTCTTTCCCTTCACCCCGCTAAGGCCTTGGGCCATCCAATGTGATCAAAGATGTATTCATTCATATAAAATGTGATAACGAGTGTGATGACTTTGACAAGAGCAGATGAAGGTATATATTAAGACATCTTTCTTTAAGCTCACATAGAGCAAAATCTAGAGGAAAAGAAAGTTGAAAGGTAGGTTAGGACCGTGCAACAAACAGTAGAACTGGAAATGATTGAGTAACAGTAAGAGACACCAGAAGGCATTATATAGACTAGAGAACAAACATGGATAGATGGTATTCTGGTCAAGAGTGAGATGAAAAAGTGTAGTAGGCAAGTCATGTGATTTGTAAAACAGAGCAACAGAATAGAGCAAGGAAATGCGGTTGATGGGTGGGTAAGGTTAAGAAATTTGCAAGTGAAGGATGGTGGGATCAACTAAAGAGGACAGGAGTAATTCCAGAACACTGAGGGGCACCTTTGTACTTAATCGCACTTTAATTTTAATCAGATTATGATTATTGTATTCAACTACTGAAGAATAAACCTGCCACTGCTTTTGTGTACATGCTGCTTGTGGCTGCTGGCACCATAGTTTTGCTGCCTGGCTTCTGTTACTATAACTGGAAGCACTCATAGAAAACTGACTTATTTTTTCCCCCTAATGTCTGGCACAAGTTTGCAAATGCCGCATTGCACTTGGTGATTGCCCATGGCATTCCTAGCACTCTGGTGGGGGGGAGAAAGACGTCTATCTCCTTTACGACATGCTACCAGCTCAAACATCGCCGCTAAAAGCATTTTGACTACAGCATTTGCCTTCAGACACACCTTGTATCTGAAGTCCTTGTAAGTTTCATTCAGGTTTCTTCACCCATATTTGAAGATATTTGAGTGTTGGTACACCTTGGGAAATCATCTACAAGGCCAGAGTTTGAAAATGAGCTGAAGAAACAAAAGGAGTGATAGCAGCAGTTGTGATATTCAGTGTCCATAAAATTCGTTGCATCTTGTCTGTTCAAGTTTTAGCACCTTCTCAAGCGGAATTGCTGTCTTAATTACTGCAAGTCAATGAAATTTATTTTTTTTTTAATCTCTGTAATGGGTCAGTTTCGTGCTATAACTTCCTGCATTCTTGTCTGCTTCAGTGGTTACTACTTTAAAGGGACACTAAAGGCAAATTACAAGTCCATCTAGGGTGGTAGATTGTAGTTATCAAAAACTTTCAGCATTTGTTATGCACCAAGTGAAGGTCCTTAAGATAATTTCAATTCAAGACAGCATGTCTTTTGTTGACTTCCCAAGAAAATAGGTGCAGATGCATCATCCACTTGTAAGTGCACAGAAAATATCATGTGCTGCACAGCTCACCTCAGAGGTTAGCACAGAGAAGGTGCCGCTTTCTCTCAAATAGCATTCGCAGCTGGCTAAAGAGAAGGGCATAAGACAGTGAATGGTGAATTTGACCAAGCTCTGTTTTCATACTCAAAAAGCAGTGTAATTCTCATTTTATTAGTGTTGGTTGGCTACTATTTACTAATTGTTAGTGAGGCTTGTTATTAGAAGCTGGTTTTGTATTTCAACACCAGTGGTACCGGATATAGTCCCACATTGACACGTTTTTCACAGAAGCTATATTCTTAGTAGAAGCGACGCTATGGCTATCTAAGAGCACATAACACTTTATGGTCAGACTTAATCTTTGCATTTACGGTCTCTTGAATTTATAAAATGCATCTCAAGTCTGGTCCATCAACCATCGGTCACAAAGCTACCTTCTATCCCTCCTGATTATGATTGTTGCTAGTGTTACTTGTGCTATAGCGGTAAATGTTTGAAGCTTGCTTTTTCTGATAGTGGCAAATCTGTACAGTTGGTGCAGCGACCACTCATTATGAAGAGTGACCATAAAACTTTTATGGTGCTTAATGAATGCTGTCCGCATGTTATCATTTCAGATAGCAGCAGCAGTGAAGATGACTCTGAGGATGACGAAAAGTATTCGGAAGACGGAAAAGTTGATGGTACAGATGTGGGTAAGAGAGGAACTGATACTGATCATCTCAAAAAGCTTCTGAAGAAGTGTGAAAAATTTCTGAATAAGTTCGAAAGTGAGTGCACAAGACAACAAAGACGTATTCACAAAGGGTGTTTGTGATGTGCGGGAGTTGTCAGTAAACTACTTTGACCACTTTTCATAACGCGTAGAGGTTTTATGTGACCTAAATTTCCCTCCCTGCACGTTGCTCTGTTGGTGCAATGTAGTAGGTGGCAAGATGCTTTGTTGTAAGGCTAGTTTTAGTTTATTGTAGACAGTGCGATATTAAATTTAGAATTTTAGTTTATCTAACACTCGAATTCAACTGTACACTTTCTAGCATTCAAATTTACAACTAACCTGTTTAATCTTGGTTGCTGGTTCCAATGTGACTACATCATCATTCCCCAGAATATTACGCATTGGCCTCTGATGTCTGGGGGATATGTGGTAAAGCAAAAATGGCAAGAGTGATATATCCACTAAATTAAGCAATCATTCAATGTTAAGCATTTTCCTCAGTTCAATAATCAGTAACTAGAACGAGAACCTGAGATCTGTGTAGGACTAGTTGGTACTTACGGAGTCATACTTAGCAAGTAGCTGGTCTATCCCACAGAACTCAGCAGTATTGTACAAAATCTACCTAACTTTCACTCGTGTGCTGAGCTGGAGGTACAGTGCCGCAGTATGCTAAAATACAAAGCTTCTGTTGCCACTGTCGCTTGCCTTGTGCTTTCGTAAAACTATTTTCTTCATTGACCCTGCCTCTGTACCCTGCTCTGCTAGGCGCATATCTGCAAAATAACCACCGTGCGTAAGACAGGAATTTAGGAAGAATGATCCACATGGTACTGTGTGTGTCTTTCTTTCTGTATCCTCGTCTTCTGCTCTGCACTTGTGTTTGCTATGAACTGCCAACTCGAACAAGCCCGACCCTTGTTCACATATCTGCCTAGCCAACAGAGGAACTTGCACCATCACTGAGCACCTCACCAGCACCACACCTTTTATTTTGTTATAATTAGGGGCGTACTTACTGCAGTGAACACTGCTTGCTCCTCGGGGATGGCACCGAACATCTGCATTTATGTTCCCATTTGCCTAAGTCAAGTGCAGTGCTTCTCTGCTTCGAAGTGATGAGAGATGGCAAGGAGGTTGTGCAACAGTAATATTGGCCAAGTTACTCATTGAACATTGTTCATCACCATGAAACAAATAGTTCTCAAGTTGAAACCTGGCAATATGAAAACAAAGAAAGTATTAGAGTTTGTAATGGCTGTGCTTTCTTTCTTTCTTTCTTTCTTTCTTTCTTTCTTTCTTTCTTTCTTTCTTTCTTTCTTGTGTTACTGCCTGCATAACGCAGGGTCTGCTTGGTTGTTATGGATAAATAATGTGTTTTCACTTGCCTTCATATTATAGAAATGAAAGAAGCCACACCGAAAGTAGAAACAGTGAATGTCAATACAACTGGTGAGGCCTCTCCACTGAGCGAAGACGACGATGGCACTCAGCTACCCCCATACTTGCCAGCCATTCAGGGCTGTCGTAGTGTTGAAGAGTTCCACTGTCTCAACCGCATCGAGGAAGGCACATACGGCGTTGTGTACAGAGCAAGAGACAAGCAGACAGGTGAGCTCAGAGATCTAGACTAAATTGCAGTTCGAAGTTTATTTGTCTGTTTTTGGTTCGTGAGGAGGGATCCTAGGGAACAGGCTGCTTAAACAGCTTCGAGGACTTCCTTAGCTGGTTTGTGCAGGCAGACGTCAGCAACAAAATTCTGGAAGTGCAGAGAGATCATTAATATAACATTCTACATCGGTTGTAGTGAATTAAAAATGAGCCACTACTGCTTTTAATTATTTGGCTCCACTGATTAGCGAAACCATGTGCTGTTGAGAAAGAAGGTGTTATGCCACTTGGTCATGGCCACTTTTCAGGAGCCTGTGCTTTAACTGCACCAATTTTTTGCGTCCTACGTGCTTGGAACACTCATATTGTGCTTCGCACGAAAAGGATTGTAGCACCTGAAATTATCATTATTTGAGTGATTGCTGCACTAAGTCATTTTGGAAGAGTAAGATTGTATGGAAACACTATTGTAGAGTATGATTGAAATAACTCCCTTTTTGTAAGTAGTAAACTGAGCAAGGTTCAAACGGTTCATTATTAACCACACGATTGACTGTTGTTTGCTCACCAGATGAGATTGTGGCTCTGAAGCGACTGAAGATGGAAAAAGAGAAAGAAGGCTTTCCAATAACATCCCTCCGAGAGATCAACACCCTCCTCAAAGCGCAGCATCCGAATATTGTCACCGTTCGAGTGAGTGCGATTTTGTTTCACCATTTGCTAACCCTTGCTTCCTCTACCACAAGCCTCCGAGGCTATATGTCATTCTATCATGAACTACGATAGAACTTCTGGGGACAGAGCACTTTGCTGTGATGTCTGAAGCCGTTTGCACTTTCTTGCACTCACTGCAGGAGATAGTCGTTGGCAGCAACATGGACAAGATCTACATTGTGATGGACTACGTGGAGCATGACCTAAAGAGCCTGATGGAAGTGATGAAGCAGCCATTCCTAGTGGGCGAGGTGAAGACACTGATGCTTCAGCTGCTCAAGGCAGTGGCCCACCTCCACGACAACTGGATCCTTCATCGGGACCTCAAGACTTCCAACCTCCTGCTCAGCCACAAGGGCATCCTAAAGGTTGGCTAACAGCTGACAGCTGAGTGCACTGCTATAAACCAGGCATTCTGTAGCTTTCACTGTGATAGCTGCTGCACATGGTCCATGTGATGTAGTTTGTTGCAACCCGCTGTGGTTGCTCAGTGGCTATGGTGTTGGGCTGCTGAGCACGAGGCTGCAGGATCGAATCCCGGCCATGGCGGCCGCATTTCGACAGGGGCGAAATGCGAAAACACCTGTATGCTTAGATTTAGGTGCACGTTAAAGAACCCCAGGTGGTCGAAATTTCCGGAGTCCTCCACTACGGCGTGCCTCATAATCAGAAAGTGGTTTTGGCACGTAAAACCCCATAATTAAAAAAAAAACATAGAAATTAGTTTGTTGCATGTCCCCTGTTGCGCCAAATGCGAAATAGCTAAACTTAGAAAAAAAAATGTACTGTTTCGACGCTGCATACTGTGTGCGGGTTGTATGCTAAATGCTAAAGGTTGAAAATTGGTACAGGTGTTAGCATTTCACCTGGAAGGACCAGAAGCACCATGTGTCTGTTACTCCTCTGAATGACCAAACTCTTACCCTAGTTTAAGAAGGTTATCATCATCAGCAGCAGCCTGTTCTATGTCCACTGCAGGACGAAGGCCTCTCCCTGTGATCTCCCATTACCCCTGTCCTGCACCAACCAATTCCAACTAGTGCCCGTGAATTTCCTAATTTCATTGCTCCACCTAGTCTTCTGCTGTCCTCGACTACGTTACCCTTCTTTTGGAACCCATTCTGTAGCCCTAATGGTCCGACGGTTATCTAACCGACGCATTACATGACCTGCCCAGCTCCATTTTTTTCTCTTAATATCAATTAGAATATTGGCTATACCCGTTTGCTCTCTGATCCAGACCGCTCTGTTTCTGTCTCTTAACGTTATGCCTAGCAATCTTCGTTCCATCACTCTCTGCGCGGTCCTTAACTTGTTCTCAAGTTTCTTTGTCAGCCTCCAAGTCTCTGCGCTGTATGTCAGCACCGGCAAAATGCACTGATTGTATACTTTCGTTTTCAATGATAACGGTAAGCTCCCAGTCAGGAGCTCATGATGTCTGCCGTACACGATCCGAACCCATTTATATTCTTCTGTGAATTTCCTTCTCATGGTCAGGGTTCCCAGTGTTTAGTTGACCTACGTAAACGTACTCCTCCACAGACTCTAGAGGCTGACTTGCTATCTTGAATTCTTGTTTCCTTGCCAGGTTATTTATCATTATCTTTGTCTTCTGCATATTAATCTTCAACCCCACTCTTACACTCTCTCTGTTTAGGTCGTCAATCATTTGTTGTAACACGTCTGCATTGTTGCTGCATAGAACAGTGTCATCGGCAAATGGAAGGTTGCTGAGATATTCACCATCAATCCTTACTCCTAAGCCTTCCCACTTTAGTAGCTTGAATACTTCTTCCAAGCACGCAGTGAATAACACTGGAGAGATTGTGTCTCCTTGTCTGACGCCTTTCTTTATAGGTATCTTCCTTCTTTTCTGGTGTAGAATTAAGGTGGCTGTGGAATCTCTGAAGGTATTTTCCAAAGTATTTACGTAAGCATTCTGCACTCCTTGATTACATAATGCCTGTATGACTGCTGGTATCTCTACTGAATCAAATGTTTTTTCGTAATGTATGAAAGCCATATACAGAGGCTTATTGTATTCTGCGGATTTCTCGATAACCTGATTAGAAACATGGACGTGGTCCATTGTAGAGTAATGTATCCCTTCCTGAAGCCAGCTTGTTCCCTTGGTTGACTAAAGTTCAGTGTTGCCCTTATTCTATTGGAGATTATTTTGGTAAATATTTATATAATACTGGGAGTAAGCTAATGGGCCTATAATTTTTCAACTCTTTAACGTCTCCCTTTTTGTGGATTAGTATAATGTTTGCATTCTTATAGTTTTCTGGGACCTTTGCAGTCGATAGACACTTCGTATAAAGAGCCGCCAGTTTTCCAAGCATTATGTCTCCTCCGTCTTTGATTAAGTCGACTGTTATTCTATCTTCTCCTGCCGCTCTTCCTCGTTTCATGTCTTGCAAGGCCCTTCTGACCTCATCACTAGTTATTGGAGGAGTTTCTGTATCCTGTTCATTACTGTTTCTAATTTAGGTATCCTGACTCCTCTGGGTACTGTACAGGTCCATATAGAATTCTTCTGCTGCTTTTAATATATCTTCGAGATTGCTGATCATATTACCCTGCTTATCTTTCAGTGCATACATGTTGGTTTGTCCTATGCCAAGTTTCTTTCTAACTGATTTCAGGCTGCGTCAATTTTTTACTGTTTCTTCAGTCTTTTTCAGATTATAGTTTCGAATATCACTCATTTTCGTCTTCTTGATCAGTTTTGACAGTTTCTCGAGTTCTATCTTATCTCTTGAGTTTGCCACTCTCATTCTTTGTCATTTCTTTATTAGATCTTTTGTTACTTGGGAGCGCTTGCCTACTGTTTGCCTTGGAACCTTGCCTCTCACTTTAATGGCTGCCTCTGAAGCCAGCCTAGTTACAGTTTCGTTCATTGCCTCTATGTCATCTTCATCTCTCTATTCTAAGGTTGCATATTTGCTTACAAGTACCAGCCCGAATTTTTCTGCTTTTACCCTTACTGCTTCTAGGTTGACCTGTTACTTTTAGACCAGTTTGACTCTTTTTCTCTTCTAATTGAGGTGAATCCTCAGTGCAACTGAATGAAGGCAAAAAGGTACACGTTTGGAACTTTAACATTTTGCAAAATATGAAGTTGCCTGCACTTGTTGCTTTGTGAACGCATTGAGAATTGTGCAGGGACTGCCAAGGTATGTGGCCCCTTGGAAGCACATCTTGTGTTTTTTACTAGGAAAGTGAGGTGGAATTACTCTGTGCTGCAGCACAAGGATCAATTCACAAATCTTCTGCATAAAATATATTGTCTCCACCACACGGCCAATGTGATGAACAGCAAAGGGAAGGAAGGACACGAATCCTGAATCCTTACTGCACCATAATCCCACACACTCGAAAATTTAAATTGCATAAGTGTAAATGGATTGCATAGCCAAGGAAAAGCGCTGACGCACAGCTATTAAGATTTCAGAATTCGCGTTTCTGCGGGCCTTCTCATAATGTTTACAACATTGTTGACAGTCTTTTATACTAAATTTGTAGCTTTGGGTTATAGGTCAGAAGCGCCTGTGTTACAGCGAGCATATCTTTTTGCTATTACAGGTTGGTGACTTTGGTCTGGCTCGAGAATATGGGTCACCCCTGAAGCACTACACTCCCATTGTAGTCACCATGTGGTACCGTGCTCCAGAACTGCTTCTTGGGGTCAAGGTTGGTTACCGTTCCTACGTGATTCAATGTAGCATTGCATTCTTTTCCAAGGTTCATAGCGGCCTCTAAATGCCTCAGCAGTTGTTAAATTTCACAAACTGCTCAAAATAATTTTAAATCTTATTCTTGCCTGAGGTTGGCAGATATTGTTTAGACATTTGGCCATAACGTATGTGCATTCAAAAAGTCAAGCCAATCAATTCTCTCAACATCTTTGGTATGATTGGAGGTGGCTTGTTTAGTGATTCTTTCTCTGTCTTTTTCTTGTGTGTTTGCACCTTTCATATTTCTGTGCCGTAAAGGAAAGTTTGCTCATTATTGAAGACAGTGTCTTGTTTTCAAGCTATTAAAAACGACCCTTCTTTAAAATGACTTGTCAAAGCGTTGGACATCTTTAAAGGCTACATATAGCCGAACCCACTTATAACAATACCGGTTTTAACAATATATTGGTTATAACAATGAGAGGCTGCTGCACCATCAAATTTTTTATGTTTTCCATGGTGAAATAGCCCGCTTACCACGATGCCCCGATGCCGCATTATCGGTTATAATGATGAAGTCTGGCTGCTGGGAGTCCAAGCCAAAAGGTAGTGAAATATGAAGTCCTTGAAAAGCAAAAAAAAAGAAAATAAGAAATTCAGCCGCTGCACGCTGGGCCGCTACTCCAACAGCCGACATGCACTCATTTTGCAGCCATCTCCGCGTGCTTCTCTCCCGTTGCCCTTCCGCCCCTCTGAACATGAATGGGTTGCGCCCTTAGCTCCACACCGCCTCACCACCCAAAACGCGAATGGACCATGCCAACTGCGGTGCTCGCAGATTGCTTGTATGTTGTTCACTGGTTCCTCATTCAGCACAGTTCTGCAAACAGCTTAATCACTCATATTCATGTTTGTTATTGTTTGATAGCTGCATCAAAATCATTCCTGGCCACGCGATTTCTGAGCCTCGTTTGATTTGCCGCCAAAATGGAAGATGGCTGACCCGCCTACTGATCATCAGCAATGCACAATGTTGCCGGTGAAAAGAAAGCACACGTCTATAGATTTGGAAACTGAGTGCTTCTAACCAATGAGGCAATCGTCTTGAACGTGCTTGCATCAGATAGCAACGGTCAATGACAGCGATGATGCGGTAGGGCAGGCTACCTCAACGTTGTCCTCACGGGAGAGTCGGCAGAAGATTCAGTCCCTCCAGGGCTTCTTTTTCATGAGGAACTTTCCGCTGCACTACGTGGAGCATTGGATGCCTTGGAGAAGGATGTCAGCAAGCGTCGCATAAAGTGTGCAAGGCTGACGAACATAGGGTTTTCTCATGCAAGCCTGTGAGAAGTATGTGGCGAGATGCTTATGGCGATCTTGCCTGAGTGTTTCTTCTATATTTCTCAAGCTGACAGGCTGCTGCAGTAGCCTTCTTGCAATCTTTATTGGGGCCTCCGAAGCAATGCCTCGGGGGTGCTCGCGTATCACTTGCCACCCGGGACCCCTCTTTGCAGTTGTAATAGCAATGCCATTCTTTAACAACAACTGCCCCAGCTTGTTACACATGATCAGAGCACCCAGGAAGCAATTAAATGAGTGAGCACAATTAGCAGCCGGATGGAGGAAGGTGGTGGGAAGGGGCACTGGCCTTCCCGCCATTATAGTTTTCTCACATTGGCTCTGCCATCTCCTATTTTGATTTTTTTCATGCAACCCGGTTATAACAGTTATTGGTTACAACAACAATGGAATTTTTGTGGCACTTGAATGTTGTTATAAGTGGATTCGACTGTACAATGAAATTTCACTTTGGGTAAATTCCTTGTGAATGAGTAGTACATATGTATTATAGAAGCAATTTGGGGGAAAGCTACAGGGCTGGTTATTGCCTGATTTTTTTCAAATAACAGCCTTTTAAACAGCACTTTAGGAGGGGATGTTTGTACCTAGTGGTCGCGAGATACGACAAATTCCAGAACACAGCCTCTAGCTTATGTTTTCCAATGTGCCACCCAGTCTCGGAGATCATTACCAGAACTTTATGCATGCTGATCACACTGTCATGACTGTGCACCTAGGAATGCAGTTTAGTTTCGGTATCAGCAATGTCTATTTTTGCTAGGCTTTCATGCTGCACCCACTCATATCTTAAACATAAAATTTTCCACAAAGGTGAATTTGTATCTGCACTATCTGCAACTAGCCTTTCTATATTTGGTCCAAAATTTCATTGCAATTGGATTTTAGAGTTCTCTGTATTTTGTTCTTCACCTTAGTGGGCTGTGGATTCTGTTCCCTTCTACATTTTTTTCGTAGCTAAGCTCTTGACGTGCTTTCAGAAGGAAAAATCTTGTTTTGTATTAGTGCTTTCTGCTACACTACAGCAGATTGCAAAAATAAGTGCACTTATGTTGCAGGAGTATTCGACGCCCATCGACATGTGGTCCGTGGGTTGCATATTTGGCGAGCTTCTCACAATGAAGCCGCTGTTCCCTGGAAAGTCGGACATTGACCAGCTGAATAGAATCTTCAAGGTACGTACTACCACTGAAGCATAGTGCTACAGTGACTTGTGAAAGTACACACCAGTCATTTTCAAGTAGTAAAGCCCCTTTGTAAACTTGTTTAAAAAAAAATGTCAAGGTAAGCAGAGTTGGAAGATAAGCAAAGTCTCACGCAGCAGACTTTCTCACAGAAGCTCAATATGTCAGCAGCAGTATTTTCACTCAATCACTTTGGGGATATGATCACTTCCTCGTGTTCTTATTTCACATGACTTGGCATCAGACATGTAGGCATCTATGGGCAACAGCATTCCTATCATTGTGCCAAGGCACTTGAGACTGAAACAATTGATCCTAATGCAATACTTGAAGCCCATCATCCGAGGAGGTCATAACCAGTACCCGACATGCAAAAAATTGACATTGCTAAGCTTTGCAGCGTAAGAATACCAGACAGTTTTGCTCAGAAAACCGAAACTGAACTGTGGAAGAGTGTCCATGAATTACGTGACTGTTTACACGTCACCATTGTGCTAGCATGAAGCGAACATCCTTTTAAAGCCATAATCTGGCTGAAACTACACTGCTGGCTCGTGTGCGTGCTTGCACAGGTTCAGAATTTCACAGGAGCCTATTTCACTTCTGGGTCTATTTGAGCTTTTCCTTAGGTTTTGCAAATTGTTTTGCGTGCTTATGTGTATTTGTTGTATTGTAACAGAATTTTGCACCTGCACTCTGTTGGACTCCTCAAGAACATAAAATTTAATAGTCAGTATGCAGCCCGCATTTTGAAACAGAGCAAGCGAAACTCTTTTTTACAGGCTTGTGCTTTATTGTATGCTTGGGTTTAATGAATTAGATAAGTGCGTTATTGAGGCTCATTTTTTATTACAGCGCAACCTCAGTGGTACAATCATGCTGGTATAAATTTCGGGGAGATATGAATTTGTACAATTCCCCAGCCGAAGTGCGCTCTATGCTATGAGCCACATTTTGGATGTCCCAAATGGTCCTTCGTCCCAGTTCAGGTGACACGATTGAGAAGGCCATGACGGCCGGCAGCAAAGGGGTGAGGAGGATGCTCCAAGCATGCCGAGGCAGGTCGGCAGTTGGACCGTTTCCATGTTCGTAGTGTGGAGAAAGGTGGGCAAAAGGCCACCGATAACACTGATGCAATTGCGTGCACAGTACGAAGTGGAAACGGTCTAGCGAATGAGTGATCCGCGACTGCCAGCAGCAAATTGGCAAGGAGGCTCCTCTGAGCATGCCTAGGAGGGTCGGCATGCAGACTGTTTCCATGTTCGTAGTGCGGGGAAAGGCCGGCGAAAGGCTGCCGATAACACAGCTGCAACTATGCGCACAGTACAGAGTGGAAACGGTCCAGCAAATGAGTGAGCCGTGACAGCCGCGGCTGACGGCAGAAAAATGGTGAGGAGGCTGCGCCGAGCATGCTGAGGCGGGTCAGCATGCAGACTGTTTCTGTGTTCATACTGCGGGGAAAGGCTGGCAAAAGGATGTCGATAACGCAGCTGCAATTGCGCGCACAGTACA
Source organism: Dermacentor albipictus (assembly GCF_038994185.2). NCBI lineage: Eukaryota > Metazoa > Arthropoda > Arachnida > Ixodida > Ixodidae > Dermacentor > Dermacentor albipictus. The sequence goes on along the minus strand of NC_091822.1, from coordinate 148,111,182 downwards.
AAGTGGAAACGGTCCAGCAAATGAGTGATCCGCGACTGCCAGCAGCAAAGTGGCAAGGAGGCTCCCCTGAGCACGCCTAGGAGGGTCGGCATGCAGACTGTTTCAGTGTTCATAGTGCGGGGAAAGGCTGGCAAAAGGATGCCGATAACGCTGCTGCAATTGCATGCACAGTACAGAGTGGAAATGGTCCAGCAAATGAGTGAGCCGTGACAGCCGCGGCTGACGGCAGAAAAATGGTGAGGAGGCTGCGCCGAGCATGCTGAGGCGGGTCAGCATGCAGACTGTTTCTGTGTTCATACTGCGGGGAAAGGCTGGCAAAAGGATGTCGATAACGCAGCTGCAATTGCGCGCACAGTACAAAGTGGAAACGGTCCAGCAAATGAGTGATCCGCGACTGCCAGCAGCAAAGTGGCAAGGAGGCTCCCCTGAGCACGCCTAGGAGGGTCGGCATGCAGACTGTTTCAGTGTTCATAGTGCGGGGAAAGGCTGGCAAAAGGATGCCGATAACGCTGCTGCAATTGCATGCACAGTACAGAGTGGAAATGGTCTAGCAAATGAGTGAGCCACCACTGCCGGCAGCAAAGTGGAGGGGGGGGCTGCGCTGAGCACACCGACATGGTTCGGCAGGCGGGTAGTTTCCATGTTCGTAGTGCGGCAAAAGGCCGACAGAAGGCCACCGATAACACAACTGCAACTGCGTGCACAGTAAGCCGTAGAAACAATCCAACGAATGAGTGAGCTGTGGCTCACTCATTCTCGCTCACTCACTCACTGCCGGCAGCAAAGTGGCGAGGAGGCTGCGGTGACTCAGGTCGGCATGCGGACCGTTTCCATGTTCACAGTGCGGGGAGAGGCTGGCAGAAGGCAGCCAATAATACAGCGGTACACGCACACACAGTACGGAGTGAAAACGGTCCAGCGAATGAGCAAGCCGCAACGGCCCTGAGTGCCGGCAGCAAAGTGGCAAGAAGGCCACGCCGAACACATGTGGGCGGATTGGCAGGCAGACCATTTGCTCAGTCTGAGCGCGGGAAGAGGTCAGCATAAGGCAGCCAATAACACAGCGGCAGCTGTGCACACTACGTGGAGTGGAAACGCTCTAGCACTGGCACTTCCGTTAGGCTCGTGCTAGAAGCCGGTTTTGTGAAGTTTGCGTACAACTTCCAGAATTAGTTGCCAGTCGCCCTGGCGAAGAAAACCTAGGACATCCGAGACTTCTTCCATCGTGAATAAATTTCTAAAAATGAGTTTCTGACTCTTTAACATGCTGATTTCAGGTGATACGAATATTTTACGCGACCCCTAGAGATTCGTATCACCAAGGTTTCACTGTAATTACTCGCAATAGTTATGTTTCTCATATTTAATTTTAGGACCTTGGCACTCCCAGTGAGAAAATTTGGCCTGGCTATACCGAGCTTCCCCTAGTGAAGAAAGTGACCTTCACGGAGCACCCTTACAACAACCTGAGAAGCCGGTTCGGCCACACGCTCTCAAACCTGGGTTTTGACCTGATTAACAAGTGAGTTTCCCCTGACCAGTAACAGCTGGTTTGCATGTTCTATTGGACGACACCTTCATCAAGTGTTCAGTTTATTGACCTACCGTATTTTACTCGCATGATGATCGCACTCGCGTAATGATCGCACCCGTGAATTTTGCCGTCAAAATTCGATTTCTTTTATTTCCCATGCAATGATCGCATCCCGAACTTGCCGCAGCGATATGTCGTGTGCCAAGTCTAGCTAATATTGATCGCGCTTACCATCTGTCGAATGCTAAGCGAACGACTCTTCAAGACAAACCAAGCGATCTGCACGCACCAAACATTCTTAAGTAGATGCCTCATTTCATTACTTTCATCACTTTCCGCATTTCCATGGCTAAAAAAAAAGCTGCAACCAAACTTGCCTTTATTATGTGTAGGCTTTATAATGGTTGTTGTCAACAACAACAAAAAAGGCGCCTTTCAATTCTTCTCATCTGTACTCGTGGGCACGCAACAAATCGCGAGCGGCAACGATAGTAGCCACGTTTACACTGATACGTTAAATGTGTACCCTAGTCATACGCTGACGCTTGTAACACACCTAAGATATTCACCCACCCTTAGCGGAAACGTGCTGTATTAGAATAGTAGTGAAGACAGATGCCGCAGTTTCCGCAGCATGCCGGCCATGTATTTCTATGTCACTGGCAGCTAAGCGCACCTATCTGTTTCTGTTTCCTCAAAGTGGACATGGCTACGTTATTGCCGCAAACTTGCCGATATTAATGATATCATTCATTACTGATACGGAAGAAACTGTTTCGATGCACGTAATGTACTCACGAGAAGAAAAAAGAATGCGTTCGGCGCGTTCGGCTTGCCCCGCCAGCCGCCATTTTTGTTTTGGTGCCCCGCAACAAACGCGGGATGAAAAAAATGTTTTTTTTTTTCTTTTTGCTGGAAATTTAACTCGTGTAATGATCGCACCTCTGATTTTGCGTCAATTTTTCTGACAAAGAAGTGCGATCACTATGCGAGTAAATACGGTATATGCTTCCGCAGCCAGCGCTTAGCCGGCTGGGACAAAGAGGGCCAAAGTGCAGGTGGCCGGCTCGGCGCCATCTTTAGAGTGGATGTTATTGCAAGCTTTTTTTGTAGATGGCAGCACATTGCAAGTTGTTTTCTAGCTGTTTTGGGTTTCGTACACTATGTGGACATAGTACTTGCCTGCACTTTCAGCAGTAGGTGATTGCAGAACAGCGAAAAGCTTCCTGCTTGCCGGTCTCTGCTCTGTTGTCACAGCTGTTGCAAACAGAATACTGGGCTCAACGAAAGCTATTTCTTCAAGCCTTGCTGAAGTGCCCTACAGGCTTACTAGTTGGCTAATTTTTTCAGCACATATCAGTGAACGCTGTATGTGGCGGTGGTATTTGCTGAAATTGAGTATTGAGTATTAAGTATCGCTGAGTGGTATTTGCTGAGACTGAGATCAATGTGCAAGGAACCAAAGAAAAAAGCGTGAAAGGCATGCTTGCAGAGCCCAAGAGCGCAGGATGGAATTTTGTCCACGGCAACTGCATTTCAGTGGGGGGGAAAATGCAGAAACGCCCGTGCACCACGCATTGGGCGCCCATTAAAGAGCCTCAGGGTGTCAAAAGTAATTCAGAGTCTCCCACTATGGCATGCCTCATGATCATATCTTGGTTTTAGCACATGAGGCCCCAGAATTGAAATTTAATTTTAATTTTAAAGGCATTCCAGCTGTGAAAAATGTAGAGCTACAATTCGCATTTTTATATGCTTTAGGCTCTTTCATTATTTCAAATCATTTTTAATGCATCTGATGGGATTAGTTGAAGAAATGCATGGAAAGACGTGCCAGTTGTCTTCCGCCGTCTGCTACCTCTGTGGCGGCTTGATGGCTATGATATTCTGCTTCTGAGCATGATGCAGCGGGAATTCAACTCATGGAGCACTCTACTACATCATGCCTGAAAACCCAAGTTTCGCTTTGAGATATAAGCTCCGCTAATTGAACAGTTGCTAGCTGTACCTTTCATAGGCTCAACTGTGTTGAAGCTCAGCATTGGCAGTTCTTGTTTCTGTTCCTCCTGTACTATGCATTTGAGCTGGTAAACAAATCTTACAGTTCCCCTAACTTTGCCTTCGTAGTTTATTGATATCGTCTTGTTGCTGACGCGTTGCTTCCAAGACGCGGCCAAAGAATGTGCCTGTTGTCCTTGCAGATTCCTGACCTATTACCCGCAGCGCCGCATCACTGCGGAAGACGCGTTGAAGCACGAGTTTTTCAATGAGACGCCAGTGCCCGTGGATCCGTCCATGTTTCCAACATGGCCAGCCAAGAGTGAGCTGGGTCACAGAAAGGCGCAGAGTCCCAAGCCTCCATCTGGTGGAAAGCAGTTTGCCAAACAACTGGTGAGCTGGTAGCCTTTTGGGACCTGTTCACTTGGAATATATCCTGTTGTCTTTTGCACTACGGTTTCTCACAAAAGGGAGAATATTTTTCTAACTGTGATGGATGCTTAGATGCACCAGCAGTTTTAAGGCCAATGGGCACGGAGTCAACAACACTCTTGCTGTATACAGGGGCAAGACCCCAAAAGTGGTGACTTTTTCATATTTCTTCTGCAAAAAAGGGGCTACTTATAATTAACGTATTTTACTGCAGCTAGTTTCTGCGCGCGAGATGCGCGCGCAGTCGAGAACAGCATATATAGCGGCCCTTCGCGGCAGCTTCACCACAATACACGCCCATCTGTCTCGCGTGAAAACGCCGGCGCGCAATGTTTCTCATTTTGATACCAACAAATCTCCGGGGTCGCATTCACAGCTGTCACCGTCAATCCTATTGCGATAAGCATCTTCGCCTATCTGTTTCACAGCACGTGGTGTCGTCGGAATCGTAGCGCATGCTTTTAATTAATAGGCGATAACCGAAACATGCTGACTTTAGCCACAAGCTGTAAGAACTGTTGCAACTCCTGGCATCATTGACAGTTAGAACATAGTACTAGACGTATTGCCTTTGATGACTCATATTGTATCGTCAGCATTTCATTTGCAGCTGCTTTTGTGTACCTCTGACTGGTTGCATATTGCTTTTATGGAATCTTGTAGTTTGTCCCATGTGTCTTACACAGTTTCATAATTGAAGCTTATAATTCACAAAAGAATGCTTGAATTGTAAAAGCTTGATCACATTTGAATCATGCCATAGCAGTTAATAAAAATTAGGCATATCACTGAAAGATGCTCAAAGGTATCTCGAAGGTCTGCTCTTGAGGTCTGCTTGGAAACACATAGGGATATTGTGAGAGGTTTTGTAGAGATATTCAGTAAGAACATCTGGTAACACTGGGTCATTAAGCCTTCTGTTTTTTAAATGATTGTGATCACTTAGGTGTTCACTGTATGCGACTTTCAGCAGCGGGTGCTGGAGAAGATAGGTCATGAAACAATTAAATAACGTTCTCTAGATCAAGTGCAGGGACGAGCTAAGAACTCTCTCTACTCACAAACCTCATTAACCTATTGTGTGACTGACTCGTACAGTGCATCTGAACATGCCTGTCATCTAATTAAGCTCAGCTTTTGTAAGCATGCCAGCATAGCCTTGTTTCTGCACTTCCTTTCCCTTGTGTTCTATTGTCTACAACATCACTCTATATTATAATGTTGAAGGCTACAGAAATGTGTACACAGGGATGTTGTTGCCTTCTTGTCCTTTTTGCAGCGTAAACGAAGATACGCTAAAGCTGCTGCTGGCCATAAGCATACATCAACTTGGCGTCCTAATGTGAAAGTGCATTTAAAACAAGCGTCAACATCCATGGTCATTTTTCCCTTACGGCGGCACGAAGAGTTTTCTTTCTGTATCTGTTGATCCTGTTTGGCTTCTCTACACCTTTGACTTTCTGAATTTGTGGTGGTTCTTCTTACATTATGATTTCTAAAAAATACTATGTGAAAAGTAGTAGCACTAACCATTATAAGGTGACTTAATCTCTTTCATTTCCGTTTCAGTAAAAAAATGAAGATCCTCCTTGGCGAGTTGTGCCATCACACTGTGTTTACTTAGTCAGCCAAGTCATGCTGTAAAGTGGGCTTTGAAGTTTAGCCCATCCACAATTGCAGGGATCACTTGCATAAAGCGTTTCGACTGATAGATGAGTTTGCTCATGATTAATAAAAAAATTTCCTGCAATTGACAGTATGTCTTCGGGCAATAAGATTCAAGTAACTTAGGTTAAAAAATTACAAGTGTCACTGCGTTGTTGCACAGTAGCTTATGGCCTCGGCAACCTGCTGTCACTTTTGCAAAGAGTTTCAACAATGAATAAATCCACGTATAAGTGAAACGCTTTGTGCAAGCTGATCCAGAAGTTTGATCTTCTGGCCTAGTTTAACTTAATACAGTTGAACCTTGCAATAACAAAACCAGCAGGGAACGCAAAATATTCACTTTCGCGAGAATTTCGTGGTTGCAATATGACAGTGCACCTTAGATAGCTAATGTATAGATAGGTAATGCATCGCAGAATGAAACTTTGCTGTCAAAATTCCGTTAGCCTACTTTGGCAAGCTTTGCTCAAGTATATATAGAACCGCATTGCCCACAGTTCGCCACACGTGTCGATCAGCAGTGGCAGCACTGCCGTGGAGCAGTATTCTCAGTCAGTTGCTTTCGGAGATCTGACCACATTTGCGAGATTTTGCATAACTCGGCACCAACCGCAGAGAAACGGCACTCCACACGTGCGGCAGCATTTCTCTAGTGCACGCTGTCGCCCGTAGACACCGATGCATCCGTTGCCGAGCGCAAAAGTGATTGGATCTCGTACACCCGAAGGTAGGCAATCGATCGAGATTACGGCCCCTTCGTGCAAATCTACATCCAATGCCGAATCCACACGCGATGCCTGTCGGGTGGCACCGAAACCAGAGTTCCTGAAGCAAGGGATGCGTATTCCCGGACGATCGCTTAATGACGGCCCGATGTGTGGTACTCCATGCTGTGACTGCCACCTCAAGTGTCATAAACGATTCCATGTCAGTGGGACTTGGATTTCCTTGTTTGTGCTGCATTTTGCTCGCCAATGCACACATTAAACACTGCACCAGGTGTGCAAAAACCATTGTCACATGTTGATAGCAACATGTGTGCCGCTTCAAACAGCAGTCATCAAACAAGATGGTGGCTATGACATGTTTCCGGTGCACACGATCGCCCCAGGAGCTTGGTTGTTTTTGCAAACAAAAGTGGCAGCTCCCATGCAAGTGTAATGGGGTGGTATTTTACACAATTTGAGTGCAAACAATTGCATTTGAGCATATTTTGGAGGCTGCTAGCCTTGCGCGAGTAAATAATACGCGAGGTTACGCTCTGGCAAATTTCATTGATGCAGGATTGTAGTACAGCAACATTTCATTGTCGAAATGTACGAAATTCATTGAATCCTATGGGCATTTACTGGAGATACGAAAATATTTGGTTGTCGCGGAGTTTCATTATCGCAGGTTTCAACTGTATTATACTTCCATTCAATCTCCCTTGAATTGGAAGAAGCCTGGAATGGGCGACAACACTTAGAAGCAGTGGAGCCAGAAATATAGGTTTCATTATGTTTCCTTGTGTCTGTCTGAAATGATAGAAATGTCACCGCTCATCGCAGAATACAACATAAAATAATATTTCATTGGCAACTGTCATGTGCTCATTGCCACCCGTTCTTGCAAGCTAGTAGCTCAAGACTATAAAAAGATCCTGCAGCACTTCTGGACCACCATTTTTGCTCTAGACCTATTCTTAGCATGTCAAAGAGCTAAGAGCAAAAGGAATTATGATAATGCGCACAAAGCAAAGTTATCGGTCACAAAAGCTTCAAAATACAAGCAAAAGGACAATTACCCTCAACCTGAATTTTTGTATCGCTGGATGCCACATTTCATTCTCCCATTTCTCCCATAATGTAGAACTGAGGTGCCGAATAGCAGCAAGGCATTGATTGATGTTGCATAGCTGAGGTCAGCGCACTATGGTTGCCTAGCCTGCCCACCCTGATGGCTACAACAGCTTCAGCGAGGCGGATGTTGGTACACTATGTGTTCGACATTTTGACGGTGTTGTTTCCATGGGAGAACGCCTTGTGCATGACCGTGTGATAATCAGGCGATTATTAAGATGGCTGGAAAACGTAATGCCATAGTTTTTTTCACAGCACTGGCACAAACATAAATTGCACGTTACATTTTTTACCATTGACCATCGTGTCACAGATCACTGAGTATGATCACAGGGTACGATCTCCGTGTCACGAGACTAGGTACACATCAGTTGTATCATGACAATGCTGGGCTATTATCAGTGCCACGTGGCAAGCTTTCTCAGGAGCATTGCAGCGCCTGAGAAAGCTTCATCTGCGAAAGTGGTACCCAGTGTGTTGTAATGACACTTTCATAAAAAAGAAAAAGGGCGACATACAGAAAACTAGTGGCACTTCAAACTGCAAGAAAGAGTAGTGGTGCAATGCTAAATCTTAACAGGCTTATTTGCACAACAGAGACACCTGCATACGAACCATGTGGGACTGAAGTGCACACAAAACCACCAAAGTAGTCGCAGTCAAGAGTGATGTGTCAGTTAAAGGAAGCCAAAAAGCTGTACTGTTAGGAGAAGTAACAGACGCACATAATGCCACCATGTTTCAATCGCGTGTTTGTCAATATTTTCAATAGTGAGTCCTGCTTTTGGATAACAGCGAGTAGTGGATAGTAGTAACAGGGAATAGTTTCTGGAATAGTGAGCATTGCTTTTTGGATGGCACTAGGCAATTTTATGTATTGCCATTTTTATTTGTTTTCCTTGTAGGATGTTTCAAGTACTTGTGTGGTTTTGTGTACCTTGTAAATTTGTGTGCTTTCTGGACACAGTTCTGCAGCGTACAAGTAACACTGTGGGTGATGTTCTTGGTGTTCCTGCAGGGCGAAGGAGATGACGAAGGACTTCTGGCGGCTGCAGGCTTTCACATGAACATCCCCAGCAAGGGAAGTTCAGCCAAGGGAACTGGCTTCAGCCTGAAGTTTTAGAATTGCCGCAGAACACACGGTTTAGGCTGTGTCCACGACTGTTATGTGTATATAAAACATAAGACATTACCTGATGCATCCTTCTTATAAAAGCATGATACATGAGCCTCTGAGTCATGTTCACTTTCTACATGGCTGAGCGTCTTTCGGTGCAACAAAGAACGCAATTGTGCAATATCATTGACGGTTTCAAAACTAAACCAGGCTTTATTGTCTTGTTCATGATGATTGGCTGTTGCATTTTTTAGATGGCGTCATATTTGTAAATTATGGACTGTCCTACTGAGCTGAAAAGGTTTGCTTCATGCATTTCACCTATAAATGAGTACAGCGAAACGAAGCCAGGAGACACAATGTGTCTTTTACAAGTCCCACAAGTGGTCTGTAGCTTGTTGTATTGTACTTGCCGTGTCGCACCATAGCTCTGTTTATGCTCGGCAACCGTCTTTGCCGCACGACGACTCTTAAGCTTTGCGTTCAACTTCATAGAAACTTTTTGATCGCCTCAGAGCTATCGGCGCGACTTACAAATGCTCGTGGACTGGCAGCGGAAGTATAAACTAAACAAGCATGGCACCCAATATTGTTCGGCGCACACTTGAAATGGGCAAGATAGGCAGGCAGGCAGCTACCAATAAAGTGGATTGAGGATCTTGGCAAGAAATGATTCCCATTAAAAAATTGGTGCATGGCTCGGCACAAAATGCACAGTACGCTACTGCTTACTAGCGCCTAGCCCTACCCATGTCACAGGAGCCTGCAGGGAAGAAGCACCTGAAAAGATGCTGGGCCTCTGCCATAGAGGTTAATACAGAAGTTCACGCTTGTATATCTTGTAGGAAACTATGAGCATCCGGCTTGGTGCAGCGTCATAGCTTGCTGCCGGGCGGGAAACACATCAAAACTGCCGAAACTGCTCCCCCCCCACTTCCCGCCATGGCTTCTCCAGCCCCATTGCCTGTGTAACTCAAGGACTCTGACGCATGTGCAGAGCGCATGGCGTGGCCTGCGTGGCTGTGCTATTAGCCTTGTGCACGACCGATGGCGGCACTGCAAACAGTGCTCTGGTGACGTCAGACTAGCACTCGCCTTTGCTGCTATGCTCTGGCTAGAATAGCTTCATTTCCATGCATTTGCTCGTGCTCTGACTGTGTTCTGGCTTAGCACGATGCTCTCCAACTAATATGTGTATTTTTTTCTACTGTAGTTTTATAAACGTCAGCATTAAGAGGACAATAAACGTTACACAGTCGAAGCTCGTTGATACATTCCCGTTATGTACGTTTACCCGGCGCCAACGTTCGCAATCGAGAACACAAAAAGTGACCAAATTGAGTTGCGCACATTTTTTACCAATTCGTACGAACCCTGAAAACACAATTTTTTGGCACCAACGTTCAGTGCATCACCAAACTGTTATATGATACATTTCCCTGCCGCTAGATCCCATGCAAACTAGAATATGCGAGATGCGCGTGCAGTCGAGAACAGCATATATGGCGGCCCTTCGCGGCAGCTTCACCACAATACACACCCATCTGTCTCATGTGAAAACTCCGGCGCGCAATGTTTCTCATTTTGATACCAGCAAATCTCCGGGGTCGCATTCACAGCTGTCACCGTCAATCCTATTGCGATAAGCATCTTCGCCTATCTGTTTCACAGCACGTGGTGTCGTCGGAATCGTAGCGCATGCTTTTAATTAATAGGCGATAACCGAAACGCGCTGCCCTTCCCTGCTGCAGACTGCGATCGTATACGTTTTCCGGCCGCTAGATCCCGTGTGAACAAGAAAAGGCGTGAGGCACGCGCGATCGAGAACAGTGTAAAGCCACTAGTCTCACGTGAAAACGACGGCGCGCATAGTTTCTTATTCCACTGCGAGCAAATCGCCCGGGCCATCGCATGCCGCATTCACAGCTATCGCTGCCAAGCCTATTGCAATAAGCATCTTCACCTATCCGTTTCATAGTGCATGGCGCATAGCGCTATTGGTAGCGTACTGCACACTTTTAGTAGGTGGCGATAATCCAACCGCGCCGCCGTTCCTTGCTGCAGGCGGCGTGATGTGGCCACCATGTTTCGCTTCGGCAGCATCTGGCGTCGCCCACCAGCTCGATTTAGTTTTGGTTTCCCATCACTTTCTTAAAACACCACACAATAGGAAAACAAAATACGTTTCGGGCCGCCGGGGCACCACCGGCTCGACGCGCATCGGCGGCACATGCAGCACTGATCGGGGCGACGCTTCGCATTACATAATGTCAACAATAGTTGAGTCAGTCAAATTCTTTTTTTTAATTCGTATCGTATGTTTTCTTGGTTAGTAAAATTTTTTTCTCGCATTTTTTTGTCTAGAACGTATGTATATATGAGGTTCCACTGTATATTTAGTGTATCTTTTATGCAAAGTGATCTTGTTTAAGTTTTCCGGAATTATTTAAGATCGCCTGTGGCAGATAGCATAATTGAAACGCATATTCAACTAATTCACAAAAATTTGAGAAATACAAATTTCCAGTTTACAAATTGTAGCCGGTGAGCTTGCAAGACGTATCTACTTCAAGTAAATATCCAGGATGACACCAGCTTCGAGATATTGTTTCCCAAAGTGTGGGCTGAAATACATGGGCATTCCAGTTAAAGTGCATTTGTACCGCAAGTTTGATGGTGCATATCTCCAAACTGGTGTCATTCTGGAAATTCATACCAAGCGGATATGCCTTGCGAACTGACCGGCTACAATTCATAAATTGCAATAAGTGTCGTAAAATAATTATGAAGTTAATTAGTGAAATTGATTAATTAACTGAATATGTGTTTCAGTTTCTCGTGCAAGTAATATGCCTGAAAAATCCAGCTCAAGGATCAAAATTATGTGATCTGCAACATGCGGCGTTTAAATCATTCTGGAAAACTTGAAGATGATCGCCCCGCATAACCATCAAATGTCTGAAGCGCAGTGGCCATGTTGTTGCGCTGCTATGTTAGGGATACTAATTCGCCCCCTGCTGTGGTGACCGCATTCCAGTGGGGGCAAAATACAGAAAACGCATTACAGTTAGATTTAGATGCACAATAAAGAAAACCATGTAATCAAAATTAATACAGTGGTCAAACGATCTTCGCAGTCATCCACTACAGCATGCCTAATAATGAAATGGCATGTAAATATGGCGTAATTTTGGCATGTAAAATCCCAAAATTTCATTTTTTTTATGTAAAAATGTTTATCCACAGTTCTCTTTGGCAGGAACACTATCTCGTGACTTTGACATATGGCACCGAGCGAGAAAATGAGAACCTATGCTCATTTGGAAATGAAGCACAATTGCAGGGCTCATTCGCAAAATTCTTCTTCGTTTAAGTGGCATTGTCGTTGAACACAAATTTTACATAATACAAATTTCATTTGGTGTTTCATATGCGAAGCATTTCCTTGCGAGAAAAATCTCATTATTTCACTTTCGCATTATTATTTCACTCGAACATTTGATTGTTTCACCCCGCTCTATCATATTTCGCAATTGTCAAGCTTGCTTTGCACTATGTTTTTGCAAAATAAATCTAGTTATGACTTTCTAATGCAAAAATCTTGTTTGTTTAGGATAGAATAAGACTATGTCTATTGAATGCACTTTCAAGGAAACGACTCCGACATCCCAGTATCAGCGTAATAAAGCTACGTTATAAAAATAAATAAAATGCAGGAAAGCATGTGAACATTTTATTGTGCCTTTTTATGTGTTCAGCACTACAGCTATATTCGGTCAAGTTCCAGGAAACCTAAGCTTCTCAATTTTTTATTGCGATGGCAATTATATAAACGTTCCAGGTGGATTTCTGTCATCGCCGTTACTGTGATGTTATGTATAAAGTCGCAGCACGATAACATTGTCGCCGCGCACCGTATGCTATACGTGTGAATGAAACATGCGAGGGTTGCCCAACGATCGCGGCTCAATCTTGCGTGTGCAAGGGAGGAAAGCGAGGAGGAAGCGCACTGTCTTCCGTCGCGTAGAAGACACCAGGGGGAGGGGAAGGACGGGGGGAGGCGTTACGCTGAACCAACAAACACGCAGAGGCGAGCTGTGTCATGGCAAGAGTAATCAAGTGTCATAAAAATCATCTTGCGAAAGTCAGCATTGCAGGACAATACTACATAAGTTTGTTTTCCCACTAATTTGGTCCGGACCGCATTTTGCTGCAGTGCCTGTATTAAAAACACTGCATCAACCACATCGTTTCCTAGGGCGGCGACTCACACACACTCGTATATATATATATATATATATATATATATATATATATATATATATATATATATATATATATATATATATACATATATATATATATATATATACATATATATATATATATATATATATATATATATATATATATATATATATATATATGCAGTGAAGCGGATCATTGGGTCCGGCAGTGAAACAGGTTAAATAAGAGAAATACGTAGGAAAAATATAAAAATTTTGCAGACGTTTCAGTCGGGCACTGGCCTTAGTGGCATACCATTTTTCAAGTGGGGGGGGGGAGGGGCAAACTACACACACACACACATATATATATATATATATATATATATATATATATATATATATATATATATATATATATATATATATATATATATATATATGCAAATTAGTATTATGATTCGTTATATAGCCTGGAAATGCTTCTGTCAGTTATATTTAACAGACATAGACCTATTTATCAATCGTACATTGCGAACCATTGGGGCCCGAAAAATTATATGAATTAGCATTTATTTCATGAAATATATAAAATCTCAAGTTGATACAGGGACAAATGGCAGTGAGTGCCCCACAGAGGCCCCGGATCCCGCCCAGTAGCAGCAATACAACCCGCACAAATAATACACATTTGCTACAAACAATTTTAATAATTGAACAAATAATTGTGCTTGGTGGTTTAGGTCTACAGGGTAAACATACTGCTAGTTTAGGTAATAGTATTGTCGAGGTTATAGTCAACGAAGCACAATCACCATAATTTAGTTGCAATATTCAAAACGGATCGCTATCTCGGCCCTGCGAAAGTGGATGCCCAACGAAGCTGTTGCAAACCACCACAGCAACTGCTGAGGGGGGGGCTATGCAATGTTTTATTGCTTGAGAGTAATGGTAGTAATGGTAATTTTGACAGCACACTGCCGTTGGCTGTATTGCCGTTTCTTTTTCCCTCTGCTGCTCCTCGTAATGCCGCTGCTCCTCGGGAGTGCTAAGTATGTGTTGCCTACACACAGAAGTGCTGCAACAACAATTCAATCAGTTGCTAGGCTGGTTCTTTTATATACGAAAGACTAGTGACGTCACTCCGCACGTCGCAAGCTGCCGTCCCCGCGCCTGCTTACGCAACAGTAATCTTTACCGTGAAACGTATGCGGGGAGCGCATACGTAGTTCGCATTGTTATCAGGAGCGCCTTATCAGTTACGTGGTGCGGATGCTTGTTTAGTGCTTGTGCATTATTGAAACGAATGCTGTCTAGCTGTATGTTGTATGCGTGATTCCAATGAATGGATGCACTTCTTGCTTCACATTGCCGAGCGCTTGAAGCCTGCTTCACCTACTCCGCGGGTCTGCCCGGCGAACGCTATGTTTGGCGTACGAGTGACAGCTGTTGCAAGCGACCATATCGCTCGACGTCACTGTGCCAGATTTTCTTTTTTTTTACTTTTCGTGTAACAGAATTACGTTTTCTCGTATATTCAAATTACAATCCTACTGTAGGTTGTGTGTAGGTCGTATTTTACAATGTCTCTATATATTTTACCTTGAAAAATTCAATTAGTTCATTAACATCCTTGCCCCACATGGAGGTTTTGTGCTCTTGGGTACGCGTGGTTGGAGTTGCTTCTTGTCGAAACGACGTCCAACGCGGGGCGCCTGACGCTGACGCCGGATTTTCTGCGACATGGAGCCCGCAACACTATCCCGTTGGACACAGTAAATCATCAACACACATGCTACTTTTACATTTACGACGTCATGCTCACTCGATCCTTCCTCGCCCCCCCCCCCCCCCCCCTCAGCTGTCACTAGATTTGATATCTGTTGAGTTCACACTTCTTCCAGGGCAACGGGATAAATTCTTTGATCGCAAAACACATTCATAAAGATCCGAATCACTTGCATGCGCAATTTACTGCAAATGTCATAATTGGTCCCCTGTCTTTGACGTTTTCCTACACATTGCCCATAACGCACCCTTTATTTTCGCCAAATATAAACAAAATCCCTTGCTTTGTTCAGCGAGGGCATGCATCGCTGAAACCAAGTTTGAACGTGTTATGACGCCTTAAAATAAGAAAAGACGACGGCTGGGTAATTATTAGCAACACTTCTAACCGGACAAGGAACGTAAAAATTTTGTCGCGCAAAGCAGTTATCACGTCCCCCCTCCCCTTTCCACAAAATATGAACCTGTAGATATATGTCGGGACACTTGAGAAGCATAGATAATAGTGGCCATAGCACACACTCCAAGGTCGATTCAAATAGGCCGGGAAGTTTCGGGCGAAAAGCGGTTCAGTACAGATTGCCACCGACATCAGCATGGGGGGTTATGGGAGCAGCGATCGAAGCGCGACTATGTTTGGAGGGAACAAACATTGGGAAAGAAAAACGCCTTCTTTAATTCAAACGAGACACAGTTAGATTCATTCAACGAAAATAAAATTCCTAGTCAATTGTATATATTCGTGATGAGTTAAATAAATACGTTTAATTTTATTATTATTAATAAATGCATTTCTTTTCAGCGCCCATCGCTACAGGGGGCGTTGACGCCACTATCACTCGCAATGCAATGCACGTCTTGAAATGGGCAGAAAGGTGCACTCGTATCACCTGTTGAAATACACCCCCCTCACAATTTGTGCTTTCTTGCTTGTCGAAGTTTGTCTGAATTTGGTGACGCGGGTAGCTTCATCGCTTCTTAATCTGGTCAGTCAAAAGTAGTGAGTTACGACCGCCAGATAATTGTGTAGTTGTTTTCGCGCGACTGTGCTGGCCGACGGACTTGGCACCCGACCATAGGGTCAGCACTCTACACCTAAAGCTTTCGTCGGCCTCCAAAGAAAGTATGTTCTGCACAGGGATGCGATTTCGACAACCATACGGCTGGCCTTTTCCTGCATCGCTTTCCAAGCTGAAAGCTCGAAACTTCCACCAAGTCGAATGGCGGGGCATTTGAATATATAGCTCCAAAGGAAGAACAACAAAACAAATTTCGCGCCTTCGAAAACAAAATGACGTCACTTCTTCTTTTAACGGACATGGCGTCCGTTATTTTTTCTTCCACCGGAAGTGTTCCCACCACATACAGATGGCGCTAAGCCCCATGAACCGGCGATGGACCGCCATGTTTTGAACGTATGGGCTTCTATGAAAGCTTCGCTACCAGTTATATTTACCTTGCACACTCTAGCACTTGAATAAGATTTTTTTTTTCCAGAAGGTGTGTTTGATGCAACCGCATTTAACTTCGCACAGAGAGTTTCCATAGTGTACCACCAATTTTCGCTAAATTTGTCCTCGGCAGCTTTTATAGCCAGGCCACGGGATCAATTTTTGCGCGCTCGTTAGACATGCTCAAGCACTGTAGAGCGGTTGCATGCGTAATTTATTGCGAAAGCCCCAATTACCCATCTCTCTTGAATTACAATTACACATCACTCATTAACTTGTCCTTACAGTCACCAAACATAACGAAGCTGCCTCCTTTAATTCAGTGAGGACACCAGACGAACCTAACATATCATGCCTGAAACAGTAAGAAGAAAATAGATTAGGGTTGAATAATGAACGCTTTTTAATAAGCCAGAAACCTTAAACATACGGGAAACATTGCAGTTAAAATGCTGCCTATTCTTTCAAAGCATAAAGTATCTGAAGCACAGAGTTCTCTCGGGGCGTTGGGACATAATACTTTCGTAATACTTTCGAACACTTGCTTACGATTTCCTTTAACGTTGTACTGCATCAACACGCATTTACAACCTCACATAAACTCGACGTATTGCCCCCCTTAAATTCGCAAAATGTCACCTCAGTTGTAGTTGTAATTATGCCAGCGCAGCCGTCTACGTCTCGCGCCGGTCGTAAAACAAACCAATGACGCTATGAACCACTCGCATATGTATTCTAGTGAAAAACGCGCATTACACCGAGCCGTGTGAAACATTGCCTACACATTGGCCATACCATTCCCCTAATTTTCCGTAGATAGAAACAAGATGCCTTGTTTAGCTCACCGAAGACACCGGAGAAACAATAAGTCTCGTGATATGCACGAAAATACAAGAAAGAAACGAAGGTTAGCAATTATCTGCGACACTCGCATTTAAAGCAAGAAAGTGAAAGTTTGGCGACGCATTGCGTTTAAAAATCTTCCTACTTTTACGAAATTTCATGCCCCTATTTCATGCTATAGTTTTAGGAGTCTGGGAAACATATGTATTAGGGGCAGTATGACGCCCTATTACGCTTTTATGAGTAACTTTCTACACAGACTGTAATGAAACCACACAGAATAAATATACATCTCTCGTCACCCGGAACATTGTTTCGTAGTTCGAATAAATCTAAAAACCGTGTTTCGTATGTTTTACCGAGGATACCAGGGGAAAACAACTAAAGGACGTGCATAACGCATGAGAATTGAGAGAAAGCGATTCTCCAATAACTGTTTTCGGAGCGTATAAGCAACTAACACAGCACAAGTTTTCGGTGCACATCACCAAAAAGTAGTCCTCGTTGCTTCAAAATACCGAATATCGTCTGTTTTTGCTCCTGCCGGGAAACAAGAAATAGTGTAGCTTTTAATTAGAAACAGCCCGAAAATGCAATCGTCAGTCAGAAGCGACACATTCGCTTAGAAAAAAATTCAAGTCAGTGTTCTGTTGGTATTGAAAGGCTCCACACGCTCGCCCAAAGTCATTTTTACGAGAATATCCACGATAAGTAGCGATTACACAATGAAATTCGACAGTTATACCTCCAAGAGGTTTTGATTAGATTTTTTATTGTGATAAGATACTGAGACCGTAACGCAATGTGGGCTATCTCTTGACAGAAATTAAATAGTTCCAGCACTTGATAGACCATTTCATGCCGTAAAGCACGCCAGCCGCTGGGCGCGGCTGATTGTAATACTTTATCCGGACTTGCCACTCGCCCGCAGGTGAAGTGTAGTAAGCTGATCGTGCTTTCGAATACGGATATATCGGTCCCGAAAAACTGGCCATGATACAAGTTGCGCAAGCTGACAGTTCGTTAGGGCGGGAACTGCCCAGCACCAAGCTTTCTCCGCAACGCGAACGTGTATGGTGAATCCCACACGTCGTCCGCTACGGAGCGTCCCGAGAAGGCACAAAAGACAATAGAGAGTTTTAGTTTATGAGACGCAAGCGGCTTGCGTACGCAAGAACTAGGGGCGACGGCACTGCGCATGCGCAGGCGGTTCTGCGCATGCGCAGTACCGTGTTCCCTAGTTCTTGCGTACGCTTGCGTCCCCTAAACTAAATCTCTCTAATCCTCGCTGTCCAAGCAGGGGATGCGTAGTAGAGGAATGCATTACTTGTGTGGTCACTCTATTTTAGCTTCGGTTGCAGTTATGCTGGACTTTCCAGCGCGCAGCCAAAAGTGCCCACTTTCAAAAGTGGGGGTAGGGGTGGGGGGGGTGCATGTGACATACCTTACCGTCCTACTTTTGACAATGGGGGTGCAAGAGCCCCTCTTGCACCCCCCGGTAGACGCGCCTATGACTGGCCTTCACTCCGACGGTGGCTATTCTCCCACCGAAACGTCAGCAACATTCTGGTAATTTTCCTGCGTGCTATTTTTCCTGCGTGCTATTTATATATAGTCATATCATAAGAAGCCAACAAACACTGACACCAAGGACAACATAGGGGAAATTACTTGTGCTTAATAAATGAAGTAAAGAAAAGATAAATTAATGGAAAATAAAGTGGATGGAAAAACAACTTGCCGCAGGTGGGAACCGAACCCACAACCTTCGCGAAATGCGAAGGTTGTGGGTTCGGTTCGAAAATATATATATATATATATATATCCTATAAAGTCACCGAATTTTAATTGTCGTTCGCATAAATTACCCAAGCAAGAGAGTGAGGATCGGCGCAAAGTTTCTCCCTGATGTGACGCGGCTGTTGCGTGCGGCGTTTAGTCCGACAACAGGGCGAAGGCATAAGGCAAAGATGATAACTGTTTCGACAGTTCCGATTCCTTTTCGATGAGTGTAGGCAGCAGGCGACAAACAACCAGGCTGGCGTTGCAAACGCGTGACGCCATTTCGTCTGATACCGTCGGCGCTGATTGCCGCCGATGTAGCGACGGTAGTTTAGACGATAGTGAATATTTGCCACAAAGACGGTAGCGAAGTGCTGGCGCGACCATGCGTCACAGAAGAAGGTGAGCTAATCTTCAAAGAAGATAAAGGTGCGCTCGAAGAAGATAAAATATTCGTAGTCACGGATGGTGCGGGCTGTTTCAGATTGGCCCGGTCTACTGCTTCAGTGCGGCGTGGCAAAAGATGTTTTGTCAAGGACAAAGTGGAAGTGTCGTTCTGCAAAGTGACCTACGTGGCCACAGCGACAACACATGCCACAGGGTTGTCTGGAATCCCTCCCAGACGGCACATGCACCAAACCAAAGGCGAGGCGCTTGGCGATGTGGGGGGGAAGAGTGTATCCGCGCCCCGCATATCCTCCACTACTCCAGTACGGTGCCTTGTACGACACCAGTGACTCCCGCGGCTAACTATCTTGTACATACGTCCCGAAGGGAACGACCGGGACCTTATATACCACCTGCCCTGACTTGCTAACACCTTCGTGTTTAAGCCCCATCAACCTGGGCACAATAACAACCCTGCCGACCTATATACAGGGACACGAAAGCTCCGCCCTGCGAGAGGTCCTAGGCACGCAAATGCACCCGCAACTTCCCTAAGGTCTACCATTTCTATGCGTGCTCCTAAACACACGGCCATCGATCTGGTAGAGATTTAATCCACACTTTGTAGCTTATGTAATGATTGGTGTATGTGGTTAATGCTTATGCGTAGTGAGTCTCGTATATTAACGCTGTCCCGAATAAGAAATCGTGCAGTCGTGGAACAGCTGCGCCAAATAGCGCCAAAATGCACGGAGAGCGGATCTTTGCGCCATCCTTGCGCAAAAATGGAATTTTGGCGGAAATTTGCGCCTAGCGTGCGCCATGCAAGCACGCGCAAGAGCTGCCTCGCTAGCAAAACTGAAATCGAAACAAAGCGTGCTATCATCATAACCACGGAAGTCAACCGAGCGGTCATTGCCACGGATGTAGCCGATGTCATTGTTCTCTATTTGCTGTTCTTGCTCTTTTGTTGCATTTTTCTCTGGCGAGGGTTCCAATTTTCTGCCGCTTTGCTGTCTTATTGACTGTGTCGTTTGTGCTGCAGTTCTGTATTTCTATAGTTCTATACGGTGGCGCCGAGCTCGCCCAATGAGGCTGTGGCATCAAACTACAACTACTGATTGTGTTCCGTCCCGCGTTGCTCAGCATACTTGTTGACGGTGCCACTTCAGGGATGCCTTGTAATACGTGTGCTGAACCGCCGACGAGAAGGAGGGACGTTAGCAACAGGCAGGGACGTTAGCAACCGCTGACTAATAATTCACTATATGGGAACATTCCTTGCAACCCTGCGCGATCGAATCTTATGGAGGAGAGCATTGCGACCACCGCGCGTTGCTTAGACGTATACGCCACAACGCAAGGTCGTGGGCTCAACTCCCACCAAAGGACGATGGTTCGACTCCCAGCAATAGTCATGGATTCGAGCACCTTAATTAACTTTACCTTAATTAAGTGTGCCTTCGTTAACTTCACCTTAATTAACACAGTATGTCGTGGGTTCGAGTGCCTTGACACCGAAGGTCAGGGTTCGACTCCCAGGAGAGGTCTTGTGTTCGAATGTAATAATTAACTTCATCCTAATTAAGTGTGTATGAATTAACTTCGCCTTTAATAACACCGAAGGTCGTGGGCTCGAGTTCCTCAGTTAAACTTAAGTTAATTAAGCGTGTCTTAATTGTGTTCGCCTTAAGTAGCACTACGGATCCTAGGTTCGACTCCCACCAAAGGTCGAGGCTTCGTCGCCTTTTTGTACCATCGTGCGGTCACACCGCCATTGCCGGCATTTTCTGCCTCTTGAGCCATTTAATGCTTTCGCATTAAAAAACCTCTGGATGTGATCACTTCGGTTTAGTCGTATACATCCTATAGGACGTGGTCTTCCTTACATGTCCTCGTTTCACGATCATGTTTTTTTTTTAATGCGTTAGCATTCTTGCAGGGTACTTCACGCACTTCCTGGGTGTCGTCTGTCTATGCTTGTAATTATTTAACCGTTTTCTCACCTACTTGCGTTACTTGTTACCCCGTGGTATAGAATGGATAGCGCATCGGGCTGCTGTGCTTATAGGGAGCAGAGCTCGAAACCAACAGTCGGACCAGCTTGGGTCACTGAGTGTGTGGCAGTGCATACATACAGATGCCACTCTTCAACGAACCTCTTTCACGCCGACATGGATCACTGTAGACGCGGGACTGGGTAGGTACCGCTGTTCAAAGAAATTGACACCGACTTGGAGCACTGGGTATGTGTCAGTGGGTCTGCATGTGCTGGTCTTCAATAATGAACCTCTTTGACGCCAACTTGGGTCGCTGAGCATGTGCCAGTAGGTGTGTGCCGCTCTTCAATTAACGTCTTTGATGCCAACTTGGGTTTGCTAGGTATGTGCCACAGCGAATGTCGTTTACCTGCCGACGCAGTTGCTTTCCTGCGCCACTTAGCGCAGCAGTTGGGGATTCTTAGTTGGTGCCATCGCAAGCAAGCAGTAGGCGAGGTGCAAGCACTGCTGATGCATGTTGAAAGTGCACTCCGTAGGCGACGAGGCGCCACAGGCTAATCCGACGCGAAAGACAAACCATGTGCGCAAAGTGCCCAACACCAGAATATATTATGCTATACTGCGTTGGAGCCTCCGCTGCGCTGGCTGCGCTGTGACTATCGAAGCGCTCGCTCCCTGTCGGTGCTCGTTAGTGTCAAGATGTAGAACTTCGCTTCACCGCTCCCACCTCCATCTCACTTGCAGCACTGCCGAAGGCACAAGGCGTAGCGGTATAGACCTTTTTCATCCGTGGTGTGGCAGCCGTGCGTTCATCACCCCACAGAACTTCCGGTCAGCCATTTTTGAAAGTCCAGTTAGCGAAGAAAAAAAGAAGTATTTTGTCGCATAGTATAATGTAGGCACATATTCTAGTTCTTTTCAGATATAAAAAACGTGATCCATATGTCGAACTCATGTATACGCGTATTTTGTTGCAGTTAACACTGCAATTCACTTGTCAAACACTCCTACTCTGCAACAAAACTGGTGCCAGATGTAAGGTCGTATGAATTTTTAGGCTATTGTAACTTGCGTTTCCCCGGAGTGTTTAACCGGAAGTCTTCTGGGAACTATGTTTGTAATCATGAAAATGGTCTATATTGGGGGCGAGCTCTATCACTGGAAAAGCTGGCGCCACCGTCGGCGTGATGTGGCATGAAGGATCACGTGGACACAGCGGCCGCGTCGGCTGTATCAGAAGCGCCGAAGCGAACTGAAAACGATCGATTAAAGTCCCACTTGCGCTGCGGTTCGGATTAAGTGGTGAGGTTTTCCCGCCTTGAGTGTCTGCTTGACAGTATTTGAAAGCCCTATAGTAGGTAGTGGCTGCTTTTGGAGGCGTGCAGCATGGTAGGCTACTGCTCGGTGCCGCAGTGCCGGACGTACACAACGGAACCCGGAGTCAGCCTTATCCACACGTAGCCGCAGGACAAGTAGCTGCGTGAAGCTTGGCTCGCGAAACTTAGAACCGGAAAACAGCCATCGGCTACAACTCGGGTATGGAGCAAGCACTGACGCGAGGAAGACTTCTGCTACGGCGTCAGGACTGCGATGTTCGGCGAGTAGCAGAAAACGCGCACTGAGACGCTCGCGCGCGCCCGCTGCCCGGCTAATGTCATGACGCTTAATTTGGTCTATGGACTTGTTGATGGTAGATTCCGGGAAGTTCACTACAATGGAAAGGGAGCGGTAGACGTACATTAAGAAAAGGCATGGCACATGTTTATGTTTGTGTTATGAAGTAATGTGCTGGATTACAAAACAGAAGGAGCGGGAAATCGCACGATGAAAAGACCGATAAACATACAGTGCGACGCAATTTGAGAAATAATATCGAAACATCCAAGAATTTAGAAGAAAAGAAATTGAATCGTCGGGACGGCAAATCACAGTCACCGTAGGCGTCGAAGTCTATAACAAAATTATTTTTCAACAGGTCTGATAGCGTCCATGCAACAATGGTTGCATGTGTACTGTCAAATGCTCGCATTCTGCGGCCTGAAGCTCACGGCATGGTGCGAAAACGCCCTCCCAGCGAAAGCAAAACATTGTGCGCGGACATGCATGCAGAGGCGCAATCGGTCGCTACGAACCCATGCGATCGCCGCCTTGAGGCTTCATTCTGTTATGCTCCATTCGGTTATACAGACAGCCTACTATAAGAGTATATTTCCCATAGTTTACTCTCAGCGTTTGCCTAGGTTTCACGCAAGAAGCCGGTTCGGGAGACTCTATCGCGGTGGCCGGACGCAGTGGCGTTCACAGTATGTATTCGGTAATGACATAGCGTCTGTAAACGATTCTGTGGTTTCAGTTTGCCCAAGATTATTTTTATGACAGTAAAAAATTTCCCTCGTTTTGAGAGTACTTACAGAAATATTCAGCAGGGCTGCCGCCTGCATGGTGTTTTTATTAAGCACCGCAAGCCAAGCGCGCCGCGTTATCCCTCATACTACGCAAGGGTGGCGCTTCCGACAGATGGCGACTCCTTAAGTCCTCGCCCCCTCAATAGTTTCGGACGTAACTGGCTGATTACTGGTTATACACTAGAAAGTTTTATTTTTGATCGCTTCATGACACGGCGCACCCAACCTAACCAACGTGACCTAACCTAACCTAACGTGACATGTTAGGACATTTGCACATGCACGTCATGTACCGAGAAATCCTGCGGCAGTTACCGCCGGCAACCGTAATAGCTACCATAACCGCGATGAACTATAACAACATGGCAGGCGCTCAAACAGCGCCTATACCACCAGCTTCGATCTGAATTCGCGCTTGTAACTGGCTCTCCGCTCTGTCAGAAAGAAACCACCGGCAAAATCTCTAATTGCTAAGTCTCATCTCAAGCTGAGGTCAAATCATTAGGCATGTTTCGTCGTAATTATTGAGATCTGCTGTTTGTTTTCACGCTGCTACGACTAAAGACACTGCGCCGAGCCGTAAACTGATTTGATTTCTAGTTAGCAGATGGCGCCACAGCTGTTTTAGCTTGAGAAATCCAGTTAGTTCGGTAGCTTCTTTGCGCCACGTGGAGAGCCTGGGAATGGCTGGTTCGGAAATGTTTTGCCGAAACGACGTCCGATGCTGGACGCGAGACGCCGTCGCATTTCTGCGCCACGGGACCCTTAACGCGTTTAGTAACAAAGCGGGTATGTGAGCGAAGGAGCGAGGAGGGAAATCGTGGGAATAATCGGATACTTCATGATGGAAACCACACTGTCCACAGTAACGCAGGTTATGCAAAACACGGTAACACAGATGATACAGACTGGCTTCCAGAACCAGGTTCAGGCTCTACAGGCCAAAATGACACAATCCGGAGAAAGTTTCAGTCAACGCATCCACATGCTATAAGAAAGAGATAATGCTCGCAAGAAACCTAAGTACCCTGCGAGAGAAGCCAATATAATACAGACCCTAAGCGAACAAGATGGCGAGGCTAACTAAAGAGGAAGATGACTACAAGCAACACCCACGGCTCAAAATTTGGCAATAGAACTGTCATTCTATGCAGCAATTCTGCAAGCAGTTTGACCCAGATATTATAGCCTTACAAGAAACCGAAGCTGAAGAGTTCAAGGTCAGTGGTTACCTCACTCACGTCACTGACGGTAAAACGAGGACAGGAATCCTGACCAAGAAGGCCATCAACGCTCAACGACACGACATCCAACACCGCATCGAACACACCCTCGTCGAAATCGTACCCGAGAAAAAACAGCAGCAAAGCCTCTTTGTGTTAAACTTGTACAGCCCACCAAAGGACCACCTAAAGGATCTAGACAAGCTAATGAGAGAGGTGAAGAAGCTGAGCAAGGGTAACGGGCTGATAGTCTTTGGAGATTTTAATGCTCCCCATGAGGCCTTGGGGGTTATGCGACCTCAAAGAAAAAAGAAGACGTGCACAACGTAGCCAAACAACACCTCCTCACGCTACTCAACGACCCACAGACACCCACGCGCATCGGCAACAGTGTATCTAGAAACACCAGCCCCGACCTCATATTCGTACACGGACTCAAAGAGTATGAGTGGAGCTGCATGGACAAGAATCTGGGTAGCGACCATTATATAGTGCAAACGATCATTCCGCACCACAAAGCAACGATGAAGATGGGAAAAGCCAAGATCACGGACTGGCAGGCCTTTCGCAAAGATGAGAGCGCCATTAATGCGACGATAGACGACATAAAAATATGGATCAGAGGAGTCGATCGTGGAAAGAGCCGAGAAGCATACGATGATAATCCAGCTGTCGCAAGTCACCCCCGTGGTCGACCCCACTTACTTCATTTGTGGGAGACTGTGAACAACTTGAAAGAAAGAACTGGCGCGAAACATGTAACAAGCTTCAAGGTACCTTAAGCAGCAGCGCACTAGGGCGGTGCTCAAGACTCTCCTATCAACGAAGAAGAACAAGAACGCCGCAAAACAGAAAGTGCAGAGACTCATACACAACCACCCGGGGAAAGAGGAAGACATTATCAAAGAAGTGAAGGAGAAGTTCTTCGGTACGGAGCGGAACGTAACTGCAGATTCGCACTTCGACGAGTATCGAGGCAACCCAAATATAGAACTGGATCGGCCCTTCACAGAAGCAGAAATCGAGAGGGCCTTGAGCAAGCTCACCCGCAACACGGCGCCGGGGTACGACAGAATAAACAACAAGACACTCCGGAACCTTGACGGACCCTCTGTAGACGCGCTCTTAATATACATCAACGAGTGCTGGGAACACGGTAAAGTACCACCGGAATGGAAACATGCCGAGGTAACCATAGTACCTAAACCCAACAAGCCCATCAGCATGCAGAACCTCCGACCTATATCTCTAAGCTCGTTTGCTGGAAAACTCTACGAGCACATGGTGCACAACCACATGATCGACTATCTCGAAGACAACGGACACGTCCCAAACACTATGTTCGGATTTAGAGCTCACCTGTCCGCGCAAGACGTGTAGCTGCAAATCAAGGAAAAAGTCATCGACAAGCTGGACACGCGCAGCAAAAGAGCCATCCTCGCACTTGACGTGAAAGGGGCTTTCGACAACGTGTCACACCAAGCCATACTGCAGCACATCAACGTATATAACTGCGGCGAAAAATTATATGACTATATCAAAACTTTTCTGAAAGAACGGACAGCCACAGTGGGGATAGGCAACACGCTCTGAGAAATTCGACATACCGCGAAAGGGAGCGCCACAAGGCTCCGTCATTTCGACGATGCTATTCAATCTGGCGATGAGCTCGCTACCCAAGCAAGTGAAGCAAATAGAATGGATTGGTCACGCAATATATGCTGTCGACCTCACCATCTGGACTACGGGAGGGTCGACAGGTAAACAGCAAGACGCTCTGCAAGAAGCGGTTGACACTACGGAAAAGTACCTGGAAGCATGTGGACTGATGTGCGCACCTGCAAAATTGGAGCTCTTGGTGCTAAGAAAGCGCACAAGAGGCCGACAACCGCAGCAGATACTAGACCCGGTAGTAAAGGTGGGAGGCATCATGATTCCGCAGGTTACGACGCTCCGCATCCTCGGACTCCTGATTCAAAACGACGGGGCCGGGGGAGCAGAGTTCGATAAAGTTCAGAGAAAAGTGCAACAGATAACCCACCTTATCAAAAGAGTGACGAGCAAAAGTCACGGACTCAAGGAAGAAGACTGCACGAAAATGATACAAGCGCTGCTCACGAGCATCGTCACGTACGGGACCCCATACGTTGACATGAAGAACAGTCAACGAGACAAAGTAAACGCCCTCATCAGAAAATCCTACAAAATTGCCTTGGGCCTGTCCCCCTCCACGTCCGCAGTGAAATTACTCAAAATGGGAGTCCACAACACGTGGGAAGAGCTTGTGGAAGCGCACACCATCAACAAACTGGAGCGTCTAAAGCTGACAAAGACAGGAAGAGCCCTGCTGCAAGATCTGGGCTACCAAGTCGAGGATGAAAGGCAGCGTATCCCACACGACATCAGAGACAAGCTACACATAAGCACCGTTCCCAGAAACATGCATCCCGAGTACGACAAGGAAAGGAGACAGACGAGAATGCAGGCGCTCAAGCGCATACTCGAACGCACCAACAGCAAAGAAGAAAACGCGAGATATACGGATGCAGCTGCGTACAGCACCAACGACCGATTTGCAATCAGCGTGGTCGACGAGAAGGGCGAACAACTTACAGCCACATCCATACGTGCCAAGGACGCGAGCACAGCGGAAGAGCTGGGCATAGCCCTGACCATCGCAACGTTCAAGAAGGCCATGGTTACCGTGGTGACGGACTCGCAAGAAGCATGCAGAAGGTATATGAACGGAAGGATTGGAAAGGCAGCACTTCAGGTCTTGAACAACACCAAGATAGAAGCAGCACAAATCCTCTGGACGCCGGGACACGAGTCTCTCGCGAGGAACCAGGCGCACGTCGCGGCTCGAGATTATGCACGCCGAGCCATCTCCGACGCGCAGAGAACACGGACCAACGACTGTGACGAGGATGATGAACGGATATCCAAGAAGTACTCGAATATCTTGGCGCACTACAGGAAGCAGAGGCGTCGCTACCCGCCCGCGCATAAGACGATGAGTAGGGACCAAGCGGTAACCTGGAGAAGACTACAGTCTGGAACCTACCCACACGGAACACTGCTGCACGCCATGTATCCGGGCATCTACGGGCGAGACTGCAAGTTCTGCCCGCCGGACACGCCCAACACCTTGTGCCATATGGTGTTTGGGTGCAGGAATAATCGAGAAGCACCACCATCATCATCACTACCAGGCGATAACATGCAGAAAGAGGCGTATTCAGAAGAATTGGAAGACCAGTGGGAGGCTCTGCTGGTGACGCAAGACCCTGACAGCCAGCTGCGGTTGATGAACAGGGCTTGGGTGGCGGCAGCGAGCCATGGCTACCTGGACTGAGGAGGCCACCCACCTTTGGGCTCAAGAAGCCTGGTCTCACAATAATGTTTATTTCTCTCTCACATAGTATTTCGCCTTGGCATTGGGTATTGATATCCATCGAATGCGTTTAATGCGCGCGCAAGACAAAAAAGAAAGAAAAAGACCGTAAGAAACAAAAGAACTAAACGCAATTACAAAACTAAGTTTAAAAACCACACATGGTTTTACTCGAAATATGTTTGCAGTGCGCGGTATCATTTAAACGAATTCGAATGCCTAGCTCCCACTTGAAATCAAATCAGAGGCAGACAGTAATACCTTGATGCAAAATGGGAGTGTTAAAAATACGCTAACATAAAGGCTTGGTCCACGTACATCGCTGCCACCTGCACTGTACTCTAGGAGACTATAGCCAGTACAGGTTCGTGTCACCGAGAATGCTGTGCCAGAGTTCGACGAAGGCTTTCACGTATTTTAGCATGAGTATGCGGGAAAAATGAAATAAATGTAAGGTTATTTAAAACGGAATGATCGAGACATTGCATGCAGCGATGTAAAGATCAAGCATTGTGCGATGAAGCCGGACGAGAGTTCAAAGAAAAATGAGAATGAATATAAATATATCAGCCTAAGCATGGATGCCTTGAAGATGAGTGGCAGTACTGCAGTGCAATAATGGGTTAACCTATGAACTCTACAGTCTGCACTGTCTCAATGGGTTCAAGGGTGTTCCTGGAGGACAGTCGAAAGCTTCAGCAAACTCTGGTACGAATTGGAAGCTCGAGTCACACAGTCCGAGCACGCTTGCCTTTTGCGTGACCTCGCATTTCATATAGCAGGCAGCGATGAACAAGAGCTGCCTGTTTTCATATGATTCCAGTCCCATAAGTCGATCGCCATCCTGCTGCGCACCACTCATGTAGGCGCTAATCAGTGCTTTGCTAGTGATAATCTCGGCCAAGGCAACCATGGCGTTCCGGCCGTGCAAGAAGCTTCCGGCCGTAACGCAGTCCAACAAGGCGCTAATGTGCTTGCGCCTGGAGGCGTCCAGCAGGTAGGCGGAGATAAATAGCATGCCCAGCGCCTGGGCAACTCCTAAACCCAGGCCTCCATAGTTAAGCGCGGGAAGCAGGTCGAGGTTGAAGTGCAGGAAGGTCAGGGAGTAGACCATCACTTGAAAGTCCTCTCCCGGCCGCAACGCGGCAAACTCGAGCGACGCGATGGCGCTTACGACGGCCTCGTCCCACTCACTCCAGTCGGGCACAATGACTGACTTGCGCCAGTTCGCAACAAACGAGTCACCCAAATCCAGATATTGAGGCGCGAATGAATGGTTGGCGCCATGGCTCGCGCTGACTTCGCTTTGGCTGCGGAACGCGCCGAACGACGTGTCCAGCGAGTGCCAATCGGCTACTACAGGGATGCTCTGGTCGTAATGAATCCACGTCGACAGTAGCTGGTGCACGGCTTCGCGAACCCGGAGAGCGAGTTGTCCGGCAGCGGTGAGCGTGTGCATGTTTAAAGCCTTGTCGCTGTATTCGTGGGAGAGGGCGTGTCTCGAGAAATGGTAGGCTCTGCTCAAACAGAAGGCACCTTGACGAACCAAGGCTAGAGCTTTCGTTTCACCGTAAAACGCTAGGATAAGGTCTTGGTTCGCGTACAGCGCTGCCACCTGCACTGTGCCCCAGGAGACTAGCCAGTACAGGTTCGCGTCACCCAGAATGTGCCACAGCTCGACGAATGCTTTCACGTACTTTAGCATCAGTACGCGGAAGACCAAGTCGCCGGTCACATTGAAGTCGAGTTCTGCGAGGACGCGGCGCCAGCTGATCTCGGAGAGACTCTGCGACCCCCACCTGCTGAAGGTGCCGGGCGGCAGGTCTACTGGCGCTGTCATGACATTGTACACCTGCGACAGCTCGCCCATGGCTATCTTCTCAATGTGAGTCAACTCCCTGAAGGTCGCTTCGTCGCCCGCGTCACCATTTTCAAAACTATTTTTGAGCGCGTAAAAGAAGTCTTCCTTCTCGACTAATGTCCTCTGCATCGTGAACTGATGGTTTAGCTGCACGAAGGACCCGCCGCGACTGACGACCACCACATCGCGACCATCGACCTGCATGGGAAATACGCGCAGGAAGACGTCCCAGCCGAGCTTGACGCTTGCGTACAGGGCCACGCGAAGGGCGTCGACTTTGCTGGGACGGCGTGGCCACGTGATGCCGGCTTCGGCCAGCGCTTGCCTCACGGCGGGGAGTTCGTCTCTCTTGCCCTGGGCGACGTCGTAGCAGCTCTTGTAGGCGGCGGCCGCCCTCTGCAAGTCATTCTGGCCACTGCTGGGGACCTTGATACGGTGCACCAGGCGCCCGATACGGTCCAGGGTCTCCCACACGAGGTCGTCCTGCACCGAGAGCGCGCTCTCTCGCCGCCAGCCATCGCAGACGAAGTTGGTGAAGCTGTGGCAGGGACTGACCGATGTGTTCAGCGAGGAGGCAAGTCGGCGTCCGTACTCCAGGCACTCGTGCGTCATGCACGGGACGCTTCTCACGTCTGGTAGGAACATTCTGCTCAGCAAGAGGGCGAACGCGATGGTGCAGGCGACGAGTGCGATGAGAGCC
Source organism: Dermacentor albipictus (assembly GCF_038994185.2). Classification (NCBI taxonomy): domain Eukaryota; kingdom Metazoa; phylum Arthropoda; class Arachnida; order Ixodida; family Ixodidae; genus Dermacentor; species Dermacentor albipictus. The sequence continues at coordinate 148,080,532 of NC_091822.1, read as the reverse complement.
GTGATGAACCACTGAGGCATTGACGGGCCACTTTCGGTGACCTGCGAGTACGGTGTACGCATTTAGTTGCTACAAGAATGCAGGGTGGAATAACTATAACGAACGACCCCCTGCACTTGCCGAGAACAGATCGAAAGAAAGAAATGCTAACCAAGAGAAATTACTACATATATTCACAATGTTATAACATCCTAAATATGCTCCAAGAACATAAGGTATCTGAACCGCCTCCCACCACCATTGCCTAAAGATGTAGGCAGCAGGTCGGGCAATCCTCGTAAACTACAGAATGTTATGAAAATGTATGAAACTATATTGAATAATCACGTTGCTGTCGTTGAACGAGTGCACCGCGTTCAAGAAGTTGGCATTCTCTGTACTTGGGCCAATAATTTGTAAAGAAGGCTGCTTTCTTCAGCGCAGCGAAATAAAGAGCACTGAGTGTTCCGTCTAAGATTTTCGGGGTAAGGACGAAAGGCGAACATCACAAAAACGCTGAAATGCAACTCAGATGTTTTTTTGTTTCTCTCAGAAGGGCTTGCCAGTACTCGGCCACGGCGACTTTATTCCCTATGCTAAATTTGTAGCTAACACGAAGACCTTTTCCAAAGTACCTAAGCCAGAATCACCACGGAAGATAAATATGTAGTCTTGCAGCGTTATACTTCTGAACCAGCAAGTAATTGCTTGGGAGAAGGCTAGGTGGTATTGCATGAGTAGAGTTTTAAGCACGGAGTCAACACGGGACAGGGTCGCACGTGTCCATAGGTCTGGTTCCCTGTCAGCTGTGTCAATTTCGCGCTTCAACTCGACTACAGCAAGCAAGTTACATTAACCCAGTGGAAAAGCTTATTTTAATGCTATAGAACATGAATTGCTTTCCGGAGTTTTACGTGCCAAAACTACGATTCGATTATGAGGCACGCCATAGTGGGGGTCTCCTTATTAATTTTGACCAACAAAGGATTTGTAACGTGCCCCCAATGCATGCGGACACGAGCGTTTTTGCATTTCGCCCCCCATCGACATGCGGTCGCCGTGGCCGGGATTTGATCCCGCGACGTCGTGCTTAGCAGCGCGACACCATAACCGCTAAGCCACAGTGACGGGTCTACAGAAAGCAACGTATATGTGACACGAAAAGTGCCTTAAATGAAACGAAAAAGTCCGTCGAGACACCACTTTTCACATTGCAGCTTTCGGTTCCATCAAGTATAAATTGAACGAGTAGGCGAAGCAGTTGAGCAAGATTTTGAAGTTTCTTTATTTCACCGTCCGCGCAGCCACTGACGTCACGGACGTGTGTCGGCACGTATTTCGCAGTCCTTTGCTCATTTGGTTTTGTTATTTTCACAAAAGAGACTCAGAACTGATGTCTCTAACGAAGGACGTGCCCCGACTGTACGATACTGGTACAAGATAATCGCGCCTAGCACAGGACGCCGATGTCTGAAACATACCGTGGACTTGCCAAGGCCCACAAGCTATTCTGGAGTCCTTCGTCAGTCTCTTGTCCCCAGAGTTGACCGGCATTTTCACTTCAGCAGGTGTTTTCAAGATGACTCTCATTAAGAGAGCGCTACTACAGTTCCTATTTGATGCACGATTGCATGAATTTTTATAAGCTTTTTAAGTTACCTTGCCTTAAAGATAGCCTACCTTGAATAAGGAAGAAAACGTATGCCTACTTGAATTTTGTTTTTTAATGCTACATCATTATCTCTTATTAGTAGAGGATAAGAGAACGTCGGAGAAAGAATCAAGTGCGTAAAAGAATCCAACGTCCGCAATTTTGAACCTATAGAGAAACGGTGGAAATAAAAGCTTGGTATTATTTGCGATTACTTTCTCCTCTGAGAATACATTTTTCCAGCGTCATTCAAAAGTCCGGCCTGAACGTGTTCGGAAACAGTGATCTGCCACTCTGCGATAAAAAAAAAAGCATTAGGTTATCGACTCGAACCTCCACGCTGTTTCCTTTTAGCGCTGCCTCTTGGTTTCTCCGACGATAATCATGACACTTCCTGAGCCACGACATCTAAATCATTCGAGCATCCACCGAAAAGCACGTGTCACAGAGGTGTTTGGAGATAGTGTCAATTTAGTCAACGGGATCGAAACTGGTCTGTACCACGCGGAGTGGCTGAGGGGGCCGGGATCGCCCAAAATGCGACGGTCAGATACTGTTGCAGTGCTCGAATCGCGTGACACGATTTCTCGGACGAAATATCGTGGCCTTTGATCAAATATTTAAAACGAACAGAGCATGTGCTCAACTTTCCAAATAATTTCCTAGGTTTGTAATATAAGCGGATTGGTATGTGTATGGGAGGTATGGTATGGGACAACATGGCCACAATTAGTACATGACCGGGGTAGTTGGAGAAGTATGGGAGAGGCCTTTGCCCTGCAGTGGGCGTAACTAGGCTGATGATGATGATGATGATGGTATGTGTACTAGTCTTCGAATTGCGTTTCGCAGTTTATGTAGAACGAATTGCCGCACACTCAAATTCATTATTTGAAACGAACACGCGCAGTGTTCGACTTGTGAAATAATTTTCGAACATTCATATATTATTATTCAAACGTACTAGTGGCTTGGCTTCTGGGAAACAGAGCAGAGAGCTCGAAATCTGAGTGGAGTCGCCAACCGAGGATAAGAATAGAGAGTTCTAGCACAGCGTGAAATGCTTGCTTTAGCCTTAGCGAGCGAGGAAACGATATTGCTCGCGTACGTTTCGGAGCACCGCACAAACTAGTATTTTAGTAAAACCGAACGGAACGATAACACAAAAGCAAACAGCTGTGATGCTATGTAGATGTAAACGCTCACATAGTAGAAGTAAACTTAATGGACATAAAATGTCAAACTAATACACTGATGTATCCATATTGTGAGCACAGCAGTTACCACGGTGGCGCTTCACTTTTCCGCGAATTACGATTTCGCTTGTGGTCCCATCTGTACTAAAAACAAACAAGCATTCGTAATCTATGGCCTCTGAGATCGGGCTGCGCACGTGTCTTGCCGCTCGCGCTGTCAAATCTCGGAGGCCATGTACGTAGCACAACCACTCCTGTTAAGCCCAAAGTCCCGAAAAATCAAGAACGGATTTAGGAAACATCGCCCTGTTGTCGCTAATACTTTGTTATCCAGGTATCATGTCACCAATCTAAAACAAATTCAAGAATCTGTTGGGAACGAATGAACCAAACAGCGCAGGGTGATGAATTGATATGAAGCGGGTGACTCTCACCTCGAAGGCGCCGCCTCGTCTTCCACGCTAAACCGTCTAAGCGAGCAGTGGAAGTAAGCAGAAAACAGTGGAGGCATGCAAGGCGCAAACCTGCCGCATCGTGTGGAGGACGCATGCGCAGTTTGACCCTGCTATTCCTTTGTGTATAACGTGGTGCCACTTGCGCTTTACTGAAACTCTTTAATCACCCCTAAGAAGATTTTGAACAGCTAGCCGTCACCATAGACACATGGACATCAACAAATTCGTGCACGCACACACGCACGCACGCAGAACCGCAATTTCCTCGCAAAAAAAATTTAATTTTCGTTTGCAGGCCACTGTGCAAACGAATATGATGTCCTTTGACTAGTGTACGAAAGTCTACTTGCCAATCCATGCCGTTCTGGTGACTGTTCATAAAGTAGTTCAATAATTTCAATTATTATGTTTACGGAATAGTTTTCCGCGAATAACCTCTCAAAGCAACTAAAGCTCAAATAAAATACGGACAGCAAAAAGAACTAGGACATACGGAGCGCTGTATGCGAGTTTATATAGGTGTTTTCTCGCGTGATAAATTTAGTTGGAATAGCGCTCTGCATGAGCTCGTTTTTTCCACTGCCCGTGTTTAATTTGCGTTTTACCTGCCTCAAGATGTCGCGGTATACCTCGGATACGGACCTATAGTTATTGAACTATAGGGTCCGTATCACATTGTTTTAAATGTTTTTTTTTTCGTAGCATGTGAACCGGAACCACATTAGGGGCTTCGAATGCATTTCTTTATCTTACGCTCCTATTAACCAAATGCAGTAGCCAGACTTCTTCCAGCACCAATAAATATGGAAGGGAGCTGTAGCCGAATTGGGCGCTTGATTGAGTCGCACGAATTCAACGATTGAGAAGAACATGTAGTCGTCCTGCTCTATAGTTTTGCGCAAACAGATAACTATATTATCTTCATCTAAATTTTATTAACGCTGCTTGTAGATGCCGGTAATACCGTTGATAGAGGTTAACGCATCGCTAGAGAATTTCCTCATCCCCCATTTTGCATTCTAGAAATGCTGTTCCTTTAACATATATTAGAAGCTATTCTCGCCTTAACTCACGCTCCGGTGTTTACATTTGCTTGTGCTTAAAGGTCAGAGAGTACGTTATTGGCATGACCTACAGTTAAGTAGATCCACAAAACCAAAGCACCATTAAGTCACGAGATGCACCTGAACGTGCTTAAATCAACTTGAAAAAAAAAACAGTGGATATAAAAATATTTTGGGGAGCAATACAAATAAGTTCGTCCGCTCGAGAACTATTCATGCTGTAGACAGAAATATATCCCAGATACATTTCGGAAATGTTTAATTCGTAGGTTATGTTTCGGAAATCGTTCGCTACCTCCGCGATCTCTTTTTAGTGCGAGTTTGATGCGCGCATGCAAAAAGGAAAAAAAAAACACGCACATCGACGATGTCTGGTTGGACGTCTTTCCGCCACGGGACGATCCCGCTGAGAGGGGTAAAACTGTCGTGTCCCGTGGTCGTGCCTGTCTTCATCACGGACTCGTGCTTTGCCACCGCAGCCTTGGTTGCCTCATTCCTCTGTGTGAAAGGAGGCGTTGGCATCATCGCCGGAGGTGGCAGGGTGGCCAGTGGCACCCGCGAAACCAGGTCCTCTTCGGGTATCTGGTGCGAAGCGGGCACCGCTGGCTCAGGCGATGCGAGCGCCGCCATCGACTCCGATGCTGCCGGCAGAAATGTCAGCGCTGATCGGGGTATCTCTGAAAAAGAAAAGGTGGCAGAACCCATCTCACGTATGAATGTCCACGGTAATGCGTTTAGCAATTAATCGATATAGAGACACAACTTTGCCATCGCCGAAACGAGATATCTATGAAGCGTGTTCGGCAGCGGGACTCCTCTTTCGCGCTTCCCTGCAAAACTTACTCCATTCCCTAACAACACTCAGCGCCATCTAGCACCGCCACCACGAAGCCTGCGCGTGGCTTCCGAAATTCATGGCGCGCCGGTGCGTGCGACCGCGTGGGGACGCGTCATGCAGCAGCCGGTTTCCTCTCGCATCCTGATCACGTGGAGCGTGTCAGACGTGACGGAGATCTTCGAGGTCATGCTACATCACTCTACGCCTTCGGCGTGACCAACCGTTTGTCCCATCAGACTGCGTTTACCAGCATACGGAGCTGTGAAACTGGTTGCGTTGATATTAACTTGGATGAATAGGAGTAAAAGCAAAAGAGGTAAACCGGTGACCAATACCTTTTGCGCGGTCTTAAGTATGTATAGGTTATCTATCCATATCTTACATATTGATAGAACGGGCGCGAAAATTACGCGCAACAAGGGACACACAGACGCGAATAAAGGGGCGTCCACCAAATTGGCGTTTGTTTGTGTCTGTGTCTCCGTCGCTTGCGCACGTGTATAAGTATCGTGACCGTTCTACAATGGCATCAAAGCGACAACTCACTGAACAAGTCTTTTCTTGCATTGTTTCTTTTTCTGATGTTGGTCTGACGTGTTTCTTTAAATGCAAACTGCGCAATACATTCGGTCGCGTTCTTGGGCGTCTTCAATGCAGGAAGTTGCGACACCGTGACACTGTGGTTGCACCTAAAAGGCTTGCTAGGGTGGGCGCGTTGTAAAGCATTTTAATTGAGCGCACGTGAATATCGAGGTCGATACGCAAGAACTCTCGTGTTTCGAGTTTAGCATGCACTTTCTGGAATACCAGTTGGGCAAACTTACTTGGGAGCCCTACGGTGTCGCTTATAACGCGTGCTCTCTCGCTTTCTCTTTTCTTCTTTGGGGAGGTGGGGGGGGGGGGGGGGAGTTCGTAAAGAAAGTAAGACAGGCAAATAAACAAATAAGCGGATTCTGGAATAAATAAATAAATAAATAAACAAACAAATAAATAAATAAATAAATAAATAGGCCATAACGGAGTTGGCGCCCGCACACGCGCATCGTACGACTATAGCCTGAACCACCAGCGACTGGCTTCATCGCCGCTCGAATGACTACAGGCGTCCCCCGTGCAGGTCACTATAATGGTGCAGTATAAATACCTGAGTTAGCGATGACGCTTTGGTCCTCAGCGACACCCATACTCCCAGCGATCGAGGTCCGTTCGCTCGCGGCTCGAGGGTGCTTGTGCCGTCCAGTCGAGGACTTCGTCGACGCCTCGGCCAGCGTGGACGTGCTAGGCCGATGGGAATCCACGGACAGCGACGGGACCGCATCCTCCACGTCGGCGACGCCGGTAGAGGTTGCACTGCGTTTGCGGGCCCGCCTTGAGGATCGCCGCGAGTACTTTTTCTTGGACTTGGACTTGGACTTAGCCCTGGACTTGGAGCGGCCAGAGGTTTTCTTTTCGCTCTCTGTCGCGGACCGCATCGAAGAATCCATCCTCTTCGTCAGCTGCTGCTTCTTCTTCTGCCCGTGACATGTGCCTATACGAGGAGAAACTGCCATGGCGCGCGGTCAGCGTAGAGGCCTGCAAAAAAGATGAAAATAAATAACTGAATCAATCAAATTTATTTACTTTGTTTGTTAGTCATTTATTTATTTAAACACTCTCAGGGCCGCTAGGGCGTTACGGATAGGAGTGGGCAGCGCATGAATAACAATGTAGAAATGGCGGTCTTGAAACGAAGGCTCGTCAGTATTGGTGGTGATGGAGGCGGGGAGGTGGTTACAGTCAGAGGCAGTCTTCGGTACGAAGGAATTCGCGCACCTGTGTGTGCGGCAGCTGCGCACGTGGACCGTCAGACTGTGACCAACGCGGGAGTAAGGAAATGTTTGAAGCGGCAGCGACAAGTTCACGCTTTAGCTTTGGAATATGGATAAACAGTTCTATCAGAAAAGGGGCACAGTCGGGCCCCCTTCCGTCTAATTGCTATAAGTCAGGCAGTTCGAGAGGATGCTTGATGGCTGACCCGCTTCCGTTGCGGACGCAGTTGCGCAGAGTAAAACGGGTACATCGATTTCGAATTTATTCAAGGGAACAAGGTAGAATCGAGTGGGGATCCCAGATATATGCGCCATATTCGCCATTTGACCAGACGATAATTTTGTAGAGAGCTAGAAACCGAGCCTACGATTAGCATTATTAATTACGTTGTCAGTGTGCATTTTCCACGAAAGGCTATTCGTAAAATGGATACCAAGGTATGCATACGAGTTAACTGAATCTAGGGGTACACTGTTAAACACACACGGGCAAAGTTCCGAGGTGCCACCTGAGCGCGATATTCTCATAGACTTGCACTCACTGATTTTGAGCGTCATCAGACATCAGAACACCAATGCGAGACATTGTTAAGATCGGTTTGAAGGAAGACATTGCGTCGTTGGGGTTGGTTATTTTGCGGTAAACAAAACTGTCATCAGCACATCATCTGATGGTTGAGGAATAATAATTTATTTGTTTACGGCTCGTCCGACGTTGTCGTCGCCCTTTGTAAATTATTTAATAAACGTGAAACGATTTATGATTTCCTTTTTTTTTTAAATGTGCTGTCGATTTGCAGCACAAAAAAGATCGGCAGAAGGCATTCTCGATTATTACGTAAGTCAATGCGAATCATTTCTCACCGGCACGAGGCACGAAAGGCAAGCAAACCCACGTCATTTCGAGGGAGCGCTCGCTCGAGGAGCTGTCGCATGCGCGGGCCCCGACCCGTCATCACGGCGTACGATCGGGACCGGAGGCAATCGCAGATGCTACATGCCGCGCCAAATTATTATTCGACAAAGTGGTTTGGAAAGTACGCCGTCTGCGTCCCACAAGTGGCGGTCCTCCCATCGGCGCCGCTCGGTATCGGCGGACTGTTCCGTAGCCGTGCGCTTGGCGTGCCGCTGCTCTTCGGCCGCGCGCATAATCGTTGACCTGTGTCGCTTCACATCTTGCCTAGCCGCATCAGCATGTATCCAATACCTTCGTAGTCTCTGCAGAGCCTTGGAACCCTTCCGCTTAGTACTCTCCAGGGCTCATTGAGGTATCAGCAAGGATAGGCCACGCGCAACATAGAGTAGCTAGCGCAACTGAGCCGCGTCTATCTGTAGCGCGCACGCCCGCGCACGCCCGCGCACGGATAGAGTTTCTCACTACATTCATCATCATCATCATCAGCCTGGTTACGCCCACTGCAGGGCAAAGGCCTCTCCCATATTTCTCCAACAACCCCGGTCATGTACTAATTGTGGCCATGTCGTCCCTGCAAACTTCTTAATCTCATGCGCCCACCTAACTGTCTGCCGCCCCCTGCTACGCTTCCCTTCCCTTGGAATCCAGTCCGTAACGCTTAATGACCATCGGTTATCTTCCCTCCTCATTACATGTCCTGCCCATGCCCATTTCTTTTTCTTGATTTCAACTAAGATGTCATTAACTCGCGTTTGTTCGCTCACCCAATCTGCTCTTTTCTTATCCCTTAACGTTACACCTATCATTCTTCTTTCCGTAGCTCGTTGCGTAGTCCTAAATTTGAGTAGAACCCTTTTCGTAAGCCTCCAGGTTTCTGCCCCGTAGGTGGGTACTGGTAAGACACAGCTATTATACACTTTTGTCTTGAGGGATAATGGCAACCTGCTGTTCATGATCTGAGAATGCCTGCCAAACGCACCCCAGCCCATTCTTATTCTTCTGATTATTTCCGTCTCATGATCCGGATCCGCCATCACTACCTGCCCTAAGTAGATGTATTCCCTTACGACTTCCAGTGCCTCGCTGCCTATTGTAAATTGCTGTTGACTATTAAACATTACTTTAGTTTTCTGCAGATAAATTTTTAGACCCACTCTTCTGCTTTGACTCTCCAGGTCAGTGAGCATGCATTGCAATTGGTCCCCTGAGTTACTAAACAATGCAATATCATAAGCGAATCGCAAGTTACTAAGGTATTCTCCATTACTTTTATCCCCAATTCTTCCCAATCCAGGTCTCTGAATACCTCCTGTAAACACGCTGTGAATAGCATTGGAGAGATCATATCTCCCTGCCTGACGCCTTTCTTTATTGGGATTTTGTTGCTTTTTTTATGGAGGACTACGGTGGCTGTGGAGCCGCTATAGATATTTTTCAGTATTTTTACATACGGCTCGTCTACACCCTGATTTCGTAATGCCTCCATGACTGCTGAGGTTTCGACAGAATCAAACGCTTTCTCGTAATCAATGAAAGCTATATATAAGGGTTGGTTATATTCCGCACATTTCTCTATCACCTGATTGATAGTGTGAATATGATCTATTGTTGAGTAGCCTTTACGGAATCCTGCCTGGTCCTTTGCTTGACAGAAGTCTAAGGTGTTCCTGATTCTATTTGTGATTACCTTAGTAAATATTTTGTAGGCAACGGACAGTAAGCTGATGGCGAAGAACACTTCTGCCGCTTCAGAAGCTTCTACTTCCCAGATGGCCGACTCCTCGCAGCACAGTCCTAAGACTGCAAAGGCAGTGGAGCGTGAGGACCTCCCAGCTCGTCAGCGACCTGTGGATGGCTTTCAGCTGGTCCTTTCGAAAGGACATCGGCGCCGTGCAAGGGTTTTGGAGAAGGCAACCCTTCCTGTCAACCCTGCTGTCACCGGCACGGTCCTCTGCCGCCCATCTGTGTTGGGTGGAGCCATCCGAGTGCCCTGCGCCTCGCACTTCCGGCGGCACTTTCTGCGCGACCAGGTATTGCATCAGTTCGTGTCAATCACAAGCGCAACATCGTGGCCACCGTTACGAACACTCGGGTATGCCTTGAGGAGCTGCGGGCAGTCGCTGAGCTCCGTGGCATTCCAGGGATGGCCTGCCTGCCGGCTGAGCGTGGAAAGAGCACCGGCTTTATACACGCGATGGACGGAATGCCTGCAGACGAGGACCTGCTGGAGGTCATCGAGTCTTCTGTTCCAGTGCTAACAGCAACAAAGGACGGCATCACAGTTACGATACGATTTGCGGGCCGGTCCACCCTGAACAAGTGGGCATCATCGAGCTCTGGTTCAAGGTATGTCCGGCAGGGCCTCGTTCACTGCAGTGCCGGCAGTGTAGCCGTTTCGGTCACGTAGTGGAGAGCTGCAAATGACCGACAGGCTGCATTTCCTGTGGCAGAAGCCAACCTGATGGGATCCCCTTGCAAGACAGCCCACTGTGTGAACTGCGGTGACGCCTACACCGCGGGCACTCCTGCTGTCCCAAGTGGCAGGAGGAACGACGGGCGGCCACCATCATGGCGTCCTTCACCAATGCACTCTCCACGCGTGCTGTGCGGGCAGTGAGCGGTTCGTGAGGAGAGCCAGCTGGAGCAAGCCACCACACCCTCACCGCGCTCCTATGCAAATGCACTCAAGGACATCGCTGATGCTTCAAGGCGCCCGGTACCAGCTCCACGCTGCTCCCAACGTCTGGTGCCGCAGGCCACTACTGTCACTTCGACCAAGCTCCCTATCACCCTCCCGGTGCAGACAAAGGTGGAACAGCTGCTGCCAAACCTGCATCTGACTATACAGGCCGTCAGCACCATGCTGCCCGCTGACCACCCACTCCACGCCATCTGCCTACAGACAGTGGCAGTCCAGAACGAGACCACCCAACATGGCTCATCCCTCTGCTACAAGGAAGAGTCGCCGTTATCCAAGTGTTCTCCAGGGGCACACCAACTCACTGTGGCGCTGGCATGCAGACCTCTCGTTACATCTCCTGCAGAGTGAAGCTGATGTGCTTGCTCTGCAGAAGGTGTACGTTTCTGCAGAGGAGCTGCGACTGCCAAGCTATCTGGGCTTCAGTGCTCGCACCTCCTGCTCACAGGAGGCATGCCAAGCTGCCCCTTGCCTCGATGACACACATCCGCAAGGAGCTCCCCGCTGCACAGCGTACGTGGATCCCCCGTGGATCGTTTTCGCGCTCCGCAGGCAGATTCGGGTTCTTCAAACCCGAGCGCTCGCTCGAGGATTTCGGCGACCGCTTCAGATTGCCCAGTGGAAAACGCCGTTAAGCTTGGGCAACCGTCATGCCATATTAAGCACGGGAACAGGTATTTCTATCACGCCTGCTATGCGCGAAGAGGGGTTGCTGATGATTCCTAGTGGGCGGAATCTGTACGCGTGGAGAAATATGCGTAGATTAGGCTTGTAAAAAAAACTGCAAATGTACTTTTAGATAAGCGTCGATTTTTCAGTGTACGTTGCTCACATTTTCTTCACCTGAGGCGTTGCCAAAGGGAAAGGACCACAAATTCAGGCTACGTCCTTAATTGTGCCATGCGTGAGAGCCATGGAACAATACAATGAAAACACTTTATGAGTCACATTGATGGTTTATTTACACTTCGGAAAAGATTTGAACTTGCAGCCGTATATTTCCATTGACACTCAGATCACGGACTAAATCTTCCGAGACGCGCAGACTGTGTGGGTTTTCCCGTCCAGGAATAGTAACTTTTGATTGCCACAAATTACACCCTGCTGGGCCCTGCATGTGCAGGGTGTAGATGTGGGTGTCTTCACTTGCGCTGAGCAAAAAGACTTCGAAGGTCACTTCTCGAGTGGATTGCCCGTGGCGAGAAACCACAAAGGCGAAGACGACACCTCGTCTCAGCAATAGCGCAATGCGCGTTGCGCTCCATCGAGTGTAGCAATCCTCGATGTAAAATGTATTGTCTTCTGCAAAGGATGGTCAGAAAAATATAGAAAGTATTATTAAGAGAGGACACTTGGTGAGCAATGGAATCAAAGAACACGTCATGGCCTAGTTACAACACCAATCGCTGCGTTGTAGCTCGTCTGGGAGCACGAGCGCCGCTTCGCGCAAGTGCCTAATCACTCTTTATGAGCTTTTTATAAACCTTTAAAAACCTTTATAAACCTTTTTATAAACCTTTGTAAGTCCTGCAACTATCCACAGGAAAACACACTATGTGGGTATTCGTCAAGAGCCTCTACAACTTCTCCATATAAGAATTTGTGTGAATAAGGAATGCTTCAAAAGTTTGTCTATTAATAATGGTTCATTACCTAGGCTGATAACAAGCATACTCTGAGTTGTTCAAGAAAGCATGAACCATACTGAACCGTTTTCTTAACGCATACGTGAATATTGTAAGGCTTGGCATGGGAGTTGCGTTAAAGATCCAGCATTTCCCCGGTATAGTAAGAGCGTAGTTTCCAGCTTCGGCAACGATCCGAATCATGGGGTCTATGCAATTACTGCTCCGCACTGTGCTGCTCTTCTTTTATCCCATGTGATTCGCGTAGACCTTGAATGCGCCATTCTGAGCCTTCCTTGTATGGTGATCATCTGAAGTTTTACTTTTCGTTCAGCATAACCCTGATTCATGCACGTCTTGTAAATATTCATGTATGCGACGCACCTCGTTAGTCACATTGCACAGTGTAAGGTGCCCTGCTCACTCATACAATTGACCCATCGAATTCAAAAAATGGCAGCAATTCATGCAAAGTTGTGGCAGAAGCGCACGATCAGCTTCGGTTTTTTTCTGTTCAAACACTCTTGGCTTCAATGTTGCGCTCCAAAACACTCTACAATGGCAAATTTGGTTTTAAAGAGGCTAACGTTATTATAAGTGTTTTCTTTGCCACGTGCCGAGAGACTGGTGGATTCGAGAATGCGGCATTTAAGGTTAATTTGCATTCAGCAATGAGCTTTACTATCATTATACCATATCTTAATATCATACTACCATGCTGTTCTGCTATACTACGTGGGTACCACGAGGCGACGAGAGCTCCCACTTGTCCACGACGAATCAAGAATTGGACACGTTGTGCCATACTACGAGCACCCTGTGGTGACCACAAGGCGACGGATGCTGCATTACATTCCCCACATGGCTACCACGGGGCGACGAGAGCTCCTACTTCTCCGCGACAAATAAAGAATTCGACACGAGCGATGTCATTACCCTGCCCCGCATGGTACCTGCCGACGAGAACTCGCCCGAACCGGTTCCTGCCGACGAGGGGTCGCCGAAGGGATTTAAGGGAGAACCGGCCCATTGTGAGATCAGAAGTCGCTTGCAGCCGCCCAGCCGGTCTGATGCGCTCCTACTGCTACCTGTACGCTATCATCCACTATCTGTAAATATTGTATAGAGTTTCTCGTTTCTTCTTCGTCAACGGAACGCGTCCGGCTTTCGTCCTCCGCCCCGACGTCACAACAATGCCCAAACGTAAATACAGGACGTTTCACACTTAGGGCAAAACTCGGAGCGCATTGCATCGCGATGCGGCGAACGCTGGAGTCGGGTAGCGGCAGCAGCTCGCGCAGGCGCAGACGCCCCAGGTGCGTAGTCTTGAACCGCGTTGTCTGCTACAGTGGTTCGCTCCGGCCGCATTGTCGGGAAGCGTGCTACTGTCAGGGGCAACGCGCGGATTTCTTTGTTACTGCGGGAAATGAGCCAACACTCCTTAGTAAGCGTTGTGAGACGCCAAACTCGTAGCTTTCGTTGGCCTCATTGTGGTTCTACAAACTTCTTCTGACAGCACGCTTCTTTTGTCCTTTCGTAAGGCCGGGGTACTGAGTGCGTGCACGTATATTTCCTCGCTGTGTGTGCTGCCGTAATACGCAGCGTCAAGAAAGGGACACCAAACTGTGCGCGCAACATGCTCGGTCTTTATTTGACGCAATAGAAAGTAAACCACTCAACAATAATAACTATGCGGGTGAAACACGATGAAACAAACGGATCAGAATAAAAGAATGCTTTAAGTTAAGACAGTGAGCTGAAAGTTTCTTTTCGACAATAGTTCATTGCTTAAGACAGGCTCTGCCAGCCGGCGGGCAAATGCAAGCGTCACGCTCCGAACATCACTTAGTATTCGGTCATGTCCCCAGCGACAGCGGTGACAGCGCTCATACTGGAGGGCAGTGAGGTGTAGGTTGACTGGGTAAGCGATGTGTTTATTCAGAGCACGTCCCACTCGCTGATAATGACGGACTAGAGCGTGTCCTCGGACAACCCATACAGAGGATGGCGCGCCAGCGGTACTTTCAACGAGCCCCAGGCATTTTCAATGATGTTGAGGTGCGGATATTGGGGCGGCCCCTCCAGGACAGTGACGCCGCGCTCATCGAGCAGTTCTTGCACAGCACGTGCAGTGTGGATCGGCGACCTATCGAGTTGAAATATACGGTCACCTTTCGGGAACGGGCCGTCCAGAACGTAGGCAATCAGTACATCGTCTATGATTGCCCCGTACCTTTCAACGGTGAACTTGCCTTGTAAGCGTATCAGTGGGCCTACACCATCTGTGCTAATGCAAGCCCACGCGCTCGTACTAGTGCGCCCACTAGCTGCGAGCCGTTGCAGGTTACCGCGGCATATAGCTGGGACAAGAAAAGGAACCATATATTGATTACAGATATTTTATGATGGGTAATCAACTTGTCTAAGAATCTGCGCCAATCTCACTTAAGTTCATGTTTACAGCATGGATTGCGAGCACTGGCTCGATTCACAAGCGCATGCACTGCCTCAGGCTCGACAGTAAATCTGAAATACTGACCGCAATAAGTTGATTAATCGCGGTGCACTGGCCCACTTTGTTAAGCAAACATGTAAGTCTAATATAGTTGCACTTTTTACTACTTAAGTGGAGAAATATCTTAGCAATGACTTATTCGTGTCGCCGAACGAAGTAAAATTAGACTGGATCTGAATGCGAGGGAAACCAACACAAATATTACAACTACCATCATAAATGTATAGATGATTAATAATTGGTTCTATAAAATAACTTACCGTGTCTCGCTGGTCGCCAGCGGTCGTAAACGTGGAATCATCACCGAATACAACGTTTTTCCCTTGTGGCACAGTCAACCGCTCATGTTCTTGTGCTAAACCGAGCCGCTTTGCTCTGTTTGTGGCCCTAAGTAATGGTCTTTCCTCCCAGATCTTGACTTCCACCCTCAAAATGCCATTCTCGCACATCCTTTTCAGAAAATCTTCTGTGATCTTGAGGTCCTCTGCATCTGCTTGACCAGCCATGAGTACTGTGGATTTCCACAAGTTGCTGGAGCTTCCATTGGACATTTGTATGGTATATGTCAGGGGATTAGAAAGGGAGCTCAATGTGGTCAGCTTCAGGCTCACCTCGCTGTTGTAATTGCCCTCTCTTGTTATCTCCAGCAGGAACACTTCGTCGTTTCTGACGAGCAGAGCAGTACTGGTTGAGCAACGTCTGCTGCAGATGTCGTCAAAAAAGATCGCCTGTGCTTCGTCTGCAAAGGTTGATCAGAGAAATATAAAAAGAATTTCTAAGAGAGAGCATTTGGGGAGAACTGGAATCACGGAACACGTCATGGCCTAGTTGCTACACCCATCGCTGCTTTATAGCTCGTCTGGGAGCACGAGTGTCGCTCCGCGCAACTGCTTAGTCACTTATTTATGCTTTTTATAAACCTTTTATATATTTTGCGCGCTTTTTAACATCGAGAAAAGACAGTCTTGCAGCTATCCACAGGAAAACAAACTACACGGTATTCGTCAAGAGCCTCTACAACATCTCCATAAAAGAATATGTGTTTAAAGGAGTGCGCCAAGGTTCCTCTATTAATAATGGTTAATTACCTAGGCTGATAGCAAGCATACTCTGAGTTGTTCAAGAAAGCATGAACCATACTTAACCGTTTTCTTAACACATACGTGATTATTTTAAGCCTTGGCACGGGAGTTACCCTAGCATCCAGCATTTCCCCGATGTACAGTAGCGGACAGATTAATATGGACCACTGCAAAGGCAGCCGGAGCTGCTGCGAGGCCGGCGTTGCTATCCCGCTTCGCGCGTTCACGACGAGAGTACCCCGAGTTGCGCCAAACTTCTCCACCGCACCCTCGCTCTCGCGCTGGAGCTTTTCATGCTTGATAAATTTGTAGTGCCGCGTTCAGCTGCTCTGCTGCTGACGGTCGGAACGAAGGGGCGCGTGAATCCGGGTGGAAGTACGCCATCTAGGTCAGTCTTCCGTGATCTCAACTTCCACCCTCAAGGTGCCGTTTTCACACATTCTCTTCAAAAAATCCTCCGTGATCTTGAGGTCTTCTGCATCTGGTTGACCAGCCATCACTACCGTTGACCTCCACACGTTCGTTGATCTCCCATTTGACATCTGTATCGTGTAGGTCAGGGCAGTGGAAATTGGGCTCAGTGCGGTCACCTTAAGATTCACCTCACTATTGTAGTTCCCCTCTCTTGTTAACTCAAACAGGAACACTTCCTCGTTCCTGACGAGCAGCACCGTACTTGTGGAGCAACGACGGCTGCATACGTCATCAAAGAAGATCGCTTGCGGTTCATCTGCAAAGGTTGATCAGAGAAATATAAAAAGAATTTCTAAGAGAGAGCATTTGGGTAGAACTGGAATCACGGAACACGTCATGGCCTAGTTGCTACACCTATCGCTGCTTTATAGCTCGTCTGGGAGCACGAGTGTCGCTCCGCGCAATTGCTTAGTCACTTATTTATGCTTTTTATAAACCTTTTATATATCTTGCGCGCTTTTTAACATCGAGAAATGACAGTCTTGCAGCTATCCACAGGAAAACAAACTACACGGTATTCGTCAAGAGCCTCTACAACATCTCCATAAAAGAATATGTGTTTAAAGGAGTGCGCCAAGGTTCCTCTATTAATAATGGTTAATTACCTAGGCTGATAGCAAGCATACTCTGAGTTGTTCAAGAAAGCATGAACCATACTTAACCGTTTTCTTAACACATACGTGATTATTTTAAGCCTTGGCACGGGAGTTACCCTAGCATCCAGCATTTCCCCGATGTACAGTAGCGGACAGATTAATATGGACCACTGCAAAGGCAGCCGGAGCTGCTGCGAGGCCGGCGTTGCTATCTCGCTTCGCGCATTCACGACGAGAGTACCCCGAGTTGCGCCAAACTTCTCCACCGCACCCTCGCTCTCGCGCTGGAGCTTTTCATGCTTGATAAATTTGTAGTGCCGCGTTCAGCTGCTCTGCTGCTGACGGTCGGAACGAAGGGGCGCGTGAATAGCCAATAGTTCAGCACTTTGAGCTGTTGCGCAGCAGCGGATGGCCGCAGGCCATCAAACCGCCGCTCTGTGAAGGAACCAGAACCCATTTTTTTTTAAAGCGAAAGGTTTTCTGGCCGCGAACTTGCGATTTCGCCGTGGCGGTGCTCCGAGGAGGCACATAAGGTCACAACGCGCGCCTCGCCGCGGATATTACTCTCTCTCTCTCACTCTCTAGTCACTACTGCGCATGCGCCACTAGTAGCACCGAGCCACAGATGCTCTGCCGCTGCGCAGCGCCGCGCCTTACCGTAGCCGCCGTTTGGTATGACGTCACACGCGTTCCTCGTCGTTGCCCTCGCCTCCGCTCGCTTCGCCAGCTGCGTCGCATGCGTGATAACATGTAGGAGGATTGCAAAGGAGAGCTCGCGTGCGCCGCAACCATGTTTGAGGCGGCAGTATGGACGGCGACAATTCTGATAGGCAGGAGGAGGCCTGGAATCGACGTCGGAACGAGATGAAGAGGAAACTAGTCGCCCAGGAAACAGACAAACAGCGCGCCGAACGACTGGCTAAACGCCGCAACATAGCTAGACAACCAGACTAACCTAGACTTGCAATCAAGATTAACCACGGCTAACCATGATATGCCTTAGCTTTCGCTACGTATATCCTGGCATAGCAGAGCTAAGCAACTGACAATTTTGTCGGTGATTTGCAGTCGCGGACAATGAAACGAAGCATGGCTTCGGGTAAGAAACGCGGACCAGTGCCGACTGGTGAAAACGGCGCCAGGTGTCGAGACGTCTGTTCTTGCATGCGCATCCCTTTTAGCTAGCAGCCTCTCCAAGCCTCTAGCAACGGCTTAGCGCTATTTAATCGTAGGGAGCAGCACGAGATGACACCGCTATTAGCGGTGAGAATTTGGAGTGGCGCCCTCCCGCGAGTGACGTCACGGCCAGGACGCCGCTCGCTCCGGCTCGCTCGGCTGCCGCGCGCACTCGTTCCCTTCGTGCATGCTTGGGGTTTTTGCGGCTCGAGCCGTGCTTACAGAGGGATATTTCGGACTATTTCAGCAGCCATCCTGAACCGCAGTTTCTTCTTGAAAACCGCGTGAATCAAGACAATTTGCGACTTGGGTATCGCAAGCTATGTAGCGCTGAAGGGGGGTCGATTGTCCCTACGATGCATATATGCGCCGTGTCTGTCCATAAATGTTGCTTAAAAAGAATGTCTGCAAGCTCAACACTCGGGGTTATGTATTATGCTCCTCTAAACACTTAATATTCTCTCAGTACTTAGCTGTGAGAGACATCGCATTTTACATGAAAGGAAACCTTGATATTTGGTGTCAATATTATAAAATCGTGTTAGAAGGAAGCTTTCATCATGATTCTTATTACTCTGGTGGCTACTGTATTAAGGCCTGAAAGGAAGAGTTAGGCGCGTATTTTTTTGTGAAAAGGTTTGGTACTACTTTCACCGTTCTCTGAAACAGGCAGCCAGAAACGCATTGGCTGTTAACGGCGCATCATGTATTGTGTATATTGTATATATTGTGTATTGTATTATATATATATATATATATATATATATATATATATATATATATATAGAGAGAGAGAGAGAGAGAGAGAGAGAGAGAGAGTTAACGAATATCGTAACAGCCATCACATGAAAGAAAAATTCGTGGTAATTATCGAAAACCAATCAACCGTAAGCGATGAAATGTATCATAGTGGCCTTCGCTAGCTTTTATTGACGACCTGGCACACCCCACCCGCAACGGAAGCAACCGACTCTCATTGTGGCGAGGCACGCATTGTTCGCGAAACCGAGCTGTTTACTTCAACTTCCAATTGAAACCATGAAGTAGCTCTTTACAGCGCCAATTACAATGCCTATAGCATACTCGAGGAACTACAGCGCAGCTTAGGCTCCCTTGAAATGGAAAATTCAAACACATTATTCTGCCTCGCCATGTTTCGATCCTGCGTTGTTTAATTATACAAACTGAAAACTATTCCCTTCGTACGTACGTACGTACGTACGTACAATAAAACTTCGCATACCTGCCTCAGAAAGAAGACACCACAAGCCTTACATGAATTCACTTGACTTTGGCCTCCACTGGCGAACAATGATATCTTCAATATCTGCCACACTACTAATGAATGAGGCTTCGGTTTGTTGCTGGCTGCAGCGAAATGGTACAAACGGCATATTTCACTCAAATATTTGGCCCGAGCAACCTGTGTGAGTTCTCCAAAGAGGTTCATGCAAGAAGCACCAGTAAATTGCTCAAGTGAGCTGAGCGTGTAGCATGGAAAGGCAGTAAATATTGGCACATTCCATTGCTTGCGCTGCAAAGAGCTGTAAGCCTAAATCAGCTTTGCTTTAAATTACCCGCACTTAAGTTTAACCAGTGCAGTACGGCCTTTTGAGAAGCAGTTAAAAACGCAAGTGGTGCTGGCAGAATCTAAACTGCAGTGTTAAGTCATCGTAGTATACTGCCGAGCGTTTCTGTGAAGAAATAGAACAATTAGATATTGTACCATGAACTACTCGTCGTCAGCAAACATGTTTTAGTGGTTTAGAATAAAGATAAATGTTTGTACAAGTCATATATAGCGAGCGTTTGATTGTGACAAGCATGTTGCACCATGGTGAATATGGAGTCCTTCCTGGATTCTTATGTGCTGCGCTTTTGCGTCTATGCTTTTATTATTCACGTGAGCTACCGCTGTGAAGAAACCCGCAATAAGCTGATCTGAGCTCCCTCGAGTGGCACTATAAAAAATTATGGCGCTTTACGTGCCAAAACCACTTTCTGATTATGAGGCATGCCGTAGTGGAGGACTCCGGAAATTTCGACCACCTGGGGTCCTTTAGCGTGCACCTAAATCTAAGTACACGGGGGTTTTCGCATTTCACCTCCATCGAAATACGACCACCGGGGCCGGTATTCGATCCCTCGATCTGATGCTCAGCAGCCCAACACCATAGCCACAGGGCAACCACGGCGCGTGAGTGGTTGAGAAATATGTTGTCGTCTAGGAAATAAGCTCCTTGATTAAATTTTCGCGAAAAAATACTTCGTAAAAGATATATTTGAGAGGCCCGCCATAAGTATATAAGCATAGAGAACGGGAGCGAACAAACGGAGACACTGCAGAAGGCGCCCGGCCACCACCCGAACTGCAGCAGACGACAGGCGCGAGTACATGGAGCGCGAGTCCGTGCCCTGACGTCACGCGAGCGCCGCTCGCAGCGCCCCTCTAGCCCGTTCCGTGGACTAATAGCCCTAACGTCTGATGCGCTGCCGGATTGGGTTGTCGGGGGTGCGACTGTTCTCTGCGCCCAGCTCACGCTGCAGCTGACGGCTGCCACCTCAAGAGGAAGCTTCAGCTCGTGCGCAACTCTTTTTTTTATTATTATGGGGTTTTACGTGCCAAAACCACTTTCTGATTATGAGGCACGCCGTAGTGTGGGACTCCGGAAATTTTGACCACCTGGGGTTCTTTAACGTGCGCCTAAATCTAAGTACACGGGTGTTTTCGCATTTCGCCCCCATCGAAATGCTGCCGCCGTGGCCTGAGTTCTACAAATTCTACTAATAACTCTCCCCTGCTATTCCTATATCCTATGCCATATTCCCCCACTGACTTGTCTCCAGCCTGCTTATACTCTGGCATTGAGGTCACCCATCAGCATGGTGTATTTTGTATTGACTTTACCCATCACCGATTCCACGTCTTCATAAAAACTTTCGACTTCCTGGTCATCATGATTGGATGTAGGGGCATAGACCTGTACGACCTTCAATTTGTACCTCTTATTAAGTTTTACAACCCTCTCGTTAATGCTATAGAATTCCTGTATGTTACCAGCTATATCCTTATTAATCAGGAATCCGACTCCTAGTTCTCGTCTCTCCGCTAAGTCCCGGTAGCACAGGACGGGCCCGCTTTTTAGCACTGTATATGCTTCTTTTGTCCCCCTAACCTCACTGAGCCCTATTATATCCCATTTACTACCCTCTAATTCCTCCAATAACACTGCTAGACTCGCCTCACTAGAAAACGTTCTAACGTTAAACGTTGCCAGGTTCAGATTCCAAATGGCGGCCTGTGCGGAGCCAGGGATTCTTAGCACCCTCTGCTGCGTCACAGATCTGACCGCAGCCGTGATCAGTTGCTTCGGGGTTGCTGGGGACTCAGGGCCGGGGTTTGATTCTTGTATTCATATAGGAGGTTGTGGCCAAATACTGCACCAGGGTGGCCAATCGCGCTCCGGTAAGAGAGTGCGTTACCGGTTTTGGTCACCGGGATCAGGCCGCACTCCAGTCCTGTTTATGGAATTTTCTCATCACGCGGTTTTTTTTTTTTCGGTGGATAATTCCGCGGCAACGGGATTCGAACCACGGTCCTCTTTCACGCGAGGTGGATACTCTACCCCTTCGCCACCGCAGGAGTTGTACGCCTCATTCAACCCATAGTGGCGCCTTCTTCGATCAGTCAAGGTGGACCAAACGTGAAAACAAAATACGTCAAGCGGGAACTCAGAGAGGCTGACATAATCTCATAGGCGGCGGCAACGGGAAAGAAACCTGCTATGAGTAACTACTTAGAAGGAAAACAAGTGACAGCAGGGAGAAAACAATTGATGATAACTGAAGGGGAATCTCTTTCATTTTCTTCTTTAATCTCTTAAACAAGTGGTTGGAAGGCATACTTTCTTGGAAAAAATAGCCGCCCGTCGATGAAAGGAAACTCGAGCGGCTCTAGAGACTAGGAAAAGCTTAAGCAGGTGCGCGCGCGGCACGCTTAGCGTGGGAAGCTAGCCCGAGTAACTATCCCCACGACTGCTGCTCACGAGAGCGAAATACCTTTGTGTAATTATAATAACCCTAGGAAGAGTACTTTCGAATGGCCCAGAGGGCTGTACTACGAGTGCTATGACTGATAATTTTCTCTCTCTCTCTCTCTCTCTCTCTCTCTCTCTCTCTCTCTCTCTATATATATATATATATATATATATATATATATATATATATATATATATATATATATATATATATATATATATATATATATATATATATATATATATATATATATATATATATATATATATCCTACGTATATTGTTACGTAGGAAGACACCGACGAAAAGCTATTTACAATTATATTTACAGGGCAATACGCCGCAGTTGACCAAGAGGCAACAGCCCGCGCTAGCTTCCAATCGTCGTCTTCGTCTTCTTCCTGCTCGGCTCTTCGTCATTGGGAATACTACCCCGTAGCACTACCCCCGGCGGTAACAGCGCCGTCCCGGAGCGACTAAAGGCTGGACTCAGTGGAGCAGTGGAGTAGCAGTGGAAGCAGTGGAGTAGCTCTTGAGCCTACTGACGTGCACGACATCACTAGACGCCAGAGTAGATGACGAGGTTGAGCTCACAGGAGCAATTTCATAAGTCACAGGCGTCACCTGGCGCAGTACGCAATAGGGCCCTGTGTATCGCGAAAGGAGCTTTTCGGAAAGTCCAACGTGACGACAGGGCGACCACAGGAGCACGAGTGCACCAGGCGAAAACTGTACGTCACGGTGGCGGGCGTTGTACTGACGCTGCTGCGTGGTTTGCGAGTCCGTCAGTCGAGCACGGGCAAGCTGGCGTGCATGATCGGCGAGGGCGATGGCGTCGCGCGCATACTCGGTTGTTGAGGTCGCAGCAGGAGGAAGTACCGTGTCAAGGGGCAAGGTCGGGTCGCGACCGTAGAGTAGATAAAATGGAGAAAATCCGGCGGTGTCGTGCCGGGAAGAATTGTAAGCAAAGGTGACGTAAGGAAGGGCAACGTCCCAGTCGCGGTGGTCCTTCGAAACGTACTTGGACAGCATGTCGGTAAGAGTACGGTTTAAGCGCTCTGTCAGGCCATTGGTTTGAGGATGGTATGAAGTAGTCAGCTTGTGTTGAATAGAGCAGGAACGCACAATGTCGGCGATAACTTTCGAGAGGAAGTTACGACCACGGTCAGTAAGCAGCTGTCGCGGGGCGCCATGCACTAAGATAATGTCACGCAAGAGAAAGTCAGCGACGTCAGTGGCGCAACTGGTAGGTAGAGCCCGCGTGATAGCGTATCGGGTGGCGTAATCAGTTGCGACGGCTACCCATTTGTTCTCAGAGGATGACGTGGGAAAGGGACCGAGGAGGTCTAATCCAACACGAAAAAACGGTTCCACAGGGACGGTGATCGGCTGGAGATGACCGGAAGGTAGCACCTGAGGCGTTTTCCGACGCTGGCAGGGATCACAGGCAGCAACATAGCGTCGGACGGAGCGAGCAAGACCAGGCCAATAGAAGCGGCGGCGGACGCGGTCGTACGTGCGGGTTACGCCAAGATGTCCTGCAGTGGGTGCGTCATGCATCTGAAAGAGCACAGTCTGTCGTAGATGTTTTGGCACGACAAGAAGAAGATCAGGGCCATCAGGGAGGAAGCTCCTTCGGTACAGAATGCCGCCCTGGAGGACATATCGGCGAACGGATGCGTCGGTAGGTGTAGAACGCAGACGCTCGATGAGTACTCGCAGCGATAGCTCTCGGTACTGCTCATCGGCGATGTTAGCGAAGGCAGACACAGAGAAAATGCCATCGGCGGTACTACTGTCGGCGTCGTCAGGCTCGTCTACCGGGTAGCGAGACAGGCAGTCAGCGTTCTTGTGTAGTCGGCCAGATTTGTAGGTGACAGAGAACGAATATTCTTGGAGGCGTAAGGTCCAGCGACCAAGTCTTCCTGAAGGGTCTTTCAATGAGCATAACCAACAAAGCGCGTGATGGTCTGTGATAACGGAAAAGGGTCGGCCATATAAGTATGGGCGGAACTTCGCAACCGCCCAAACTAGGGCCAGACACTCACGCTCAGTGATTGAATAGTTGCGCTCCGCGGGCGAGAGGAGCCTGCTGGCGTAAGCGATAACACGGTCGTGGCCACGCGGGCGTTGTGCCAGTACTGCGCCAATTCCGTGACCGCTGGCATCAGTACGGACTTCGGTAGGCGCAGAAGGATCGAAATGGGCCAGAACGGGAGGCGTTGTGAGAAGATCGATGAGAAGCGAGAATGCAGAGGCCTCGTTATCGCGCCACTGGAAAGGGGCGTCTTTTTTCAAAAGCTCGGTTAGTGGTCGTGCTATGGCCGCGAAATTTTTGACGGAACGGCGGAAGTACGAGCAAAGGCCGATGAAGCTGCGCACATCCTTGACACACTTCGGAACAGGGAAGTGCGTAACAGCATGGATCTTGCCTGGGTCCGGTTGCCGAACAAGTCTCGAAGCTTTTGCTTAAGCGAATCCCAACTGGTCAGCTCATCTTCGTGCGTCCGATACCAAACTCGAGGTGTGCCACCGAGGTAAAAGGCGACGTTGGCGAGCATGATAGTTGGGTCCCACCGGTTATTGCGGCTGACGTGTTCGTAAAGGCTGATCCAGTCCTCGACGTCTTCCCCATCTTTTGCCGAGAATACGCCAGGATCACGGGGAGCGGAGAGGGTGATGTAGGTCGTCGAAGTGGCAGCAGGTGTCGGAGCCGGCGGAGTCGGGTTGGCGTCGCCGGGAGCCATGAAGGTAGGCTCGACGTACCGTCCACTGCGAAGCTCCGTGACGAGGTACAGGGAACGTCCACCTCCACCAAATATGTTACGTAGGAAGACACCGACGAAAAGCTATTTACAAGTATATTTACAAGGCAATACGCCGCAGTTGACCAAGAGGCAACAGCCCGCGCTAGCTTCCAATCGTCGTCTTCGTCTTCTTCCTGCTCGGCTCTTCGTCATTGGGAATACTACCCCGTAGCAATATATATATATGAAATCTCATTTATAGGATCGAATGCGACCGCTGTTGCTTTGTTTCTGCGTGTAGTAGTTAAGAGAACGAGTTTAAAAAGAAGGAAAGGGAAATTACTGAATAATCATTGCAGCGCCGTGGTTCTAAAGCGCAGCCGCGGTAGAGAAACGGAAGGAGATATAAACGTGCGTGGCCATGGTACGCACGCGATAAACTGCCTCAATAAGTTTAGAGACTTGAGAATAAGTTTCGTTAACAGCCGATAACATGTTGATCAGCATTCGAATACGAGAAGAGAAATTATTGAAACGTGGAAAATTCCCTTGAATTAAGTGTGGTTTGCGAGAGAAATGCTTGTAAGTATTGAAAAATTTTAGAAGATGAATGAATATAAGATAGTCTCTTAATTGTATGGATAGTAATAATTCGTTCTAGAAAATACCTTACCGTGTCTCGCTGGTCGCCAGTGGTCGTAAACGTGGATTCATCCCTGATTACAAGGTTTTCCTATTGTGACAGAGTCCACGCGTTATGTTCTTGCGCAAAACCGAGCCTCATTGCTCTATTTGTGACCCTAAGTAATGACGTTTGGGCGGCTGATCTGCTCCATAGACCGGCTTCATTGAGCCGCCACGTCGTGTAGACCTCGAAGCCTTCACCTTCAAGCTTTGTCGTAGCTTGTTACGGATGGCCGGCGGAGGCTCCGATCTTCGCGTAACCACGACGGAAAGGCGCCACCATGGCTGCTCCAACGACTCGCTTTGACAGGACGAAATCTGCCTGGCCCGCTGCTATGACTCACGTTGTTAGGACTACAATGCTCGAATAAACAGCACTTCGACGCTGGCAGGTCTGCGGCGACAACCTGCTGTGTGACGACAAGAATGCGCTACGTCAACATGGGGACGGCACCCAGATGGCTATTTGTAGCCGCAGTCGGCGGAGGAAGCATTGTTAGTGTGTATGCCGTCACCGTCAAGGTTTGGTTGGAGAGGGGGAATTCCTGGAAGGAGATGCTTGGCGGCGCCGTCTCACGCAGCTTATAAGTCGTCGGTCAATGGACAGACGTGGCGGCCATTGCCTGTGGAGTCGACTGTGGGATAAAGAGGCGCCTGCTAGGGTCCAGCACCGTGTCTGCGAGAACCCACTCTTCTCGACGTGGTCAGTGCAACCTGTGCGGAAGTGAGTGCGTCGGCCCTTTCCCTCAAAGGCGGCTCGGCTACGATGTCGTTGGACGCTCCGAATTGGCAGTGAACTGCCATTTTCCCTCACTTAGGGATCTAGGGATGACAGCGTGTATTTAAGGAGCCGTTGGCGGCTCCTCAGGGTGCATTCCTCTTTCAGTCATGTTAGACTGATGAACTGTAACGTTCTCATGTAGATACTGCAAATAAATCCCCTACTCCTCGTTCTCGCGGTGGAGCAGTCCTTCCCTTCAACAACGTCCTCAGCGTAGATTAGTTGGACGACGGCGTGGGCCAGCTACCATCTATTTCATGCCCGGCTCCAACCATCACAACTGGCTGACAGCGGTGAGACGGATTTTGCGACACGGTGCTGTGTCTGCGGTGAGTGCTTGGTTCTTGCTTTGAATCTCTAGGCTTCATTTTGTGGTTTTGTTTAAAACAGAAGGGAAGCTAGATTGTTGATTGTTAGCTACGTTGTGTTTTCCAAGGTAGGTTTAGCGAGCAGGGCCAAGGCAGTAAAGCAGCAATCATGGAGTTAAGGACACTGCTGAGAGACGAATTGCTGATTGTTGGTGAGGAACTGGGCCTAGAGGTACGCAAGGAAACGCTAAAACCAGAATTATTGCTGCTGATTTCCGAAAAGACCAGTGAGGAGGATATGTAAATGCGGTTGTAACTTCTTAAGGAAAGAGAGAAACGGGACAAAGAGAGATAAGAACGGGACAGAGAGAGAAAGAGGAATGCGAGAAAGATCGCGAGTTAAGAAAAATGCAACTTGAACTTGAAAGCAAACGTTTGGAATTGTCTCAAGGAAGTGAAGGGGCTCTAGGACGAGCAAGTGAGCCAGAATTATACCGCATGGACAGGCTGTTAAATCCATTTGAGGTCGGGAATGACATAGGCTTGTTACTAGGAAATTTTGAAAGGACTTGCAAAAAGATGAACTTCGGCTCGAGTTCATGGCCACAGCGGTTACTGTCTATGTTGCCATGTGAGGCTGCGGAGGTAATCGCCAGACTCAGTGCGCATGATGAATATGATCGTGCGGAAGTTAAGGCTAGTCTTTTGAAAAAGTACCGCCTTTCTGCCGAAGCCTTTCGGCGGAGGTTTAGAAGCACAGGCAAGAAGGATAGCGAGGGATATCCGGAGTTTGCATAGAGCTTAAAAGGCAACCTAGTGGAGCGAATTAAAAGCGCGGAAGCGTACGAGAGCAGAGACATGATAATTGAATGCATGTGTCTAGAGTAGTTTTACAGAGGCATCCCACAATCTGTGAAGCTGTGGGAGCAAGACAGAGGAAATGCAAACACTGTGGAAAGGGCGGCTGAATTAGCCGAGGAGTACGCACGGCGTAGAAAGCTGAACGCCGAGGACGGAAATTGGGGCGGCCGAAATGGACCACGGGAACAATTTCCATTCAAAAAGGGTTCACAGACTAGAAGACCGGAGCCTGTAGACGTGGAGGAAAAGCCCTCAGAAAAGAGCATGGAGAAATCAAACAAATCTTTCGAATTCGAAACAAATTCGAATCAAATTCGTATCTTTTAGACCAATCCGCTGCTATAAGTGCTACAAACTCGGACATATCACTGTAAACGGACATATCACCGTAAAATTTTCTTTCGACGTCTCTGCTGCAGTATATTGACACGTGGACTTGTTTATTTCTTACGAGTGGGCGCTTTTCACTGCCATACAAATGTTATCGCTCAGCGCGGGACACGCCCGCATGTATGGGAAGTTTCTAGAATGTTATCGATGGTTCTGTGGTCACCAAAGCTTGTGTAATCTGATTACATATGCGACGCGAATTGTGCAGAACTTTCTGGAAGACACGCGGGCACCGCCGATGACTCTGCAACTTTCGATGACTCGTGTATAGAAGCACACGTACTTGACCGGCAGATCAGTATTCGATGACTGCCGACTGTGTTCGCTGCTATTACTGTGCTCTGAATGTAACTTGCTTTTGTGGGCACAAGTGCGCCCAATAAGAATTTAGTTTTGTCATACAGAGTATTGCAGCTGTATTATTCACCGTCACGACAACCGTGACAATGTCACTAAATACTTTCCGAGTACACGCCGTGGTTGCTCAGTGGCTATGGTGTTGGGCTGCTGAGCACGAGGTCGCGGGATCGAATCCCGGCCACGGCGGCCGCATTTCGATGGGGGGCGAAACGCGAAAACACCTGTGTGCTTAGATTTAGGTGCACCTTAAAGAACCCCAGGGGGTCGAAATTTCCGGAGTCCCCCGCTACGGCGTGCCCCATAATCAGAAAGTGGTTTTGGCACGTAAAACCCCATAATTTATATTTTACTTTTTGAGTAAAGGATAAAATGAATGTATCACGCTTCCGTATTCTGACTGGCCCCTGTGCACGGTAGTTCCATACGGCTGTTACGGCTATCTGCACACTACAAAGGCAAGTTTTCATGTCGATGTTACGGCGATATTCAGTGCAAGTAATGACCTATGATTATTACATTGGAATACACTTCGCACTTCCCTTCTTGGTATACTGACTTACCTGCGAGATGGTAATAAGGGCAGCCATGCGCGCTCACCAGGTGCCCCGCCATGTCCGTGACCCTTGCGATGTAACCGCAAGTTCTCCGATGGACGCATCGAAGAATACTACAGGAAGATAAAAGAAATTACATTCATCAACATCTTTCAGGTTGTACCAAGATTCGAACTAGTTTTACAGCGAAGTTCTCGAATACCTTCAACGCCTGCTCCAAACTTTTCTCAGAAATATAGATAACTCCTGAAGGTTAGATTTGGAGGCAAGAGGATATATTGTTACACGAAGGACGAGTCAGTAAGACGAGCAACTATTTACACGTTACAATTACAAAAGTGGTTGCAGCGCTGAGCGGTTAGATTCGCCGCGCGAGCCTAGCTCGATCTTCTCGTTTCTCTAGTGATGGCACCCACGCGCCTCGTTCAAACAATCAAATGCCACTCGCGTGTAGCATAATCCCCCGGCGACAGAAGCGATGTCCCGGAGCGTCTAAATGTCATCACTGGGAGACTTATACTGCTTCAGTCGTGTGACGTGCACGATGTCACTGGACTGAGAAGCAGATGGCGCGTAAGGGGCGATCTCGTATGTGACAGGAGTCACGGCACGACGCACTCGGTATGGGCCTGTGTAACGAGACAACAGTTTTTCTGACAGGCCGACCTGACGTGACGGAGACCATAGAAGCACCAAAGAACCAGGCGGGAAGTATACGTCTCGGCGTCGCCG
The DNA here is from genome assembly GCF_038994185.2 of Dermacentor albipictus. Taxonomy (NCBI): domain Eukaryota; kingdom Metazoa; phylum Arthropoda; class Arachnida; order Ixodida; family Ixodidae; genus Dermacentor; species Dermacentor albipictus. The sequence continues at coordinate 148,051,005 of NC_091822.1, read as the reverse complement.
GTCGTTCAAACGCCTTTGACTCTCTTGCGATTTCAGAAGGCGCTTCCGGACAATTTGCCTTGCGTGGGCACAGCGGGCGATAACATCAAGTGCATATTGACTGGTCCGTGCCGCATGAACAGGGAGGGTGGTGTCGAGGGGCAGTGCTGGTTGTCGGCCGAACAGAAGGGAAAATGGGGAATAACCGGCAGCATCCTGGCGCGAGGAATTGTAAGCAAATGTGACAAAGGGTAGAGCGAGGTCCCAGTCAGGGTGGTCTGAAGAGACATATTTCGCGAACGTCTGTGAGAATGCGATTGAGACGCTCCGTGAGGCCATTTGTTTGCGGATGGTATGACGTGGATAGCTTGTGCCCCGTGGCACAGGACTGCAGGATGTCCGCGCTAACTTTTCAAATCAAATCAAATCAAATCAAATCATATTTTATTCTCCAGCAAGTACCTGGATGGTCTGGATGATAAGAATGTCCGGCCACGGTCTGTGAGAAGTTGTCGTGGAGCTCCATGTAATAAAATTACGTCGCGTAGAAGAAACTCGGTGACATCTGTGGTGCAGCTTGTCGGAAGCGCTCGGGTGATGGCTTATAGAGCGTGGCCTAATTCGTGGCCACAGCGATCCACCTGTGCCAAGAGGTAGAAAGAGGAAAAGGGCCAAGTAAATCCAAACCAACCCGAAAGAATGGTTCCTCATAGAATGTCGAGTGGTTGAAGGTACGCAGCAGGGAGCGTCGATGGTGTTTTGCGTTGCTGGCATTTCTCACACACAGCTATGTATCTTCGAACAGAGCTAGCTAGCCCTGGCTAAAACAAGCGTCGACGGATCCGGTCGTAGGTACGCCCAGGTGACCGGCAGTGGGGAGGTCGTGAAGTTCGCGGAGAACAGCCGATCGAAGGTGTTTAGGGATCGCAAGGAGTAATGCAGGGCCGTCGGGGTGAAGGTTGTGGCGGTATAGAGTACGCCATCTTGAAGTGTGAATAGGCGAAGGGAACTGCCGGCAAGTGACAATTCCAGGCGGTCATTGATGAAACGCAAGTACGGGCCGCAGCGCTGCTCGTCGGCGACATGTAGCAGTGGAAAAACACAGAGAACACAGGCGTCGGCGTCAGTGTCGGACGTAGAAGGCGCGTCTTCAATTGGGTAGCGAGAGAGGCAATCGGCGTCCTGGTGTTGGCGTCCCGACTTGTAAGTAACTGTGTGGGCATACTCTTGTAGTCGGAGGGCCCAACGATCGAGCCGGCCAGTAGGATACTTGAGCGACGAAAGCCAACAGAGAGCATGATGGCCTGGGATTACTGAGAAGGGCTTGCCATATAAATATGGACGGAACTTTGAAACAGCCCAGACAAGAGCAAGACATTCGCGCTCGGTAATCGAATAGTTGCATTGGTTGTTAAGAAATTATTGAATATAGCTTGACCTTTCTGACTACCATGTTTGGCGGCTTTCTATGAAACTCCTACTATGTGTCCTCCATGCATTCGGGGGAGGGGGTGGTGGCGGGGCGAGGGAAGGGCAGCGATTTCTGATTGTGAACAAGACAATAACGCCATGCTATCACTTAGGCACATTAAACGTTTTTAATGTGTAGGTTAGCTATGTGTTTTAAAAATATTTACTAAATGCTTCTTGTACTTGTTCACTCCCTAATTCGATACGTTCTACGGAGCGTGTACTTGGCTTTCCCTGTCGCCTCGGAGACCTATGCGAAGGAAGCAGGTTTAGTTTCATTCATGTACATATGCGTATTGTGTAGGATGTACGAGCAATTTTTCATCTACGTAGATTATTTACAACCTTTGTACAAAAATGACCATTCAAATTATACGCAATGTCGCACAGCTTCTATCCAAGATGTGTTTCTTGCAATCGTAAACATACTGACATTGGGTTGAACATTGATAGAATTGTAGGGTATACACTCTTAGACAACATTACACCCACACAACAATAACCGTCACCTGTCTTGTCCGCACTTCTTTTAACGCTTCGAGCACGGTACTTCGAAGTCACAAACGGCATGCGCGTCATGAGCATGACAGAGCATTCTCGACAGGAAAGCAGCCAGCGCAACGTTTTCAAGAGATGAAACGCAAACAAGACAGATGATTATTATTGTGTGGCAACGTACGATTCAAAGGAGGTACATTTGTTTATTTGTGTAAGAATATAGTAAGTTCGATGTATGTCCAAACTTAAATGACCGCAGGCTAATTGGACATGTTGCAAGTAACTCAACCCTTCTGTCTCCGCCTATCTTTAGCGATATACAAGTTATGTTGTTAATTTCAGCGTTGTTCTCTGTGAACTGAAAAATGACGTTCTTCGTACTTGGTTACAAGGGGACACGGTATGCGTAATTGCAGGCAAACATTAATGACTGTAGGTTAATAGCGGCTTTTGCAATATATCAGTTATTCAAGTGCTCCCCAGTGTTATGATTGTGTTTAATGAGCAGCGCAATATCCACCCCGCTCTACTGCAATAACAAACTACACCGAGTTTTATCAAGAGAAAATAGTGGAGAATGCTATGGAGAAACTGTATACGCTTCTAAGTGCTTGTGGAAGAAACACTGTCCTTGCAAAAAAATTCCTAAAGGTGTGCCAGAAAGTGTCTCAGAGCCGGAGTCAGCTATGTTTCCTAAACACGTGAGACCATTCTACGCTACTCCTAATATATATTTGGCGGAAATAGGGGGCATGTTAGGTGTAATGTGTGGCCAAATTATAACTTTGGTGGCTTAATGAGCACAGTTGCGAAGATATCTGCTGAACCCACGTTGTCATTTCGTGTTATGCGTCATACGTTGTTCGTTGTACCATGTCTTCTGTAAACTGAACTAGGCATCTCTAAAATATTCAGCTAACATTAGGAAAAATTTATTGGTTATTTGTAAGAAAAGTTGAGAACGACTGGCCTTTCATGATTTAAAATTCAATAGAGATGGCCGGCCGGGTGCACGAAAGTGGTAACCGTTGCCTTCGCTACACTTATATTGCTCTACAACCAGTGACAAATGTAGTACGGGAGTTCAAAGGCCGCAAGCATAATAAACAAAGGACGCAATTTTTCATTTTTGCTTCATCTAGTTATTCGTCGCAAGATTCTGGAAACAAGAGGTTATGGCCACCGAGAATCGACACTATATCGTGCAACCTATGACGATCAGCAAAACCAGCCAAGCGTGGACAAATCAGCGGATCTCTTAGGCATGTAGGGCCCTCTGGGCCGTACTTTTCGGTGGCAACGTAGCCTAGCAGCCTGCGAGATTATCTTACTGAGCTATGCCGAATGCTCGGCTGCGGTAGTCGGAAGTACAAATCCCCCCGTCTTTTTTTTTTTTTTTTTTACATTTGCAGGCTTGGTAGCACCGGCGAAAGATGCCGAGATCGAGTGGGGCTATACTAATCCAGGTACAACCAAATTAGGAAGACAACCACTAAGCTGAACAAAGACACTCTCTCACCAGAACAGCAATTGGCCTCCCTGGTGCAGCTTTGGCAGCAACCTCCCTAATGATATCTTCAATTAACCAATGGCCCTCAGTCCCCAGCGGCTGCGGAGCATCTTATCAAGGCGGCGGTCAGACTTGTAACGCTGCAGAGGGTGGTAATATTCTCTGGGTCCGGACAGGCTGCCAATGGAAACTGACCCTGCAACGTTTAACACCCGAACCCTCTCGAGTGATGCTAGCTTAGCAGGATTATTTGCGGAACTATCAAACATTCTTTGGGATATTAGCGGTCTTAGTGAGATTAGAAGAACTGGTGAGGCTTACACATTGCTGAATAACGGCCATGTCCTCTGCTATAGAGGTCTCCCGGATAAGAAGGAATACGGGGTAGGATTCCTAATCCATAAGGACATAGCGGGGAGCATTGACAAATTCTACAGCATTAACGAGAGGGCAGCGGTAGTCGTAATCAAACATAATACGAGGTATAGATTAAAGGTGGTACAAGCCTACGCTCCAACATGCAGTCACTACGATGAGGAAGTAGATCAGTTTTACGAAGATGTTGAATTAGCGATGAGAAAAGTGCGAGCTTGGTATACAGTAGTAATGGTTGACTTTAATGCAAAAGTTGGGAGAAAGCAGGCGGGTGAACTAGATATTGGCAATTACGGTGTCGATTCCAGAAATACTAGAGGAGAGATGCTGGTAAAATACGCAGAAAGCAATGAGCTGAGAATAATGAACACCTTTTTCAGCAAACATAGCGACAGAAAGTGAACCTGGAAAAGCCCTAATGGTGAAACAAGAAATGAAATTGACTTCATACTTACTGCTGATCCCAGCATAGTGCTGGATGTAGAAGTGATAGGTAGGGTAAAGTGCAGTGATTATCGGTTAGTGAGGGCCCGGATTCACCTCAATTTGAAGAGAGAAAGAGCAAAATTGGTCAAAAAGAAGCAGGTCAACTATGAGGCAGTAAGGGTAAAAGCAGAGAAATTTAGGCTGGTACTTCCAAACAAATTTGCAGTCTCAGAAGAGAGAGATAATGATGATGACATAGAGGTCATGAATGAAACCGTAACGAGGCTGGCTTCAGAGGCAGCAACTTAAGTGGGAGGCAAGGCAACCAGCAGGAAATAAGCTCCCCCAAGTAAAAAAGGACCTAATAAAGAAACGACAAAAAATGAGTGTCCAACTCAAGAGATAGGATAGAATTCGTGGAACTGTCAAAATTGATCAAAAAAGCGAAAATAAGAGATATTCGAAATTATATAACGTGAGAAAAACTGAAGAAGCCGTAAAAAATTGGCGCAGCCTGGAATCAATGAGAAGGAAACTTGGTATACGACAAACCGAGATGTATGCACTGAAAGATAAGCACGGTAATATCATCAGTAATCTCGAAGACATAGAAAAAGTGACGGCAGAATTCTATACTGATTTGTACAGTACCCAGAGGAGTCACGATACCTCAATTACAAACAGTAATGAACAGGATACAGAAAATACTCCTATAGCTACATGAAGTAAAAAGGGCCTTGCAAGGCATGAAACGTAAAAAAGCGGCCGGTGAGGATAGAATAACAGTCGATTTAATCAACTCGATTTGTTATATATCTTATGTGTATATGTTATATGTTATATATCTGTTATGTTAATAGTCGATTTGATAGAGGAGACATAATCCTAGGAAAACTGGCGGCTCTCTATACCAAGTTAGATACACTGCAAGGGTCCCAGAAAATTGGAAGAATGCAAACATTATACAAATCCACAAAAGGGGAGACGTTAAAGAACTGAAAAATTATAGGCCCATTTATCTTACTCCCAGTTATATATAAAACATTTACTAAAATAATCTCCAATAGAATAAAGGCAACACTGGACTTTAATCAACCAAGGGAACATGCTGGCTTAAGGAAGGGATACTCTACAATGAATCACATGCATGCCATTAATCAGGTTATACAGAAATACAGAGAGTACAATAAGCCTCTCTACATGGTTTTCATAAGTTACGAAAAAACATTTAAGTAGAAATACCAGCAGTAATAGAGGCATTGCGTAATCGAGGAGCACATAGCGCTTACGTAAATACCCTGGAAACTATCTACAGAGATTCCACAGCCCCCTTGATTCTACACAAGTAGGAAGATACTTGTAAAGAAAGGAGTCAGACAAAGAGACACAATCTCTCCAATGCTATTCACTGCGCGCTTGGAAGACGTATTCAACCTATTAAACTGGGGAAGTTTAGGAGTAAGGATCGACGGTGAATACCTCAGTAACCTTCGCTTTGCCGATGACATTGTTCTATTCAGCAACACTGCGGACGAGATTGAAGATTAATATGCAGAAGACAAAGATAATGATAAATCACCGGGCAAGGGAACAAGAGTTCAATATCGCAATTCAGCCTCTAGAGTCTGTGAAAAAGAACTTTTACCCTTGTGAACTGATCACAGGGAACCCTGACCACGAGAAGGAAATTCATAAAATGATATAAATGGGTTCAATCGGGGGGGGGGAGGGGGGTGAGGGGAGAGGCCAATGGCAGAAACCGCGAGCTCCTGACTGGGAGCTTAGCGTTGTCATTGAAAAGGAAGGTATAAAATCCGTGCATTTTACCGGTGCTGAAAAATGTGACAGAATTGGAGACTGACAAAGAAGCTTGAGAACAAGCTAAGGACCACGCAAAGATCGCCGGAGCGAAAAATGCTAGGCATAACTTTAAGGGACAGAATGAGCGGCTTGGATCATAGAGCAAGCGGGTATAGACGATATTGTAATAGACATTAAGAGAAAAAAATTGCGATGAGCAGGTCATGTAATGCGCAGATTAGATAACCGTTGGACCATTAGGGTGGTAGAATGGATATCAAGAGAAGGGAAACGCAGTAGAGGACGGCAGAAGACTAGCTGGTGCGTCGAAATGAGAAAATTTGCGGGTGCTAGTTGGAATCGGCTGGTGCAGGACAGGGATAATTGGAGATTGCAGGGAGAGGCCTTCGTCCTGCAGTAGACATAAAAGAGGCTGATGATGATTATGATGATGATGATGACTTATTCATCAGAAACAACTCTAACGGGAAAGCTGATAATTGTTAAATGTGTCTCGAAGTGCTCAACCTTACTGCTTTCTGACCCCCTTCACCTTGGACGCCTCAACCGCTGCTAACCACTCCCGCTGCCTGCACGGCGGAAACTTCTAATGGAAATCTACCGTATACAAACAAGTTTGTCTGCTGCCTGCTTGCTGTCAGCACCCTAGCATGCTTCATTCGATGTCCTCAAGCATTCACCCTTCCGTTCATGGTCACGAATAGGCTAACTCCAGGAAGTGCTGGAGGCCAATTAGCTTGTAGCGGCAGCAGCATCGGCGTCGCACGAGGGATGACGTAGACGCGAGCGTCTACACGAGGCTCGAGCGGCTGGCACGCTCCGGCACGGGCTAGCGTTCCGAAGGAGATTAAAAAAAAAAAAGAATGCTACGCTAAGCGTAGCATTCCGGACAGGATGACCGGAATGACAGGACAGGATGACCGGACACGGCCATCTGCACACTCTCCGCGCTTACCAGCACAAACCCCTACGCAGTCCACTTTTTGCGGTCCCTTCTTTCACAGGCAAACCGTCTCCACGGCCACTCAAATGGGTTCCTCATTAGCCAAGTCTTCCACACCATAGCAAGAGGGGGGGGGGGGGGGGGCGGGATGACGTTGCCCCTTCTCCTGACTTTCCAGGATGTTGTGGTCTTGCTGATGCGTGCCGCTAGGTTCCTTGCAACACCACAAGGTGGCACTCGCCTCGTGGTAAGGCTCGCTTGCGCCACGGTAGTGTTTCACAGTGTGTGCATACAGTACGTCCTGTGCTTGCTTTCATGTGCAAAGAAAATGGAGGTAGTAGGTTGTAGAGGTCGCGTGCTGGACTGTGATAGTTTAAACATTACAATCGTCCATAGGCTGAAAAGAGAGCTTGGAGCTGGCGTGTCAACAGCGTGCTGCCAACGTATGCAGAAGGAGCTCGTAAACACGTGCCAGCAGACCGGCTCCAAAGCGTGGAGTCAGCGTCGAGAACACTCAGGCTCAAAAGAAGCGTCGCATGGAAAAGGAACGCCTTCGCCACTTAGTGAAACGTGAAGATCGCGGCAGTATTTATGCAATGTATACATAAAATTGCAAATTAACTGATTGCCATACAAACTCATAATTCAAAGAGTTTAACACTTCTGCCAGGTCAACCAAAGTAAACATCCCACAAATCTTCCCTTACATCCGACAGTGCTTTAGATCCGCCAATTTCTTGTAAGACTGAAACTACCTGCTTTTTTTTTCTCTCCGCACTTTCCGAACCATCTTGGAGCGTTTTAGCATTGCAAACGAAAATAACATGTCAACAACGAGCACCCTCAGACCTTATTTGAGGCTCCAGTAGTAGCATTTTCTCTCACATTTCTCGGTTTATTATTCAGCAACTAAAAAGAATGCTTAATGTTTTTTCCTCATTGTGTTATTCTATGTCAAATCACCTAATTTAACAAATTTATAAGGAAGAATCCACGATTACTTATTTTTATGAAGAGGTGTTTAAAATCGTGTTCATTTTTTAACATGCCAGAACATGAACGCTTCTTGTGGATTTCTTACCCAGCGAGAGGAAAGTATTTACTTCAAATTTCAATGAATTTCTTGCGGCGAGTTTCCAGGTTGGCAAAGTTGAAAAATGTGCTCTCTTCATAAGCGGAGGTAAAAATATTTGATCTTTCGCCAACGTTGTGCAATGTTCACTCCTTGCATTTTTTGTTTATCTTTCACAAATTGATAGCTGTGATACCTTGTAGTAATACTTTAGAATCGACGTTATTTACCCATAAGCTCTCTTGCTAAATATTCTTAGACCCGTGGACATAGTGCCTTTTCTATTCGAGCTAACCATGAGGTGAACTTCTACGACGAAATCCGCAAAAAGCTCTTTCTACGGACACGACGCTTCTGCATTTCTTTCGTGATGGCATCTTTTTCTCGCGATAGTAACACTCATTTATTTATTATTGGTACTCAGGCAGAACAGTGCCATCATTTTTTGTTTTTCAAAACTAAGAGTGGCCACCAGATATGTTCGGCCGAACTCATCTGAACCCACCCTTCTCACACGTTCGCCGCCTTCAGGATCGGCGTAAGAAATAGCGCACCCAGCGTTGCGTGTTACGCCCCAGTCTACACGTCAATGGAGGGTTTGCGAATAACATCACGAACAGCAGCGCGTATCACCGTCGCGTAGGTGATGCACTACGAAGTGTAGCCACGGAACATACGTACACAACGGCGACAAGATCTTTCAAGAAAAAGAACGCAAGACGGACCCGAGCACAGTTTATACGGTACAAAACAACATCACGTTTGCTTATTTTATACAGTTGCTTGATAAAAGCGCATTTTCATACGCATGCTACCTCTGACTCCCAGCGTTCCGGTACAAGTAACACATGAAAGCTGGTTAATCAGCCAATTCTATGTGTACTTAGAATTAGTAGTACGTGTCGCACAGTGACCGCAGTGATAGCAGCGATTAAGATCTCGAGGTATCGTGTGTGTGCTGCAGAACTACTCTTTCATAGCTCTGCAAGGACACAGCAAGTGGCCTGCAAACTTATAGAGCTAGTTTATTTTATCTGACAGTTTTGCCACGTGTATAGTCGAATTGGGATAGACGTACAGATGAACAACAACCTCAATGGGTTCTAAACAAAGGTGTTTATTGGAGAGCTCCGGAATCATTTTGGCATTTTGCAGGTCTTAAAACAGCCCCTAAGGTTGCAGGTCGCTTTCATCTGTGCCCCCTAGCAAGCATCTGTGCCCCCTAGCAAGCCAGAAGTAGAGCATACACACACGTTGAAATTGTACAAGCGAACGGGCTACCTCCAATCTGATTACGCCGTGAAATACTTTCTTACGCGAAGGGGCAGGCCACCTCGTGGTCCCTCACAGCGTCCATCGGGAGAACCGCGGGGCACCCCTGGGGCCGGTTGGAGCAAGGTGAAAGGCATCTGCATTAAAAAGTAGGCAAAATTATTAATCGTACAAGGCACGAAAATAGGAGCGATCATTTTGAAGCTGATAAATAGCTCGTCTTCACTACTGTATCGTAAAGAGGCCATAAACGACAATTTTCGAAGCCCGAAAATCCCCTTTGAATGAGTCGGGTGCCTCCAGGGATATATAGCCGAAATAGTTTTTCAAAATGACGTTACGCGCTTAGTTAAATCGTGCGCGCTATTTATTTATTTATTTATTTATTTATTTATTTATTTATTTATTTATTTATTTATCGATTTGTTTGTTTGTTTCTTTGTTTCTTTGTTTGTTTATTGCATACTGCAGACTGATCTGGTTCAAGCAGGGCGGGCAATACAATTTACAGAATATTTCTATTGCACAAAAAGAGAACAACAACAAGAAAAGAAACATGATAGTACCGGAGGAAAGAACACAAAAGAACATAATCATCTAGTCATACAGTGCGTCATTAGGTTCTGTTAGGCTATTCCAGTCGAACACAGAATGCGGAATAAAAGGAGAACTTATAAATGTCTGTTCTTGCAATGTAAGGGGTTAGAAAGTGTGTTTGGTAATGTTGCGTAGGTCTTGTGGCCAAAGGGGAAAGAAACTGTGCCTGATCAATAGCCATTTTACCGTTAAGAAGTAAGTCTAAAAAATTCAAACGACATTTTTTGCTTCTCGATTCAAGTAGTTAAATGATGTTAGCTTTCATGAGCTCAGAAGGAGCATCAGTGTACTTAAATTTAGAATAGATAAACCTGTCAGCTTTTCGCTGAATCCTTTCTAACTTTTTAATGTTATGCTTAGTATAGGGATCCTAAAAGATATAGCAGTATTCAAGCTTAGGGCGTATGAATGTGAAATAGCTAAGAAGTTTGACCTTAGGAGGAGAATTACGAAGATTATGTCTTAAGTAACAAAGTTTGTGGAAACCTGAAGAGTAAATGTTATCAATGTGCCGATTCCAATAGAGGTTATTAGTGATTTTGACTCCTAGGTACTTGTAACTGGCAACTGGTACCAGTTTGACTCTTAGGAACTGTAACCGGTAATTTATGTCCCATTCGCCCAGCATTTCTCTGTTCCGAAGGAGCGGAGGAGCATTTCTGCCGTCGCCGTCGCCGTGATGTTCTGTATAAAGACCGAGAGCGATAAAATCGTCGCCGCGCACCGTATGCAGTATGTGTGAGAGAAAACGTACAGCCGGCGATCGCGGGTCAAACTCGCGCATTAAAGAGGGGAAGCGCACCGTCTGCATCACGTGCAAGGCTGAGGGAAGCGGGTAGGGTGGAGTAGAGTTACTGTACATGCTGTATACATATACAGTAACTGTATATGTATATGGGTGGAGTAGAGTTACTGTATAACCGCACTGGCAACAATTTCAGCGGAAATACCACCACAAAGCTTAATTTTACGAAGAACATCTTACAAAAGGACTGGTTCCACACGGGAGTCAAATTCGGCAGCGATCATTACATGCTAACAAGTACGCTACCGTGTGCCATTTTAAGCCCGCAGTTCAACCTAAAACCTATTGTCGGCTGGGACAAGTCCCGGGAAATCTGAGGCCGAAACATAACAGCAGAAATTCAGGACTGAAAAGACTGGACTTCTAATTCTCCAACGGGACGTAGCTCTTAGCGAAAAAGTGGCCCCGGTAGAACATATCCGCGATCCAGTGGACAGCAGGCTGCTCCACCTATGGGACGCCTATCAGGTTTTGGAGAAACGATAGCTCGGAAAAAAACATAATCGTAAATTGAAACGGAAAATCGCGCAAACGCTCCAGCTCATCACTGAACACGTGGCCGAGCTTTCGTCACAGTAACTAAATCGGATATGCAACCGACTTGACGGTAATCTACTTACAAAGAACTCGTGGTCTCTCCGTCGCTATATGTTAGACTCATGCTCTTCGCGCTCGGAAAATAGCAGGAAAATCATCCAAGTCCCGTTGGACGTAGATAAACAGGGTCAATGATTTGATGGTGTTCTTAAAGCCACTTAATTATTCGACCTAAAGCAGAAACCATCGCCGACCTATAAAGGAGCCCCGATTCACACTTGGAGGCCGGCATCACAGAAGCGGAGGTACTTCATTCGTAGGTACACGTTTAACGCGTACGTCCGAATAAATATAAGCACAAGCACTTACAGTAACGCAGCATCAAAATACCCTTAATATGAACATTTTCAAGCAGTAATCAAAATTTATTATGGGTAAATTTGAATCACAACGGATTACATGGTGTATAACCATATGTTGAAAGCGACAATTATATGAATAGAGGCAAATATGATCAATAAAATTAGGAAGTTCGATTTAGCACCAATAAGTACTTAAGCACTGAAGAAAAGTTTTACGCCTGTCTTATTTGTACCAGTAGTTAATTCGAAACTTTAAGCCAATTAAATTTAGTGAGATCGTGACTGCAAGAATTCTTGTCAGAAGGAAGATTAAAAGTTGCGAACGTTTGGTTTCTGATGGCACGAGAGCGTGAGTGAAATACAGATTGTTGTAAGGGAAAGTTTTTTTAGAAAGCTAAAGACATGCGGAAATTTTTATTATATGTATCCTATCATAGGGCAATACATTCTACTAACAAACCCAGAGTAGGTTCATAAATCTTGAGTGAGTAATTATTCACTAAGCTCGTTTCCCTAGCAGGCGAATGTGTTCAAGAGAAATTTTGTACGTCGCACAAGATTCATTACGATACCCTAGACGACAGTGAATTAACGTAAAATATAAAATATGCAATCCTTATACTAAGTTATGTCATGCTCGTGAGAGTGCATAGCATCCTTTCACCAGTAAAACATAGTGCATAGCATCCAACATAGCATAGCATCCTTTCACAGTGAAAGAACAGTAAAAGAACAGTACAGGTTATCAAATAACACGCCGCGATATTGAAATGAACTTCATCCAATGTGATTTCGTTTATTAATAACGGTAAATCTTCAAGTGCCAGGGAGTTGCTACATGTCCTAAATAAAACATATTTAGTTTTCCTAACGTTAATTGCATGTTTGGCGAATAAAACCATTTTCAGACCTTTTACCTCTTCGTTTCCGTTATCTTCTAGACCATAAACGATGTCGGCTTTAAGCAAAATGCAAGTGTCGCCGGCAAACAAAAGGGCTGTATTTGATTTCATTATTGTTCTTACGACATTACCATATAAAAAATATAGTATTGGTTCGAGAAAGGATCTTTGCGGGATCCCAGTACTCACATGCGGAATTTGGGGAAAGGTTGCCCTGTCCATGTTTGGGGTCGACGTCCAAGGGACTGCAACCAGGAATCTGAGAACTGCAGACATGGAGGGAGCATAATTTCAGTATAAGAGATAAATGTACGATTTGAAAAATACTTGTCTAGCACGAAGAATACTTAGGACGAGAAGGACAAGCACGAAGAACATGTCATGAAAGTCCTTTTAACTCTAGATAATTTTCTATTTCTTTCTTTTTCACTTGCCATCTTGCACACTTACAAAGATTCACTCATACAGCTTGTACACTCATACTGATGGGAAGACTGGGTAAAAAAGCTGATTTTTGGCAGCTTGACGAGGCCCGCAGCCCCTGAAGTCAGTGCTTGGAAGCACGCAAGGAAGTACACAGGAAGCACGCAAGGGTCCTAGGCCAATTTAATAGTCCAATGAGTATCTCTAAGATAATATCTCTAAGGGAACGCGCCAAATCAAAGTTTACCAATAGGTTCCGTGTCTTCCCCATGATTCGAAATCCTAAACTGTTTACAAATTCGCCGCGAAGGTGATTTGTGATGTATTCCTTGGTGTGACCCGATCGAATATTCATGACTCCCTTGCCAGTGAGTTGAGAAGGTTGGCTTGCGTCGAATACTTCAACAGGAATCCTACGCGCTTTATCTGGCGATCCCATGGTTAGTGTGAGCTCTCGTTGTGCCGGCAAAGTTTTGAAGTACATTTTATTCCAATTGGAAAGCGTTAACAGCATTGGCTTTAGCTATGTAGCCGAATGCCAAGTGTTCGGTTGCAACGCTTGCAGGGGCAGTTTGTCCTATGAGGTGGTAAATGGTTGACTTGGGGATTTCTTCTGCAGACATCTGGTTAGCGGCCTGACGAACTCGAAAAAGTGGGGCCCACCCACCCGCTCCGATAGCAGTTCACCCTCGAGTATTCGCATCGTGCATCTGCAGTAGTTGCGTCATCGTCTGATGCGTCGACGTCGTCTTGCTCCATACTGTCCGTCATCAGGGGTGCCGAGCCGGCGGATTCTCCCTTCGCCTGCACCTCGGAAACCGCGCGCCTTCCCCGCCGTATTGAGTTGACGCCCGGAAATTTCACGGTGATTTCATGCGAACGAGAAGGCATGGTTCATTCTACGGGACGACCTTATTGCTGAAGTGGGTCTACGAAGGGTGTAGGGGCGTTCGTCGAGTCCGTGCTGAAGAAAGCCTAGTCGCAGTCGCAAGTCAGAGAGGCCATACTCGAGCTAAGCCTAGGCGCAGTTAGGCCTAACCCGTCGACCAAGAGCAACAAAAATTTGGAGGACTCTTAAGCTCCGCATTTGAGAGTGGAACGCCATAGCATTCAAAGGTCCCTGACTACTTGTCACGCTTCCTGGCAACCGCAGCTCTCTTTTAAAGCGAAAGCTTCACTGGCCGCGAACTTGCGATTTCGCCGCGGCAGTGCTCTGAGGAGGCACATGACGTCACAACGCGCGCCTCTCCATGAATGTTTATCTCTCTCTCTCTCGCTATCTAGTCACTACTGCGCATGCGCCACTAGTAGCACGGAGCCACGGATATTCCGCCGCGGCGCAGCGGCGCCCCTCAGCACCGCCGTTTGGTATGACGTCACAAAGCGTTCCTCGTCGTTGAGCTCCCCTCCGCTCGCGTCGCCAGCTGCGTCGCATGCCTGATAACGTGCCGTAGGATTGAAAAGGAAAGCTCCAGTGCGCGGCAACCACAGTTCAGGCGGCAGTATCGACGGCGACAATTCTGATAAGCAGGAGGAAGCCTGGAATCGACATCGGAACGAGATGAAGAGGAAGCGAATCGCCCAGGAAACAGACGAACAGCGCGCCGGACGACTGGCTAAACGCCGCAACATAGCTAGACAACCAGACTAACCTGTACGTGCAATCAAGATTAACCAAAGCTAACCATGCTATGCCTTAGCTTTCGCTACGTATATCCTGGCATAGCCGAGACAATTAAGCCACTGCCAATTTTTTTTCTCCCCCTTCCAGGCAAGCGCCATCTAGATGAGTATGTTGCAAGGAACCCAGCGGGGGCGCCGCTCTATGAATGGTAGAAACGCTGGAAAGAGGGTTTGTGTTTCAGCTTCTGTATAACAATTTTCTCGTATATGCAAGTTACAATCCAAGCTGTCATCTCTGTAGGTTGCCTATAGGTCGTAGTTTACGATTTTATGCGAAGCATATTATAGAGAGCTCAACCCAGTTCCTCAGGCGCGGCGGTGTCGCCTTGAAACCACGTGACACCGTGACGTCACGACAGAGGAGAAGTGGCTTTGGCTCAACTCTTGCAAGACGGGCTGGGTGGGAATCGAACCAGGGTCTCCGGAGTGTGGGACGGAGACGCTACCACTGAGCCACGAGTTTTTTTTTTCTTTATTCACAAAATGACATACATAAAAACACGTTGGACTACTTGGACCAACGTGACAAGCTAAAATTTCTTGAAATTCACTAATTCATCAAGATTACCCAACCAGTCAGGCGGATCTGCCTGTACACGATATATCTCACGTATGAAAATAATGCTTTCAACAAAATTTTCTCGCGCTGGGCGCGCATTCACATCGGCGTGCGTTACCGCCATCCGTGTCTTCCAAAGACCATGGAGGCCCAGGAGCATTATCATGTCATACGGAAAGCCCTGATGGCTGTCTACCGGCAGGAAACGTATACCCTGTACTGTTATCGGCAGTTCCTTTTTAAGAGTTCTTTGCAAGACATCCCAATAAAAAATTGCATCCCAGCACTCAATGAAAGCGTGCTCAATGGTCTCCGGCTTGTTACATAGCGCACAGTTGGTCGTCCATGGTACAGATATTCCTTTGTCGGCTATCCATGTTTTGACCGGAAGGGTAGATGTATGCAATTTAAAGAAGAACGACTTTACGCTTGCTCTCACTGGCATCTTTTTAACTCTTTTTAAAACATCTTGTCCTGGGCCTCCATAGTATTTCATTCGGTACAATGGCACTGGCATCATAACGTCAACTAAATCCTTGTAAAGTTTCTTTCTTGTTACTGTGCTCAGGTACTGAAAGGAAAACCGAGTTTTTAATATTCGAAGGGAGTCGACTACCTCTCGCAAGTAGCCTTTAAGCCGGTAGTGTACAGGCTGTGCACTAGACACAATAAATTCAGGCAAAACGCTTTTCAAACGGATCTGGATCATCGTACGCAAGAATGAATCACTTTGATCTCGTAAGAAGACAAAACGAGAAACAATCTGTCGTAAGAACAAATGCGACAATCCAAGACCACCATGTCGAACAGGACGAAACAAGTTGGTACGGCTGACCCTTTCCCAAGTGGAACCCCAGATAAAAACAGCAAAGACTCTGTGTATTTTCTGTACATTCACACGGGTCATCGACAAAAATTGGAGGACATACCACACTTTGGCAATTAAAAACAAATTACAAACAGTTGCCCTTGCAAACATTGACAAATCACGACCCTGCCATCCTCCGGTTTTCTCTTTTACGCGCGACGTCTCATCCTCCCAGTACTGCGCGGCACTCTCGTAGTGCTCAAGCGGCACCCCCAAATATTTCGGAGGAGACACGGTCCATTGTAACTCCGCAAAGACAGACGGTGTGTTGTCCCAACTTCCAGGACAAAATCCGATGCTCTTGTTCCAATTGATCTCGCATCCGGTTTGCCTGCAATATCTTTTAGCACCGCTTATCGCCTCTAGTACACTTTGGCGATCTGTACAAAAGATTGCGACGTCGTCAGCATATGCAAGCACTTTAACATGGGACGATTCAAGCTTATAACCATTGATTTTTTCGTTACTTATTAGAGATAAACAGAAAGGCTCTAAATAAATTGCAAAGAGCAGCGGTGACAATGGACAACCTTGCCTCACTGATGATCTGAGTTTAATGTTCTCAGTTAGTGTCTTATTCAGCACGATGTTTACTATGCAGTCATTGTATATCATTTTTAGACCATCGAGTATAACTGTGCCTATGTTAACGTGTTCAAGGATACAAAAAAGAGCTTCATGCGACACACGGTCAAATGCCTTTGCTAAGTCCAGCTGCAACATAGCGACCCGTCCGCCAAAAATGTCACAGCACTCAAGAATACTACGGGCTACATGCACATTTGTAGAGATAGAGCGACCTTTTATGCCACATGTCTGGTGTGGTCCGACTAGAAATGTGATGACACTTTGCAGTCGTTTTGCTAGCACTTTCGTATAAACTTTGTAGTCGGTGTTCGTGAGCGTTATCGGACGGTACGCGCCCACAGATAGCAGCGTAGTATGATCGTCGGTTTTAGGAATCAGCACCACGTGAGCAGCACGGAAAGAGAGCGGCATTTCTCTCGTTTCGTACGCCTCCGTGATGACTGCGTGTAAAATGGGCGCTAGTTCATCGGCATAAGCTTTGTAGAATGCGGCACCGAGGCCGTCTGGCCCAGGTGTCTTCCCCAGCGGTAGTTCAGTTATCGCCTGTTTTATTTCGTCTACGCTAATGGGTTTCTCCAAAAGGGCTCGAGTATCACCATCTAACCGTGGCATTAAATCAAGGGTATCCTGTGTCAGCGGAATGCTCCCACTTCTTTGTACACCTATTAAGTTCTCATAGTGCTCGACAAATGCACGTTCAATTTCTTCAATGTCGCTGGTAATAGTGTTCTGATACGTAATTTCTCTGATTTCATTTTGTGTTGCGTATCTCCTTTCGTCACACAATGCGCGCTTATTTGGAGTTTCCCCCAACCATATCTTCTCAGCTCGCGCCCTTATTACGGCGGATCGATACTTTTCGACGTCCATAGCCTCGAGCTCACCCTTAACTTCACAGATGTCTTTACCGTATATCCCGGGATTTGAGGCCAGGGTCTCCGGAGTGTGGGACGGAGACGCTACCACTGAGCCACGAGTACGATGCTTCAAAGCGGTACAAAAGCGCCTCTAGTGAATGCGGTGTTGCCTTAGAAACGAGCTGTTTCTAAGGCGTGCGTCTCTTGCTCAGGCGCACATTTCGTTGCCGCGCCGAACGCTGCTTTGCTCGACGCTCACCGCGTCCAATGCGGGGCGCGTAGTCGCTGCCCTGTAGCCCATTGTCTTACACCCCTTGGCGGGTCGACGGGAACGCTGTCGCGTTCCACTCTTGAAGGCGAAGCAGTAATGCATGAGTTGTTTCTTCGTCTAGCCGAACCAAATATAGCCAAGCAACAGCAGTTCACCAGGCTAAACAGTGGTTAAACAACCAAAATAAAGGCTAGTACGCTTCGCATCCTGGGTTTAACCTTACCTAAGCCACAGCCATTTTTTCTGGCACATTTTACATCGAGGAATTTAATTAGTTCAGTAATGCATCTGTACCACGCAGAGGGACTGCGTGGTTGTGGTTCAGAATGATTTTTAGCTAAAGGATGGTCGGCGCCTGAGCATCCGGATGGCGACACCGGATGTTTTGCAAGATGGGACCTTTAACGTTGTCTGGAGAGGTTCACGGTCCCGTACACAAAGATTCGTAAGTAGACAGTGAGGATATTCGCTGTAAAGCTGAAAAAACAGAGTCCATACGAAGCACGCCTTTATCACGCTGCGCGTTCGAAGCCATCCACTCCGCCCCTCCCACCACCCCCCACCCACGGTGTGAATGCGCCTCGAGCGTTCGGTAAGTTGCTTGCGTAACGCTGAAACGCTAAGCTTGAGAGGAACCGTGGCTAGAGTGCATCGCGAACGCACGACAGCTCCCGCAGGACACGATTCCCCCGCGCGCTAAGCAATGTGATTCGGCAAAAAAAGCTTGAGCGCGTAGTGCCGCTGGATCAGAAATTTCGGTCGTTTAAGCACATCGCTAGCTAGAAGCTTCACACTGTGCGTCCTACTGGCGGACGTTTGGCAGGAAAGTCGCTCACCTCTGGTGCCTCTCTCGGCTGACCCTCTTCTGGACCGGATTCTTGAGGCCAAATTCTTGAACGCTCGAGCAACGACTTCCACGAGCTCTCTTCGCCTGGCCTTCTTTTATGCGAAGCATACTAGCCGCACAACCACGCTCTTCCTTGCTGCGCCGCGCACGGCCGCGTAGCTACCATATGACGTCGTCACAGCTGCAAAAGCGGAGGCTCCTTCGGAACGCTAGCCCGCGCCGGACGTGCCAGCCGCTCGTGCCTCGTGTAGACGCGAGCGCCTACGTCACCCCTCGTGCGACGCCGATGCTGCTGCCGCTACAGAGGGCTCCCCCCGCTAGAGAGGAGGAAAGTTCGACGAACGATGGAAAGTCC
Source organism: Dermacentor albipictus (assembly GCF_038994185.2). Taxonomy (NCBI): domain Eukaryota; kingdom Metazoa; phylum Arthropoda; class Arachnida; order Ixodida; family Ixodidae; genus Dermacentor; species Dermacentor albipictus. The sequence goes on along the minus strand of NC_091822.1, from coordinate 148,031,985 downwards.
ACGTGACGCGGCGTGTCTTGGCGTTGGTCTTGGGTGTCACGTGCACTGGCGGCGGCGAAGCATGCAGCAGGGTCGCGTCGCATACTGGTGGTGGCCTGCATGAGTTGTTTCTTCGTCTAGCCGAACCAAATATAGCCAAGCAACAGCAGTTCACCAGGCTAAACAGTGGTTCTAAAAATAAAGGCTAGTATGCTTCGCATCCTGGGCTTAACCTTAGCTAAGCCACAGCCATTTTTTCTTCCACAGCCATTTTTTCTTCCAAGATATTGCGCTAAGGTCAAAACGCTACCTTAAGAAATGAAGGAACATTGTTAGCGTCCTAATTAGTCGTGGGAGATCATTTTTCAGCAATAATTATGTCCTTACGCTTTCTCTGAAGCTTTCCCCAGCGTTTGTGAAACCGAAACTCAAGGTCACACTTTTATGCTGAAATTGTGTAGTCTTTTTTCTTTTTCAAGGTTTTGCATTACATTCAAACAAGTAATATAGGCTGAAAAGCATTTGAAACGTGTTCCCATATGTTATAACGATGACAATAATGCATAATGTTTTGCGGCGCATGAACCACTAAGTGGCCAAGAGCGCCTCCCCCACCAAAAAAAAAGTATGATATGATTGATGGTGGGACAGAGGAAATATCGGACATGGCTGTATAGTATAGGCGCACAATTTGCGGGCCGGCGACTGTGTTCACGTGTGGTTGGTGAGCGCGCTGTCCAGCTGCCGAGTCGCTTTGGTGACAGTATGACCATTTTTGTCCGGCTCCATGGTGTCTTGGGCAGCATTGAGTTGCGACGCGCTCAGCTTCAAGAATGCGAGCGGCAGAGTTCTCAGCGTGCGCCGGGAACGCGCGATGGCGTTCTGCTTCCCGCTCGCGTGTCTCTCGCTGCACCAAAGCCAAGTTCGCCTGTCGACGCCGTTGCCTATCTGCGCCTCTTAGCGCAGCAGTTTAAGATTCTTAGTTGGCGCCATCGCAAGCAAGCAGTGAGCGACGTGTAAGCACTGCTGATGCATGTTGAAACTGCACTCCATAGGTGACGAGGCGCCACAGGCTAATACGACAAGAAAGGGAAACCCTGTGCACCAAGTGCCAGCACCAGGCATATATGGAGCGTCCGCTGCGCTACGACTAACGAAGCGCTCCGTGTCGGTGCTCGTTAGTATCACGATGCAGAACTTCGCTTCACCGCTCCTATCTCCATTGCACTGTCAGCACTGCCAAAGGTACAAGGCGCATACAGCGGTATCTTGCGCAGCGGTATATAGTTCTGGACATAACTGGCTGATTATTGGGTATACACTAAAAAAGCCTTATCTTTTATCACTTAATGATCAAAATAACGGCGATACGTGACATGTTAGGACGATTGCACATGTACGTCATGCACCAAAAATTCCTGTGACGGTTAACGCCGGTAACCGTAATAGTCACCATAACCGTGATCAACTATAACAACATGGCAGCGCTCATACAACGCCTATACTACCAGCTTCGATCCGAATTCGCGCTTGTCACTGGCTCTCCACCCTGTCAGAAAGAAACCACTGGCAAAATCTGCAATTGCTAAGTCTCATCTCAAGCTGAGGTCAAATCATTAAGTATGTTTTGTCGTAATTATTGAGATTAGCTATTTGTTTTCACTCCTGCTAGGAGTATAGACACGGCACCGAGCCGTAAAACTGATTTGATTTCTAGTTAGCAGATGGCGCCACAGCTGTTCTAGCTTGAGAACTTCAGTTCAGTAGCTTCCTTGCGCCACAGGAGAGCCTGGGTATGGCTGGCTCGAAAATGTTTTGCCGAAACGACGTCCGATGCTGGACGCGGGAGGCGACACGCGACACAGGGCTTTAACGCGTTTAGTAACAAAGCGGGTATGTGGGAAAAGGAGCGAGGAGGGAAATCGTAGGAATAATCGGGATGTTTTCCACAAGAAGTCACGCAGAGCTTTCAGTACTGATATCCATCAAATGCGTTTAATACGCACGCGCGCGAGAAAAACAGAGAGAGAAAAGAGAAAGAAAAAGACCGTAAGAAGCAAAAGAAATAAACGCAATTACAACGCTAAGTTTAAGAACCTCACAACATGGTTTTACTCGAAAGATGTATGCTGTGCGCGGTATCGTTCAAACGAACTTGAATGCCCAGCTCCCAAATGAAATAAAGTCATAGGCAGACAGTAAGACCGTGATGCAAAATGGGGGTGTTAAAAATACGCTGAGATAAGGGCTTGGTACGCGCACAGCGCTGCCACCTGAACTGTACACCAGGAGACTATAGCCAGTACAGGTTCGTGTAACCGAGAATGCTGTGCCAGAGTTCGACGAAGGCTTTCACGTATTTTGGCATCCATATACGGAAAAAATAAAATAAATGTACGACTATTTAAAACGCATTTACCGAGACATTGCATGCAGCGATGTAAAGATCAAACATTGTGCGATAAGGGCGGACGAGAGTTCAAAAAGAAAATGAAAATGAATGTAGATATATCGGCCAAAGCATGGATGCCTTGAAGATTAGTGGCAGTACTACAGTGCATTCACCTATGAACTCGACAGTCTGCACTGTCTCCATGGGTTCAAGGGTGTTCCTGGAGAACAGCCGAAAGCCTCAGCAAACTCTGACATGAATTGGAAGCTCGAGTCACACAGTCCGAGCATGCTTGCCTTTGGCGTGACCTCGCACTTCATATAGCAGGCGGCGATAAACAAGAGCTGCCTGTTTTCATATGATTCAAGTCCTATAAGTCGGTCGCCGTCCTGCTGCGCACCGCTCATGTAGGCGCTAATCAGTGCTTTGCTCGTGATAATCTCGGCCAAGGCAGCCATGGCGTTCCGGCCGTGCAAGAAGCTTCCGGCCGTAACGCAGTCCAACAGGGCACTGATGTGCTTGCGCCTGGTGACGTTCTGCTGGTAGGCGTAGATAAATAGCATGCCCAGCGCCTGGGCTACTCCCAAACCCAGGCCTCCATAGTTAAGCGCAGGAACAAGGTCGACGTTGAAGTGCAGGAAGGTCAGGGAGTAGACCATTACTTGAAAGTCCTCTCCCGGCCGCAACGCGGCAAACTCGAGCGACGCGATGGCGCTTACGACGGCCTCGTCCCACTCGCTCCAGTCGGGCACCAGGACTGACTTGCGCCAGTTCGCAACAAACGAGTCGCCCAAATCCAGAGATTGAGGCGCGAATGAATGGTTGGCGCCATGGCTCGCGCTGACTTCGATTTGGCTGCGGAACGCGCTGAACGACGTGTCCAGCGAGCGCCAATCAGTCACTACAGCGATGCTCTCGTCGTAATGAATCCACGTGGATAGCAGCTGGTGCACGGCTTCGCGAACCCGGAGAGCGAGTTGTCCGGCAGCGGTGAGCGTGTGCATGTTTAAAGCCTTGTCGCTGTATTCGTGGGAGAGGGCGTGTCTCGAGAACCGGTAGGCTCTGCTCAAACAGAAGGCACCTTGACGAACCAAGGCTAGAGCTTTCGTTTCACCGTAAAACGCTAGGATAAGGTCTTGGTTCGCGTACAGCGCTGCCACCTGCACTGTGCCCCAGGAGACTAGCCAGTACAGGTTCGTGTCACCGAGAATGTGCCACAGCTCGATGAATGCTTTCACGTACTTTAGCATCAGTACGCGGAAGATCAAGTCGCCGGTCGCATTGAAGTCGAGTTCTGCGAGGACGCGGCGCCAGCTGCTCTCGGAGAGACTCTGCGACCCCCACCTGCTGAAGGTGCCAGGCGGCAGGTCTACTGGCGCTGTTATGACGTTGTACACCTGCGACAGCTCTCCCATGGCTATCTTCTCAATGTGAGTCAACTCCCTGAAGGTCGCTTCGTCGCCCGCGTCACCATTTTCAAAACTATTTTTGAGCGCGTAAAAGAAGTCTTCCTTCTCGACTAATGTCCTCTGCATCGTGAACTGATGGTTTAGCTGCACGAAGGACCCGCCGCGACTGACGACCACCACATGGCGACCATCGACCTGCATGGGAAATACGCGCAGGAAGACGTCCCAGCCGAGCTTGACGCTTGCGTACAGGGCCACGCGAAGGGCGTCGACTTTGCTGGGACGGCGTGGCCACGTGATGCCGGCTTCGGCGAGGGCTTGCCTCACGGCGGGGAGTTCGTCTCTCTTGCCCTGGGCGACGTCGTAGCAGCTCTTGTAGGCGGCGGCCGCCCTCTGCAAGTCATTCTGACCACTGCTGGGGACCTTGATACGGTGCACCAGGCGCCCGATACGGTCCAGGGTCTCCCACACGAGGTCGTCCTGCACCGAGAGCACGCTCTCTCGCCGCCAGCCATCGCAGACGAAGTTGGTGAAGCTGTGGCAGGGACTGACCGATGTGTTCAGCGAGGAGGCAAGCCGGCGTCCGTACTCGAGGCACTCGTGCGTCTTGCACGGGGCGCTTCTCACGTCTGGTAGGAACATTCTGCTCAGCAAGAGGGCGAACGCGATGGTGCAGGCGATGAGTGCGATGAGAGCCGTGATGAACCACTGAGGCATTGACGGGCCGCTTTCGGTGACCTGCGAGTATGGTGTACGCATTTAGCTGCTACAAGAATGCCGGGGGGGAATAACTATAACGAACGGCCCCCTGCACTTGCCGAGAACAGATCGAAAGAAAGAAATGCTAACCAAGAGAAATTACTACATATATTCACAATGTTATAACATCCTAAATATGCTCCAAGAACATAAGGTATCTGAACCGCCTCCCACCACCATTACCTAAAGATGTAGGCAGCAGGTCGGGCAATCCTCGTAAACTACAGAATGTTATGAAAATGTATGAAACTATATTGAATAATCACGTTGCTGTCGTTGAACGAGTGCACCGTGTTCAAGATGTTGGCATTCTCTGTACTTGGGCCAATAATTTGTAAAGAAGGCTGCTTTCTTTAGCGCAGCGAAATAAAGAGCACTGAGTGTTCCGTCTAAGATTTTCGGGGTAAGGACAAAAGGCGAACACCACAAAAACGCTGAAATGCAACTCAGATGTTTTTCTGTTTCTCTCAGAAGGGCTTGCCAGGACTCGGCCACGGCGACTTTATTCCCTATGCCAAATTTGTAGCTAACACGAAGACCTTTTACAAAGTACCTAAGCCAGAATCACCACGGAAGATAAATATGTAGCCTTGCAGTATTACACTTCTGAACCAGCAAGTAATTGCTTGGGAGAAGGCATGAGTAGAGTTTTAAGCACGGAGTCAACAGGGGACAGGGTAGCACGTGTCCATAGGTCTGGTTCCCTGTCAGCTGTGTCAATGTTGCGCTTCAACTCGACTACAGCAAGCAAGTCACATTAACCCAGTGGAAGAGCTTATTTTAATGCTGTAGAACATGAATTGCTTTCCGCGGTTTTACGTGCCAAAACTACGATTCGATTATGAGGGACGCCATAGTGGAGGACTCCGTATTAATTTTGACCAACAAAAGATCTGTAACGTGCCCCCAATGCACGCGGACACGGGCGTTTTTGCATTTCGCCCCCCATCGAAATGCGGTCGCCGTGGCCGGGATTTGATCCCGCGACGTCGTGCTTAGCAGCGCGACACCATAACCGCTAAGCCACAGTGACGGGTCTACAGAAAGCAACGTATATGTGACACGAAAAGTGCCCTAAATGAAACGAAAAGTCCGTCGAGACCCAACCTTTGAATTCACATTGCAGCTTTCGGTTCCGTCAAGTATAAAGTGAACGAGCATACTCGTTCACTGCTTTGCCTATAGGCGAAGCAGTTGAGCAAGATTTTGAAGTTTCTTTATTTCACCGTCCGCGCAGCCACTGAGGTCACGGACGTGTGTCGGCACGTATTTCGCAGTCCTTTGCTCATTTGGTTTTGTTATTTTCACAAAAGAGGATCAGAACTGATGTCTCTAACGAAGGACGTGCCCCGACTGTACGATACTGGTACAAGATAATCGCGCCTAGCACAGGACATACCGTGGACTTGCCAAGGCCCACAAGCTATTCTGGAGCCCTTCGTCAGTCTCTTGTCCCCAGAGTTGACCGGCATTCTCACTTCAGCAGGTGTTTTCAAGATGACTGTCATTAGGAGAGCGCTACTACAGTTCCTGTTTGATGCACGATTGCATGAATTTTTATAAGCTTTTTAAGTTACCTTGCCTTAAAGATAGCCTACCTTGAATAAGGAAGAAAACGTATGCCTACTTGAATTTTGTTTTTGAATGCTACATCATTATCTCTTATTAGCAGAGGATAAGAGAACGTTGGAGAAAGAATCAAGTGCGTAAAAGAATCCAGCGTCCGCAATTTATAACCTATAGAGAAACGGGGGAAATAAAGGCTTGGTATTATTTGCGATTACTTTCTCCTCTGAGAATACATTTTTCCTACGTCATTCAAAAGCCCTGCCTGAACGAGTTCGGAAACAGTGGTCTGTCCCTCTGCGATAAAAAAGGCATTAGGTTGTCGACTCGAACCTCCGCGCTGTTTCTTTGTGGCGCTGCCTGTTGGTTTCTCCGACGATAATCATGACACTTCCTGAGCCACGACATCTAAGTCATTCGAGCATCCACCGAAAAGCACGTGTCACAGACGTGTTTGGACGTATAGGATGTCAATTTAGTCAAGAGGATCGGAACTGACCTATACCACGCGGAGTGGCTGAGGAGGCCGGCATTGCCCAAAATGCGACGGTCAGTACCTGTTGCAGTGCTCGAATCGCGCGACACGATTTCTCGGGCTAAATATCATGGCGTTTGATCAAATATTTAAAACGAACAGAGCATGTGCTCAACTTTCCAAATAATTTCCTAGGATTGTAATATAAGCGGATTGGTATGTGTACCAGTCTTCGAATTACGTTTCGCAGTTTATGTAGAACGAATTGCCGCACAGTCAAATTCATTATTTGAAACGAAGTTCGACTTGTCAAATAATTTTCGAACATTCATATATTATTATTCAAACGTACTAGTGGCTCGGCTTCTGGGAAACAGAGCAGAGAGCTCGAAATCTGAGTAGAGTCGCCAACGGGGGATAAGAATAGAGAGCCTCAAGATGTCGCCATACCTCGGATACGGGACTTTAGTTATTGAACTATAGGGTCCGTATCGCATTGCTTTAAATGTGTTTTTTTTTCCTAGCATGTGAACCCGAACCACATTCGGGGCTTCCAATGCATTTCTTTATCTTACGCTCCTATCAACCAAATGCAGTAGCCAGACTTGTTCCAGCACCAAAAAATATGGAAGGGACCAGTAGCCGAATTTGCGCTTGATTTAGTCGCACGAATTCAACGACTGAGAAGAACACGTAGTCGTCCTGCTCTATAGTTTCGCGCAAACAGATAACTATATTATTTTCATCTAAATTTTATTAACGCTGCTTGCAGATGCCGGTAATCCCGTGTTTCGAGGTTAACGCATCGCTAGAGAATTTCCTCCTCCCCCCATTTTGCATTCTATAAAAATGCTGTTCCTTTAAAGGGCCTCTGAAACGGTTCGGACAAATTTTGTAGACGCGTAGGGTACTGCTTAAGTAGAACATTCGCACCACAATTTAAGTGAAGCGTAACGTATTAATGGAGCTACAAGCGATTAGAAGTTACCCTCCTCCCCAGCCATGCTTTTCCTCCTCAACTCGTTCGCCGAGCGAGCGGGGCTAAGCTCCGCCTTCACTGGTCCTGCGTCACGATGCGACGTCGCATCGTCCACTTCCGGTGGTTTTCGAACCCGCCCCCGCCCGCGCGAAACCTCTCCGCTAGCCGCTTGGCTGTCGACCCCAAGCGAGAGCTATCGAAGCAGCGTGCGTTGCGAGCATTCTGTCGTAGCGCCGAACGTGTCTGGTATTCCGTTTTAACCACAGGCAAGCTGGTCATTTCGTCAAATGACTGGAGGCATAAACATCAAGCTGCTGAAGGAACTTTAGCGTAGACTTAACGTGAGCGGCCTGACCGGTCTGCACGGTCCAGACACTTGTTGGCGCAGCGCTTAACCAGCCAAACAAAGCGCTAATTTGCTCTAACCAAGTGTAAAACATTTTAAACATTTATAAAAACAACGTGTTGATGATTACACTCCTGCGAAAAATACACACCAGCAGCAAAGAATACACTTCGCTGCTGCTACTTTGTGTGGTTGAGCTCTGTGCCACCAGGTGACTGCACCGTGCAGACCATTCACATTTGCCCTTCTGCTCATCTCGGCTCATCCCGTTACGGCACAGTCAAGCGGCCAGACCCTGTCCCCTTGCGCTTACGTTTGCCCTATACGGGACTCGCGATATTGCGTTAGTAATCTTCCGGTGTAAAGTGACGGCCACAAACGCGCAAATTCCTGGCGCCGATCGGATAGCGGCAGTCCGATGCGCAGCAGCCAGTTCGCTCGTACGCTGCCTTGCAGAGGGACACGATGTCGCAGCTTGACATATTGCCAGTCGCTACGTTTGCAGTCCACAAGGCAACAAAGTCGAATAATAGTGCTCGCGAAAAGACTACGACCAACTCTGACCGCGGAGCTCTCGTCAAAATGGAGTACGTTGTAACACAAGCAGACGACACTTGCTGTGTGCCGGAAGTGCTTAAGTGTACTGAAAAATTGTTCTTGTGCATTCCCTTTATGCTACTTTCTCTTTATAAAAACAAATTAACTAACATTCCAATCATTACGAAGATCATTTGTTTACCATGAAGTTGGAAAAATTATCGATCATGCGTCCTGGTCAGCCAATCGGATAGCTCGCCCCACTGACGTCATATGGGTTATTTCGGTCATATGGATAGGGGCGGCTTAAAATTCCGCCGAGCAGTGCGCTGCGATCGGCAGCGATGTGCATTTTTAAAACCTTATAATAAATTACACGCTTTACGCAGAGCACTTAGATGTGTCAATTAATGATCAGAAGGACATACTCTAACGACTCAGCACGTTTATAGAAAATCGTCAAAAGCGTTTCAGGGTCCCTTTAACAAATATTAGAGGCTATTCTCGCCTCAACTCACGCTCCGGTGTTTACATTTGCTTGTGATGAAAGGGCAGAGAGTACGTTATTGGCCTGACCTACAGTTAAGTAGATCCACAAAACCACAGTACCATTAAGTCACGAGATGCACCTGAACGTGCTTAAATAAACTTGGAAAAAAAACAGTTGAGGGCAAATTATTTTGGAGGCCGATACAAATAAGCTCGTTCGTTCGAGAACTATTCATGCTGTAGGCAGAAATATATCCTAGATACATTTCGGAAATGTTTAATTTGTAGGTTATGTTTCGGAAATCATTCGCTACCTCCGCGATCTCTTTTTAGTACGAGTTTGACGCGCGCATGCAAAAAGGAAAAAAAAAAACACGCACATCGACGAGGTCTGGTTGGACGTCTTTCCGCCACGGGACGATCCCGCTGAGAGGGGTAAAACTGTCGTGTCCCGTGGTCATGCCTGTCTTCATCACGGACTCATGCTTTGCCACCGCCCCCTCGGTTGCCTCATTCCTCTGTGTGAAAGGACGCGTTGGCATCAACGCCGGAGGTGGCAGGGTGGCCAGTGGCACCCGCGAAACCAGGTCCTCTTCGGGTATCTGGTGCGAAGCGGGCACTGCTGGCTCAGGCGATGCGAGCGCCGCCATCAACTCCGACGCTGCCGACAGAAGTGTCAGCGCTGATCGGGGCATCTCTGAAAAAGAAAATGTGGCAGAACCCAGATCACGTATTAATGTAGATGGTAATGTGTTTATCAATTAATCGATATAGCGACACAACATTCCCATCGCCGAAACGAGTTATGTATGAAGCGTGTTCGGCAGCGGGACTCCTCTTTCGCGCTTCCCTACAAAACTTACTCCATTCCGCAAGAACACTCAGCGCCATCTAGCGCCGCCACCACGAAGCCTCTGCGTGGCCTCCGAAATTCATGGCGCGCCGGTGCGAGCGACCGCCTAGAGGCGCGTCATGCGGCAACCAGTTTCCTCTTGCATCGTGATCACGTGTAGCGCGTAAGAGGTGACGGAGATATTCGAGGTCGTGCTACATCACTATACGCCTTCGGCGTGACCACCGTTTGTCCCATCAGACTGCGTTCATCAGCATACGGAGCTGTGAAACTGGTTGCGTTGACATTAACTTAGATGAATAGGAGAAAAAAGCAAAAGAGGTAAACCGGTGACCAAAACCTTTTGCGCGGTCTGAAGTATGTATAGCTTATCTACCCATATCTTACCTATTGATAGAACGGCGCGAAAATAGCGCGCAAGAACGGACAAACAGACGCGAATAAATGGGCGTCCACCAAATTGGCGTTTGTTTGTGTCTGTGTCCGTCGCTTGCGCACGCGTATAAGTATCGTGATCGTTCTACAATGGCATCAAAGCGACAACTCACTCAACAAGTCTTTTCCTGCATCGTTTCTTTTTTGTTATGTTGGTCTGACGTGTTTCTTTAAATGCAAACTGCGCAATACATTCGGTCGCGTTCTATGGCGTCTTCAATGCACGAAACTGCGACACCATGGCACTGTGGTGCAACGCTTTCTAGGGTGGGCGCGTTGTAAAGCATTTTAATTGAGCGCACGTGAATATCGAGGTCGATACGCAAGAACTCTCGTGTTTCGATTTTAGCATGCACTTTTGAGGAACACCTGTTGGGCAAACTTACTTGGGAGCCCTACGGTGTCGCTTATAACGCGTGCTCTCTTGCTTTCTCTTTTCTTCTTTGGGGAGGTGGGGGTGGAGTTCGTAAAGAAAGTAAGACAGGCAAGTAAACAAATAGGCGGATGCTGGAATAAATAAATAAATAAATAAATAAATAAATAAATAAATAAATAAATAAATAAATAAATAAATAGGCCATAACGGTGTTGGCGCCCGCCCACGCGCATCGTACGACTATAGCCTGAACCACCAGCTACTGGCTTCATCGCCGCTCGAATTACTACAGGCGTCCCCCGTGCTGGTCACTGTAATGGAGCAGTACAAATACCTGAGTTAGCGATGTCGCTTTGGTCCTCAGCGACACCCATACTCCCAGCGATCGACGTCCGTTCGCTCGCGGCTCGAGGGTGCTTGTGCCGTCCAGTCGAGGACTTCGTCGACGCCTCGGCCAGCGTGGACGTACTAGGCCGATGGGAATCCACGGACAGCGACGGGACTGCATCCTCCACCTCGGCGACGCCTAGAGAGATTGTACTGCGTTTGCGGGCCCGCCTTGAGGATCGCCGCGAGTGCTTTTTCTTGGACTTGGCCTTAGCCCTGGACTTGGAGCGGCCAGAGGTTCTCTTTTCGCTCTCTGTCGCGGACCGCATCGAAGAATCCATCCTCTTCGTCAGCTGCTGCTTCTTCTTCTGCCCGTGGCATGCGCCTATACGAGGAGAAACTGCCATGGCGCGCGGTCAGCGTAGAGGCCTGCAAAAAAGATGAAAATAAATAACTGACTCAATCAAATTTATTTACTTTGTTTGTTAGTCATTTATTTATTTAAACACTCTCAGGGCCACTAGGGCGTTACGGAGAGGAGTGGGTAGCAGTAGAAATGGCGGTCTTGAATGAAGGCTCGTCTGTATTGCTGGCGATGAAGGAGGGGAGGTGGTTACAGTCAGAGGCAGTCTTCGGCATGAAGGAATTTGCGCACTGGTGTGTGCGGCAGCTGGGCACGTGGACCGTCAGACTGTGACCAACGCGGGAGTAAGGAAATGTTTGAAGCGGCAGCAACAAGTTCACGTTTTAGCTCTGAAATACGGATAAAAAGTTCTATCAAAAAAGAGGCACAGTCGGGCCCCTTTCCGTCTAATTGCCAATCACGTAGTTCGAGAGAATGCCTGATGGCTGACACGCTTGCGTTGCGGACTTAGTTGCGCACAGTAAAACGGGCACATCGATTTTGAATTGATTCAAGGGAACAAGATATAGTAGAAAGGAGATCCCAAATATATACGCCATGTCTGAGTTTTGACCCGATGACAGTTTGTAGAGAACGAATTTAGATAGCTCGGAGGGAGGAGAAATTACGGCGAATGAAACCGAGCCTACGGTTAGCATTATTAATTACGTTGTCAGTGTGCATTTTCCATGAAAGGCTATTCGTAATATGGATGCCAAGGTATGCATACGAGTTAACTGAATCTTGGGGTACACTATTAAGCACATGCGGGAAAGTTCCGAGAGGCCACCTGAGCGCGATATTCTCATAGTCTTGCACTCACGGATTTTGAGCGTCATCACATATTTAGAACACCAATGCGAGACATTGTTAAGATCGGTTTGAAGGAAGACATTGCGTCATTCGGGTTGGTTATTTTGCGGTAAACAACACTGTCATCAGCGTATCATCTGATGGTTGAGGAATAATAATTTATTTGTTTACGGCTCGTCCGACGCTGTCGTCGCCTTCTGTAAATTATTTAATAAACGTGAAACGATTTATGATTTCCTTTTTTTTTAAATGTGCTGTTGATTTGCAGCACAAAAAAGATCGGCAGAAGGCATTCTCGATTATTACGTAAGTCAATGCGAATCATTTCTCACCGGCACGAGGCACGAAAGGCAAGCAAACCCACGTCATTTCGAGGGAGCGCTCGCTCGAGGAGCTGTCGCATGCGCGGGTCCCGACCCGTCATCACGGCGTACGATCGGGACCGGAGGCAATCGCAGATGCTACATGCCGCGCCAAATTATTATTCGACAAAGTGGTTTGGAAAGTACGCCGTCTGCGTCCCACAAGTGGCGGTCCTCCCATCGGCGCCGCTCGGTATCCGCGGACTGTTCTGCAGCCGTGCGCTTGGCGTGCCGCTGCTCTTCGGCCGCGCGCATAATCGTTGGCCTGTGTCGCTTCACATCTTGGCTAGCCGCATCAGCATGCATCCAATACCTTCGTAGTCTCTGCAGAGCCTTGGAACCATTCCGCTTGGTACTCTCCAGGGCTCATTGAGGTATCAGCAAGGATAGGCCACGCGCAACATAGAGTAGCTAGCGCAACTGAGCCGCGTCTATCTGTAGCGCGCACGCCCGCGCACGCCCGCGCACGGATAGAGTTTCTCACTACATTCATCATCATCATCATCATCATCATCATCAGCCTGGTTACGCCCACTGCAGGGCAAAGGCCTCTCCCATATTTCTCCAACAACCCCGGTCATGTACTAATTGTGGTCATGTCGTCCCTGCAAACTTCTTAATCTCATCCGCCCACCTAACTGTCTGCCGCCCCCTGCTACGCTTCCCTTCCCTTGGAATCCAGTCCGTAACGCTTAATGACCATCGGTTATCTTCCCTCCTCATTACATGTCCTGCCCATGCCCATTTCTTTTTCTTGATTTCAACTAAAATGTCATTAACTCGCGTTTGTTCGCTCACCCAATCTGCTCTTTTCTTATCCCTTAACGTTACGCCTATCATTCTTCATTCCGTAGCTCGTTGCGTAGTCCTAAATTTGAGTAGAACCCTTTTCGTAAGCCTCCAGGTTTCTGCCCCGTAGGTGGGTACTGGTAAGACACAGCTATTATACACTTTTGTCTTGAGGGATAATGGCAACCTGCTGTTCATGATCTGAGAATGCCTGCCAAACGCACCCCAGCCCATTCCTATTCTTCTGATTATTTCCGTCTCATGATCCGGATCCGCCATCACTACCTGCCCTAAGTAGATGTATTCCCTTACGACTTCCAGTGCCTCGCTGCCTATTGTAAATTGCCGTTGACTATTAAACATTACTTTAGTTTTCTGCAGATAAATTTTTAGACCCACTCTTCTGCTTTGACTCTCCAGGTCAGTGAGCATGCATTGCAATTGGTCCCCTGAGTTACTAAACAATGCAATATCATAAGCGAATCGCAAGTTACTAAGGTATTCTCCATTACTTTTATCCCCAATTCTTCCCAATCCAGGTCTCTGAATACCTCCTGTAAACACGCTGTGAATAGCATTGGAGAGATCATATCTCCCTGCCTGACGCCTTTCTTTATTGGGATTTTGTTGCTTTTTTTATGGAGGACTACGGTGGCTGTGGAGCCGCTATAGATATTTTTCAGTATTTTTACATACGGCTCGCCTACACCCTGATTTCGTAATGCCTCCATGGCTGCTGAGGTTTCGACAGAATCAAACGCTTTCTCGTAATCAATGAAAGCTATATATAAGGGTTGGTTATATTCCGCACATTTCTCTATCACCTGATTGATAGTGTGAATATGATCTATTGTTGAGTAGCCTTTACGGAATCCTGCCTGGTCCTTTGCTTGACAGAAGTCTAAGGTGTTCCTGATTCTATTTGTGATTACCTTAGTAAATATTTTGTAGGCAACGGACAGTAAGCTGATGGCGAAGAACACTTCTGCCGCTTCAGAAGCTTCTACTTCCCAGATGGCCGACTCCTCGCAGCACAGTCCTAAGACTGCAAAGGCAGTGGAGCGTGAGGACCTCCCAGCTCGTCAGCGACCTGTGGATGGCTTTCAGCTGGTCCTTTCGAAAGGACATCGGCGCCGTGCAAGGGTTTTGGAGAAGGCAACCCTTCCTGTCAACCCTGCTGTCACCGGCACGGTCCTCTGCCGCCCATCTGTGTTGGGTGGAGCCATCCGAGTGCCCTGCGCCTCGCACTTCCGGCGGCACTTTCTGCGCGACCAGGTATTGCATCAGTTCGTGTCAATCACAAGCGCAACATCGTGGCCACCGTTACGAACATTCGGGTATGCCTTGAGGAGCTGCGGGCAGTCGCTGAGCTCCGTGGCATTCCAGGGATGGCCTGCCTGCCGGCTGAGCGTGGAAAGAGCACCGGCTTTATACACGCGATGGACGGAATTCCTGCAGACGAGGACCTGCTGGAGGTCATCGAGTCTTCTGTTCCAGTGCTAACAGCAACAAAGGACGGCATCACAGTTACGATACGATTTGCGGGCCGGTCCACCCTGAACAAGTGGGCATCATCGAGCTCTGGTTCAAGGTATGTCCGGCAGGGCCTCGTTCACTGCAGTGCCGGCAGTGTAGCCGTTTCGGTCACGTAGTGGAGAGCTGCAAATGACCGACAGGCTGCATTTCCTGTGGCAGAAGCCAACCTGATGGGATCCCCTTGCAAGACAGCCCACTGTGTGAACTGCGGTGACGCCTACACCGCGGGTACTCCTGCTGTCCCAAGTGGCAGGAGGAACGACGGGCGGCCACCATCATGGCGTCCTTCACCAATGCACTCTCCACGCATGCTGTGCGGGCAGTGAGCGGTTCGTGAGGAGAGCCAGCTGGAGCAAGCCACCACACCCTCACCGCGCTCCTATGCAAATGCACTCAAGGACATCGCTGATGCTTCAAGGCGCCCGGTACCAGCTCCACGCTGCTCCCAACGTCTGGTGCCGCAGGCCACTACTGTCACTTCGACCAAGCTCCCTACCACCCTCCCGGTGCAGACAAAGGTGGAACAGCTGCTGGCAAACCTGCATCTGACTATACAGGCCGTCAGCACCATGCTGCCCGCTGACCACCCACTCCACGCCATCTGCCTACAGACAGTGGCAGTCCAGAACGAGACCACCCAACATGGCTCATCCCTCTGCTACAAGGAAGAGTCGCCGTTATCCAAGTGTTCTCCAGGGGCACGCCAACTCACTGTGGCGCTGGCATGCAGACCTCTCGTTACATCTCCTGCAGAGTGAAGCTGATGTGCTTGCTCTGCAGAAGGTGTACGTTTCTGCAGAGGAGCTGCGACTGCCAAGCTACCTGGGCTTCAGTGCTCGCACCTCCTGCTCACAGGAGGCATGCCAAGCTGCCCCTTGCCTCGATGACACACATCCGCCAGGAGCTCCCCGCTGCGCAGCGTACGGGGATCCCCCGTGGATCGTTTTCGCGCTCCGCAGGCAGATTCGGGTTCTTCAAACCCGAGCGCTCGCTCGAGGATTTCGGCGACCGCTTCAGATTGCCCAGTGGAAAACGCCGTTAAGCTTGGGCAACCGTCATGCCATATTAAGCACGGGAACAAGTATTTCTATCACGCCTGCTAAGCGCGAAGAGGGGTTGCTGATGATTCCTAGTGGGCGGAATCTGTACGCGTGGAGAAATATGCGTAGATTAGGCTTGTAAAAAAACTGCAAATGTACTTTTAGATAAGCGTCGATTTTTCAGTGTACGTTGCTCACATTTTCTTCACCTGAGGCGTTGCCAAAGGGAAAGGACCACAAATTCAGGCTACGTCCTTAATTGTGCCATGCGTGAGAGCCATGGAACAATACAATGAAAACACTTTATGAGTCACATTGATGGTTTATTTACACTTCGGAAAAGATTTGAACTTGCAGCCGTATATTTCCATTGACACTCAGATCACGGACTAAATCTTCCGAGACGCGCAGACTGTGTGGGTTTTCCCGTCCAGGAATAGTAACTTTTGATTGCCACAAATTACACCCTGCTGGGCCCTGCATGTGCAGGGTGTAGATGTGGGTGTCTTCACTTGCGCTGAGCAAAAAGACTTCGAAGGTCACTTCTCGAGTGGATTGCCCGTGGCGAGAAACCACAAAGGCGAAGACGACACCTCGTCTCAGCAATAGCGCAATGCGCGTTGCGCTCCATCGAGTGTAGCAATCCTCGATGTAAAATGTATTGTCTTCTGCAAAGGATGGTCAGAAAAATATAGAAAGTATTATTAAGAGAGGACACTTGGTGAGCAATGGAATCAAAGAACACGTCATGGCCTAGTTACAACACCAATCGCTGCGTTGTAGCTCGTCTGGGAGCACGAGCGCCGCTTCGCGCAAGTGCCTAATCACTCTTTATGAGCTTTTTATAAACCTTTAAAAACCTTTATAAACCTTTTTATAAACCTTTGTAAGTCCTGCAACTATCCACAGGAAAACACACTATGTGGGTATTCGTCAAGAGCCTCTACAACTTCTCCATATAAGAATTTGTGTTTAAAGGAATGCTTCAAAAGTTTGTCTATTAATAATGGTTCATTACCTAGGCTGATAACAAGCATACTCTGAGTTGTTCAAGAAAGCATGAACCATACTGAACCGTTTTCTTAACGCATACGTGAATATTGTAAGGCTTGGCATGGGAGTTGCGTTAAAGATCCAGCATTTCCCCGGTATAGTAAGAGCGTAGTTTCCAGCTTCGGCAACGATCCGAATCATGGGGTCTATGCAATTACTGCTCCGCACTGTGCTGCTCTTCTTTTATCCCATGTGATTCGCGTAGACCTTGAATGCGCCATTCTGAGCCTTCCTTGTATGGTGATCATCTGAAGTTTTACTTTTCGTTCAGCATAACCCTGATTCATGCACGTCTTGTAAATATTCATGTATGCGACGCACCTCGTTAGTCACATTGCACAGTGTAAGGTGCCCTGCTCACTCATACAATTGACCCATCGAATTCAAAAAATGGCAGCAACTCATGCAAGGTTGTGTCAGAAGCGCACGATCAGCTTCGGTTTTTTTCTGTTCAAACACTCTTGGCTTCAATGTTGCGCTCCAAAACACTGTACAATGGCAAATTTGGTTTTAAAGAGGCTAACGTTATTATAAGTGTTTTCTTTGCCACGTGCCGAGAGACTGGTGTATTCGAGAATGCGGCATTTAAGGTTAATTTGCATTCAGCAATGAGCTTTACTATCATTATACCATATCTTAATATCATACTACCATGCTGTTCTGCTATACTACGTGGGTACCACGAGGCGACGAGAGCTCCCACTTCTCCACGACGAATCAAGAATTCGACACGTTGTGCCATACTACGAGCACCCTGTGGTGACCACAAGGCGACGGATGCTGCATTACATTCCCCACATGGCTACCACGGGGCGACGAGAGCTCCTACTTCTCCGCGACAAATAAAGAATTCGACACGGGCGATGTCATTACCCTGCCCCGCATGGTACCTGCCGACGAGAACTCGCCCGAACCGGTTCCTGCCGACGAGGGGTCGCCGAAGGGATTTAAGGGAGAACCAGCCCATTGTGAGATCAGAAGTCGCTTGCAGCCGCCCAGCCGGTCTGACGCGCTGCTACTGCTACCTGTATGCTATCATCCACTATATGTAAATATTGTATAAAGTTTCTCGTTTCTTTTTCGTCAACGGAACGCGTCCGGCTTTCGTCCTCCGCCCCGACGTCACAACAATGCCCAAACGTAAATACAAGACGTTTCACACTTAGGGCAAAACTCGGAGCGCATTGCATCGCGATGCGGCGAACGCTGGAGTCGGGTAGCGGCAGCAGCTCGCGCAGGCGCAGACGCCCCAGGTGCGTAGTCTTGAACTGCGTTGTCTGCTACAGCGGCTCGCGCCGGCCGCACTGTCGGGAAGCGTGCTACTGTCAGGCGCAACGCGCGGATTTCTTTGTTACTGCGGGAAACGAGCCAACACTCCTTAGTAAGCGTTGTGCGACGCCAAACTCGTACCTTTCGTTGGCCGGATTGTGGTTCTACAAACTTCTTCTGACAGCACGCTTCTTTAGGTCTTTCGTAAGGCTGGAGTACTGAGTGCGTGCACGTATATTTCTTCGCTGTGTGTGCTGCCATAATACGCGTCGACAAAAAAGGGACACCAAATTGTGCGCGCAACATACTCGGTCATTATTTGACGCAGTAGAATATAAACCACTCAACAATAATAACTATGCGGGTGAAACACGATGAAACAAATGGATAAGAAAAAAAGACTGCTTTAAGTTAATACAGTGCGCTGATAGTTTCTTTTCGACAATAGTTCATTCCTTAAGACAGGCTCTGCCAGCCGGCGGGGAAATGCAAGCGTCACGCTCCGAACATCGCTTAGTATATGGTCATGTCCCCAGCGGCAGCGATGACAGCGCTCCTACTGGAGGGCAGTGAGGTCTAAATTGACTCGGTAAGCGATGTGTTCATTCGGAGCACGTCCCACTCGCTGATAATGGCGTACTATAGCGTATCCTCGGACAACCCATGCAGAGGATGGCACGCCAGCGGTACTTTCAACGAACCCCAGACATTTTCAATGATGTCGAGGTGCGGGGATTGGGGCGGCCACTCCAGGACAGTTACGCCGCGCTCATCGAGCAGTTCTTGCACGGCACGTGCAGTGTGGATCGGCGACCTATCGCGTTGAAATATACAGTCACCTTTCGGGAACGGGCCGTCCAGAACGTAGGCAATCAATACATCGTCTATGATTGCCCCGTACCTTTCAACGGTGAACTTGCCTTGTAAGCGTATCAGTGAGCCAACATCATCTTTGCTAATGCAAGCCCACACGCTCGTACTAGTGCGCCCACTAGCTGCGAGCCGTTGCAGGTTACCGCGGCATATAGCTGAGACAAGAAAAGGAACCATATATTGATTACAGATATTTTATGATGGGTAATCAACTTGTCTAAGAATCTGCGCCAATCTCACTTAAGTTCATGTTTACAGCATGGATTGCGAGCACTGGCTCGATTCACAAGCGCATGCACTGCCTCAGGCTCGACAGTAAATCTGAAATACTGACCGCAATAAGTTGTTTAATCGCGGTGCACTGGCCCACTTTGTTAAGCAAATATGTAAGTCTAATATAGTTGCACTTTTTACTACTTAAGTGGAGAAATATCTTAGCAATGACTTATTCGTGTCGCCGAACGAAGTAAAATTAGACTGGATCTGAATGCGAGGGAAACCAACACAAATACTACAACTACCATTTTAAATGTATAGATGATTAATAATTGGTTCTAGAAAATAACTTACCGTGTCTCGCTGGTCGCCAGCGGTCGTAAGCGTGGAATCATCACCGAATACAACGTTTTTCCCTTGTGGCACAGTCCACCGTTCATGTTCTTGTGCTAAACCAAGCCGCTTTGCTCTGTTTGCGGCCCTAAGTAATGGTCTTTCCTCCCAGATCTTGACTTCCACACTCAAAATGCCATTCTCGCACATCCTTTTCAGAAAATCTTCTGTGATCTTGAGGTCCTCTGCATCTGCTTGACCAGCCATGAGTACTGTGGATTTCCACAAGTTGCTGGAGCTCCCATTGGACATTTGTATGGTATATGTCAGGGGATTAGAAAGGGAGCTCAATGTGGTCAGCTTCAGGCTCACCTCGCTGTTGTAATTGCCCTCTCTTGTGATCTCCAGCAGGAACACTTCGTCGTTTCTGACGAGCAGAGCAGTACTGATTGAGCAACGTCTGCTGCAAATGTCGTCAGAAAAGATCGCCTGTGCTTCTGTCTGCAAAGGTTGATCAGAGAAATATAAAAAGAATTTCTAAGAGAGAGCATTTGGGGAGAACTGGAATCACGGAACACGTCATGGCCTAGTTGCTACACCTATCGCTGCTTTATAGCTCGTCTGGGAGCACGGAGTGTCGCTCCGCGCAATTGCTTAGTCACTTATTTATGCTTTTTATAAACCTTTTATATATCTTGCGCGCTTTTTAACATCGAGAAAAGACAGTCTTGCAGCTATCCACAGGAAAACAAACTACACGGTATTCGTCAAGAGCCTCTACAACTTCTCCATATAAGAATTTGTGTTTAAAGGAATGCTTCAAAAGTTCGTCTATTAATAATGGTTCATTACCTAGGCTGATAGCAAGCATACTCTGAGTTGTTCAAGAAAGCATGAACCATACTAAACCGTTTTCTTAACGCATACGTGATTATTTAAGCCTTGGCACGGGAGTTACCCTAAACATCCAGCATTTCCCCGATGTACAGTAGCGGACAGATTAATATGCACCACTGCAAAGGCAGCCGGAGCTGCTGCGAGGGCGGCGTTGCTGTCCCGCTTCGCGCGTTCACGACGAGAGTACCCCGAGTTGCGCCAAACTTCTCCTCCGCACCCTCGCTCTCGCGCTGGAGCTTGTCATGCTTGATAAATTTGTAGTGCCGCGTTCAGCTGCTCTGCTGCTGACGGTCGGAACGAAGGGGGCGCGTGAATCCGGGTGGAAGTACGCCATCTAGGTCAGTCTTCCGTGATCTCAATTTCCACCCTCAAGGTGCCGTTTTCACACATTCTCTTCAAAAAATCCTCCGTGATCTTGAGGTCTTCTGCATCTGGTTGACCAGCCATCACTACCGTTGACCTCCACACGTTCGTTGATCTCCCATTTGACATCTGTATCGTGTAGGTCAGGGCAGTGGAAATTGGGCTCAGTGCGGTCACCTTAAGATTCACCTCACTATTGTAGTTCCCCTCTCTTGTTAACTCAAACAGGAACACTTCCTCGTTCCTGACGAGCAGCACCGTACTTGTGGAGCAACGACGGCTGCATACGTCATCAAAGAAGATCGCTTGCGGTTCATCTGCAAAGGTTGATCAGAGAAATATAAAAAGAATTTCTAAGAGAGAGCATTTGGGTAGAACTGGAATCACGCAACACGTCATGGCCTAGTTGCTACACCTATCGCTGCTTTATAGCTCGTCTGGGAGCACGAGTGTCGCTCCGCGCAATTGCTTAGTCACTTATTTATGCTTTTTATAAACCTTTTATATATCTTGCGCGCTTTTTAACATCGAGAAAAGACAGTCTTGCAGCTATCCACAGGAAAACAAACTACACGGTATTCGTCAAGAGCCTCTACAACATCTCCATAAAAGAATATGTGTTTAAAGGAGTGCGCCAAGGTTCCTCTATTAATAATGGTTAATTACCTAGGCTGATAGCAAGCATACTCTGAGTTGTTCAAGAAAGCATGAACCATACTTAACCGTTTTCTTAACACATACGTGATTATTTTAAGCCTTGGCACGGGAGTTACCCTAGCATCCAGCATTTCCCCGATGTACAGTAGCGGACAGATTAATATGGACCACTGCAAAGGCAGCCGGAGCTGCTGCGAGGCCGGCGTTGCTATCCCGCTTCGCGCGTTCACGACGAGAGTACCCCGAGTTGCGCCAAACTTCTCCACCGCACCCTCGCTCTAGCGCTGGAGCTTTTCATGCTTGATAAATTTGTAGTGCCGCGTTCAGCTGCTCTGCTGCTGACGGTCGGAACGAAGGGGCGCGTGAATAGCCAATAGTTCAGCACTTTGAGCTGTTGCGCAGTAGCGGATGGCCGCAGGCCATCAAACCGCCGCTCTGTGAAGGAACCAGAACCCATTTTTTTTTTAAAGCGAAAGGTTTTCTGGCCGCGAACTTGCGATTTCGCCGTGGCGGTGCTCCGAGGAGGCACATAAGGTCACAACGCGCGCCACGCCGCGGATATTACTCTCTCTCTCACTCCCTAGTCACTACTGCGCATGCGCCACTAGTAGCACCGAGCCACAGATGCTCTGCCGCTGCGCAGCGCCGCGCCTTAGCGTAGCCGCCGTTTGGTATGACGTCACACGCGTTCCTCGTCGTTGCCCTCGCCTCCGCTCGCTTCGCCAGCTGCGTCGCATGCCTGATAACATGTAGGAGGATTGCGAAGGAGAGTTCGCGTGCGCCGCAACCATATTTGAGGCGGCAGTATGGACGGCGACAATTCTGATAGGCAGGAGGAGGCCTGGAATCGACGTCGGAACGAGATGAAGAGGAAACTAGTCGCCCAGGAAACAGACGAACAGCGCGCCGAACGACTGGCTAAACGCCGCAACATAGCTAGACAACCAGACTAACCTAGACTTGCAATCAAGATTAACCACGGCTAACCATGATATGCCTTAGCTTTCGCTACGTATATCCTGGCATAGCCGAGCTAAGCAACTGACCATTTTGTCGGTGATTTGCAGTCGCGGACAATGAAACGAAGCATGGCTCCGGGTAAAAAACGCGGACCAGTGCCGACTGGTGAAAACGGCGCCTGGTGTCGAGACGTCTGTTCTTGCATGCGCATCCCTTTTAGCTAGCAGCCTCTCCAAGCCTCTAGCAACGGCTTAGCGCTATTTAATCGTAGGGAGCAGCGCGAGATGACACCGCTATTAGCGGTGAGAATTTGGAGTGGCGCCCTCCCGCGAGTGACGTCACGGCCAGGACGCCGCTCGCTCCTGCTCGCTCGGCTGCCGCGCGCACTCGTTCCCTACGCGCATGCTTGGGTTTTTTTGCGGCTCGAGCCGTGCTTACAGAGGGATATTTCGGATTATTTCAGCTGCCATCCTGAACCGCAGTTTCTACTTGAAAACCGCGTGAATCAAGACAATTTGCGACTTGCATATCGCAAGCTATGTAGCGCTGAAGGGGTCGATTGTCCCTACGATGCATATATGCGCCCTGTCTGTCCATAAATGTTGATTAAAAAGAATGTCTGCAAGCTCAACACTCGGAGTTATGTATTATGCTCCTCTAAACACTTAATATTCGCTCAGTACTTAGCTGTGAGAGACATAGCATTTTACATGAAAGGAAACCATGATATTTGGTGTCAATATTATAAAATCGTGTTAGAAGGAAGCTTTCATCATGATTCTTATTACTCTGGTGGCTACTGTATTAAGGCCTGAAAGGAAGAGTTAGGCGCGTATTTTTTTGTGAAAAGGTTTGGTACTACTTTCACCGTTCTCTGAAACAGGCAGCCAGAAACGCATTGGCTGTTAACGGCGCATCATGTATTGTGTATATATATATATATATATATATATATATATATATATATATATATATATATATATATATATATACAATACATGATGCGCCGTTAACAGCCAATGCGTTTCTGGCTGCCTGTTTCAGAGAACGGTGAAAGTAGTACCAAACCTTTTCACAAAAAAATACGCGCCTACCTCTTCCTTTCAGGCCTTAATACAGTAGCCACCAGAGTAATAAGAATCATGATGAAAGCTTCCTTCTAACACGATTTTATAATATTGACACCAAATATCATGGTTTCCTTTCATGTAAAATGCTATGTCTCTCACAGCTAAGTACTGATATATATATATATATATATATATATATATATATATATATATATAGAGAGAGAGAGAGAGAGAGAGAGAGTTAACGAATATCGTAACAGCCATCACATGAAAGAAAAATTCGTGGTAATTATCGAAAACCAATCAACCGTAAGCGATGAAATGCATCATAGTGGCCTTCGCTAGCTTTTATTGACGACCTGGCACACCCCACCCGCAACGGAAGCAACCGACTCTCATTGTGGCGAGGCACGCATTGTTCGCGAAACCGAGCTGTTTACTTCAACTTCCAATTGAAACCATGAAGTAGCTCTTTACAGCGCCAATTACAATGCCTATAGCATACTCGAGGAATTACAGCGCAGCTTAGGCTCCCTTGAAATGGAAAATTCAAACACATTATTCTGCCTCGCCATGTTTCGATCCTGCATTGTTTAATTATACAAACTGAAAACTATTCCCTTCGTACGTACGTACGTACGTACAATAAAACTTCGCATACCTGCCTCAGAGAGAAGACACCACAAGCCTTACACGAATTCACTTGACTTTGGCCTCCACTGGCGAACAATGATATCTTCAATATCTGCCACACTACTAATGAATGAGGCTTTGGTTTGTTGCTTGCTGCACCGAAATGGTACAAAAGGCATATTTCACTCAAATATTTGGCCCGAGCAACCTGTGTGAGTTCTCCAAAGAGGTTCATGCAAGAAGCACCAGTAAATTGCTCAAGTGAGCTGAGCGTGTAGCATGGCAAGGCAATAAATATTGGCACATTCCTTTCCGTGCGCTGCAAATAGCTGTAAGCCTCAATCAGCTTTGCTTGAAATTACCCGCACTTAAGTTTAACCAGTGCAGTACGACCTTATGAGAAGCAGTTAAAAATGCAAGTGGTGCTGGCAGAATCTAAACTGCAGTGTTAGTTAAGTCATCGTAGTATACTGCCGAGCGTTTCTGTGAAGAAATAGAACAATTAGATATTGTACCATGAACTACTCGTCGTCAGCAAACATGTTTTAGTGGTTTAGAATAAAGATAAATGTTTGTACAAGTCATATATCTCGAGCGTTTGATTGTGACAAGCATGTTGGACCACGGTGAATATGGAATCCTAACTGGATTCTTATGTGCTGCGCTTTTGTGTCTATACTTTTATTATTCACGTGAGCTACCGCTGTGAAGTGTAGATCCGCGCATGAGAAACCCGTAATGGGCTGATCTGAGCTCCCTCGAGTGGCACCATAAAAAATTATGGCATTTTACGTGCCAAAACAACTTTCTGATTATGAGGCATGCCGTATAGTGGAGGACTCCGGAAATTTCGACCACCTGGGGTCCTTTAGCGTGCACCTAAATCTAAGTACACAGTGGTTTTCGCATTTCACCTCCATCGAAATACGGCCACCGTGGCCGGTATTCGATCCCTCGATCTGATGCTCAGCAGCCCAACACCATAGCCACAGGGCAACCACGGCGCGTGAGTGGTTGAGAAATATGTTGTCGTCTAGGAAATAAGCTCCTTGATTAAATTTTCGCGAAAGATGACTTCGTAAAAGATATATTTGAGAGGCTCGCCATAAGTATATAAGCGTAGAGAACGGGAGTGAACAAACGGAAACACTGCAGAAGGCGCCCGGCAACCGCCCGAACTGCAGCAGACGACAGGCGCGAGTCCATGGAGCGCGAGTCCGTGCCCTGACGTCACGCGAGCGCCGCTCGCAGCGCCCCTCTAGCCCGTTCTGCGCACTAATAGCCCCAACGTCTGATGCGCTGCCGGATGGGGATGTCGGGGGTGCGACTGTTGTCTGGGCCCAGCTCACGCTGCAGCTGACGGCTGCCACCTCAAGAGGAAGCTTCAGCTCGTGCGCGACTCTTATTATTATTATTATTATTATTATTATTATTATTATTATTATTATTATTATTATTATTATTATTATTATTATTATTATTATTATTATTATTATTATGGGGTTTTACGTGCCAAAACCACTTTCTGATTATGAGGTACGCCGTAGAGTGGGACTCCGGAAATTTTGACCCCCTGGGGTTCTTTAATGTGCACCTAAATCTAAGTACACGGGTGTTTTCGCATTTCGCCCCCATCAAATGCGGCCGCCGTGGCCTGAGTTCTACAAATTCTACTAATAACTCTCCCCTGCTATTCCTAGATCCTATGCCATATTCCCCCACTGACTTGTCTCCAGCCTGCTTCTTGCCTACCCTGGCATTGAGGTCACCCATCAGTATGGTGTATCTTGTATTGACTTTACCCATCGCCGACTCCACGTCTTCATAAAAGCTTTTGACTTCCTGGTCATCATGATTGGATGTAGGGGCATACACCTGTACGACCTTTAATTTGTACCTCTTATTAAGGTTTACAAGACCTGCCACCCTCTCGTTAATGCTATAGAATTCCTGTATGTTACCAGCTATATCCCTATTAATCAGGAATCCGACTCCTACTTCTCGTCTCTCCGCTAAGTCCCGGTAGCACAGGACGGGCCCGCTTTTTAGCACTGTATATGCTTCTTTTGTCCCCCTAACCTCACTGAGCCCTATTATATCCCATTTACTACCCTCTAATTCCTCCAATAACACTGCTAGACTCGCCTCACTAGAAAACGTTTTAACGTTAAACGTTGCCAGGTTCAGATTCCAAATGGCGGCCTGTGCGGAGCCAGGGATTCTTAGCACCCTCTGCTGCATCACAGATCTGACCGCAGCCGTGATCAGTTGCTTCGTGGTTGTTGGGGACTCAGGGCCGGGGTTTGATTCTTGTATTCATATAGGAGGTTGTGGCCAAATACTGCACCAGGGTGGCCAATCCTGCTCCGGTAAGAGAGTGCGTTACCGGTTTTGGTCACCGGGATCAGGCCGCACTCCAGTCCTGTTTATGGAATTTTCTCATCACGCGGTTTTTTTTTTTCGGTGGAAAATTCCGCGGCACCGGGATTCGAACCACGGTCCTCTTGCACGCGAGGTGGATACTCTACCCCTTCGTTACCGCACGAGTTGTACGCCTCATTCAACCCATAGTGGTGCGTTCTTCGATCAGTAAAGGTGGATCAATCTGAGCTCGGTAAAACCGCACAGGTGCGCTCAACTGGAGAAACCAGGTAGTTTATAACCTGCACATGAGTGGCCATACATAATAGGGGAGAATGTTTTTTTTTTTGTTAAGAGGGTCCCCATGCGGACGGTCTTGGCGAAGATATGCAATTCCCTCGTATAGTGATAATATAAAAGAAAAGAAATATATAAAGGGGAGGAAAAGAAAGAAAATAAAAAAAGGAAGAGAATAGGGGATTTGAACTCGTCACCCTTAGATTTTGCCCGGAGAGATAGCTCAGTTGGTCGGTCCGTCAGGCCCCAGGTTACATTAAAGCGCCATAGCTCCTGTCCAAAGCCTCATACTTACGTGGAAAGAGACTGATATTGTCCGCGATGGTCGATTTTGGTTTGGTTGGAAGGTAGAAAAACCTGAGTGGGCCGTAGATCGTTCACATATTTGTGCCGGAAAAACACCGATTCACAGAGGAAGAGACGGACCAGGAAGCTCAGTAGCAAGTATGCGACCAGTATGGTGAGCAACGTGAAAACAAAATACGTCAAGCGGGAACTCAGAGAGGCTGACATAATCTCATAGGCGGCGGCAACGGGAAAGAACCCTGCTATGAGTAACCACTTAGAAGGAAAACAAGTGACAGCAGGGAGGAAACAATTGATGATAACTGAAGGGGAATCTCTTTCATTTTCTTATTTAATCTCTTAAACAAGTGGTTGGAAGGCATACTTTCTTGGAAAAAATAGCCGCCCGTCGATGAAAGGGAACTCGAGTGGCTCTAGAGACTAGGAAAAGCTTAAGCAGGTGCGCGCGCGGCTCGCTTAGCGTTGGAAGCTAGCCCGAGTAACTATCCCAACGACTGCTGCTCACGAGAGCGAAATACCTTTGTGTAATTATAATAACCCTAATAAGAGTACTTTCGAATGGCCCAGAGGGCTGTACTACGAGTGCTATGACTGATAATTTATATATATATATATATATAAACGAGAAGAAAGGGGGTTAACCGAGGGACCCGATAATTATTAGTCATATAATGTTGCCTTCAGTTGCCTTCACCCGAAAAGATCACGTTCTCTTGACGCCTGCGGCAAAAAATACGTTCCACGTCCACCGCCAAGGTCTGTGAGTGGGGGCGCTGGCTAACACTCCCAGGGTTCTACTAGTACACATAAATACCCAAGAAAGTGGATGGGGAAACGCCGACGCGGTAGCTCAATTGGTAGAGCATCGCACGCGACATGCGAAGGTTGTGGGTTCGGTTCCCACCTGCGGCAAGTTGTTTTTTCATCCACTTTAATTTCCATTAATTTATCATTACTTTATTTCATTTATTAAGCACATGCAATTTCCCCTATGTTGTACTTGGTGTCAGTGTTTGTTGGCTTCTCATTATATGACTACATATATATATATAATCTCATTTATAGGATCGAATGCGACCGCTGTTGCTTTGTTTCTGCGTGTAGTAGTTAAGAGAACTAGTTTTAAAAAAAGGAAAGGGAAATGACTGAATCATCATTGCAGCGCCGTGGTTCTAAAGCGCAGCCGCGGTAGAGAAACGGAAGGAGATATAAACGTGCGTGGCCATGGTACGCACGCGAAAAACTGCCTCAATAAATTTAGAGACTTGAGAATAAGTTTCGTTAACAGCCGATAACATGGTAATCAGCATTCGAATACGAGAAGAGAAATTATTGAAACATGGAAAATTCCCTTGAATTAAGTGTGGTTTGCGAGAGAAATGCTTGGAAGTATTGAAAAATTTTAGAAGATGAGGGATTATAAGATAGTCTCTTAATAGTATGGATAGTAATAATTCGTTCTAGAAAATACGTTACCGTGTCTCGCTGGTCGCCAGTGGTCGTAAACTTGGATTCATCCCTGATTACAAGGTTTTCCTATTGTGACAGAGTCCACCCGTTATGTTCTTGCGCAAAACCGAGCCTCTTTGCTCTATTTGTGACCCTAAGTAATGACGTTTGGGCGGCTGATCTGCTCCTTAGACCGGCTTCATTGAGCCGCCACGTCGCGTAGACCTCGAAGCCTTCACCTTCAAACTTTGTCGTAGCTTGTTACGGATGGCCGGCGGAGGCTGCCGATCTTCGGGTAACCACGACGGAAAGGCGCCACCATGGCTGCTCCAACGACTCGCTTCGAAAGGACGAAATCTGCCTGGCCCGCTGCTATGACTCACTTTGTTAGGACTACAATGCTCGAATAAACAGTACTTCGACGCTGGCAGGTCTGCGGCGACAACCTGCTTTGTGACGTCAAGAATGCGCCACGTCAACATGGGGACGGTACCCAGATGGCTATTTGTAGCCGCAGTCGGCGGAGGAAGTATTGTTAGTGTGTATGCCGTCACCGTCAAGGTTTGGTTGGAGAGGGGGAATTCCTGGAAGGATATGCTTGGCGGTGCCCTCTCACGCAGCTTAGAAGTCGTCGGTCAATGGACAGACGCGGCGGCCATTGTCTGTGGAGTCGACTGTGGGATAAAGAGGCGCCTGCTAGGGTCCAGCACCGTGTCTGCGAGAACCCACTCTACTCGACGTGGTCAGTGCGACCTGTGCGGAAGTGAGTGCGTCGGCCCTTTCCCTCAAAGGCGGCTCGGCTACGATGTCGTTGGACACTCCGAATTGGCAGTGAACTGCCATTTTCCCTCACTTAGGGATCTAGGGATGATAGCGTGTACTTAAGGAGCCGTTGTCGGCTCCTCAGGGTGCATTCCTCTTTCAGTCATGTTAGACTGATGAACTGTAACGTTCTCATGTAGATACTGCAAATAAATCCCCAACTCCTCGTTCTCGTGGTGGAGCAGTCCTTCCCTTCAACAACGTCCTCAGCGTAGATTAGTTGGACGACGGCGTGGACCAGCTACCATCTATTTCATGCCCGGCTCCAACCATCACAACTGGCTGGCAGCGGTGAGACGGACTTTGCGACGCGGTGCTGTGTCTGCGGTGAGTGCTTGGTTCTTGCTTTGAATCTCTAGGCTTCATTTTGTGGTTGTTCTGTTTAAAACAGAAGGGAAGCTAGATTGTTGATTGTTAGCTAGGTTGTGTTTTCCAAGGTAGGTTTAGCGAGCAGGGCCAAGGCAGTAAAGCAGCAATCATGGAGTTAAGGACACTGCTGAGAGACGAATTGCTGATTGTTGGTGAGGAACTGGACCTAGAGGTACGCAAGGAAACGCTAAAACCGGAATTATTGCTGCTGATTTCCGAAAAGACCAGTGAGGAGGACATGTAAACGCGGTTGTAACTTCTTAAGGAAAGAGAGAAACGGGACAAAGAGAGATAAGAACGGGACAGAGAGAGAACGAGGAATGCGAGAAAGATCGCGAGTTAAGAAAAATGCAACTTGAACTTGAAAGCAAACGTTTGGAATTGTCTCAAGGAAGTGAAGGGGCTCTAGGACGAGCAAGTGAGCCAGAATTATACCGCGTGGACAGGCTGTTAAAGCCATTTGAGGTCGGGAATGACATAGGCTTGTTCCTAGGAAATTTTGAAAGGACTTGCAAAAAGATGAACTTCGGCCCGAGTTCATGGCCACAGCTGTTACTGTCTATGTTGCCGTGTGAGGCTGCGGAGGTAATCGCCAGACTCAGTGCGCATGATGAATATGATTGTGTGGAAGTTAAGGCTAGTCTTTTGAAAAAGTACCGCCTTTCTGCCGAAGCCTTTCGGCAGAGGTTTAGAAGCACAGGCAAGAAGGATAGCGAGGGATATCCGGAGTTTGCATAGAGCTTAAAAGGCAACCTAGTGGAGTGAATTAAAAGCGCGGAAGCGTACGAGAGCCTAGACATGATAATTGAATGCATGTGTCTAGAGTAGTTTTACAGAGGCATCCCACAATCTGTGAAGCTGCGGGAGCAAGACAGAGGAAATGCAAACACTGTGGAAAGGGCAGCTGAATTAGCCGAAGAGTACGCACAGCGTAGAAAGCTGAACGCCGAGGACGGAAATTGGGGTGGCCGAAATGGACCACGGGAACAATTTCCATTCAAAAAAGGGTTCACAGACTAGAAGACCGGAGCCTGTAGACGTGGAGGAAAAGCCCTCAGAAAAGAGCATGGAGAAATCAAACAAATCTTTCGAATTCGAAACAAATTCGAATCAAATTCGTATCTTTTAGACCAATCCGCTGCTGTAAGTGCTACAAACTCGGACATATCACTGTAAACGGACATATCACTGTAAATTTTTCTTTCGACGTCACTGCTGCAGTATATTGACACGTGGACTTGTTTATTTCTAACGAGTGGGCACTTTTCACTGCCATACAAATGTTATCGCTCAGCGCGGGACACACCCGCATGTATGGGAAGTTTCTAGAATGTTATCGATGGTTCTGTGGTCACCAAAGCTTGTGTAATTTGATTACATGTGCGACGCGAATTGTGCAGAACTTTTTGGAAGACACGCGGGCACCGCCGATGACTCTGCAACTTTCGATGACTCGTGTATAGAAGCACACGTACTTGACCGGCAGATCAGTATTCGATGACTGCCGACTGTGTTCGCTGCTATTACTGTGCTTTGAGTGTAACTTGCTTTTGTGGGCACAAGTGCGCCCAATAAGAATTTAGTTTTGTCATACAGAGTATTGCAGCTGTATTATTCACCGTCACGACAACCGTGACAATGTCACTAAATACTTTCCGAGTACACGCCGTGGTGGCTCAGTGGCTATGGTGTTGGGCTGCTGAGCACGAGGTCGCGGGATCGAATCCCGGCCACGGCGGCCGCATTTCGATGGGGGGCGAAACGCGAAAACACCTGTGTGCTTAGATTTAGGTGCACCTTAAAGAACCCCAGGGGGTCGAAATTTCCGGAGTCCCCCGCTACGGCGTGCCTCATAATCAGAAAGTGGTTTTGGCACGTAAAACCCCATAATTTATATTTTACTTTTTGAGTAAAGGATAAAATCAATGTATCACGCTTCCGTATTCTGACTGGCCCCTGTGCACGGTAGTTCCATACGGCTGTTACGGCTATCTGCACACTACAAAGGCAAGTTTTCATGTCGATGTTACGGCGACATTCAGTGCAAGTAATGACCTATGATTATTACATTGGAATACACTTCGCACTTCCCTTCTTGGTATACTGACTTACCTGCGAGATGGTAATAAGGGCAGCCATGCGCGCTCACCAGGTGCCCCGCCATGTCCGTGACCCTTGCGATGTAACCGCAAGTTCTCCGATGGACGCATCGAAGAATACTACAGGAAGATAAAAGAAATTACATTCATCAACATCTTTCAGGTTGTACCAAGATTCGAACTAGTTTTACAGCGAAGTTCTCGAATACCTTCAACGCCTGCTCCAAACATTTCTCAGAAATATAGATAACTCCTGAAGGTTAGATTTGGAGACAAGAGGATATATTGTTACACGAAGGACGAGTCAGTAAGACGAGCAACTATTTACACGTTACAATTACAAAAGTGGTTGCAGCGCTGAGCGGTTAGATTCGCCGCGCGAGCCTAGCTCGATCTTCTCGTTTCTCTAGTGATGGCACCCACGCGCCTCGTTCAAACAATCAAATGCCACTCGCGTGTAGCATAATCCCCCGGCGACAGAAGCGATGTCCCGGAGCGTCTAAATGTCATCACTGGGAGACTTATACTGCTTCAGTCGTGTGACGTGCACGATGTCACTGGACTGAGAAGCAGATGGCGCGTAAGGGGCGATCTCGTATGTGACAGGAGTCACGGCACGACGCACTCGGTATGGGCCTGTGTAACGAGACAACAGTTTTTCTGACAGGCCGACCTGACGTGACGGAGACCATAGAAGCACCAAAGAACCAGGCGGGAAGTATACGTCTCGGCATCGTCGGTCGTTCAAACGCCTTTGACTCTCTTGCGATTTCAGAAGGCGCTTCCGGACAATTTGCCTTGCGTGGGCACAGCGGGCGATAACATCAAGTGCATATTGACTGGTCCGTGCCGCATGAACAGGGAGGGTGGTGTCGAGGGGCAGTGCTGGTTGTCGGCCGAACAGAAGGGAAAATGGGGAATAACCGGCAGCATCCTGGCGCGAGGAATTGTAAGCAAATGTGACAAAGGGTAGAGCGAGGTCCCAGTCAGGGTGGTCTGAAGAGACATATTTCGCGAACGTCTGTGAGAATGCGATTGAGACGCTCCGTGAGGCCATTTGTTTGCGGATGGTATGACGTGGATAGCTTGTGCCCCGTGGCACAGGACTGCAGGATGTCCGCGCTAACTTAATAAAAATAAAATCAAAATAATCAAAAATCAAATAAAATCAAATCAAATCAAATAAAATCAAATCAAATCAAATCAAATCAAATCATATTTTATTCTCCAGCAAGTACCTGGATGGTCTGGATGATAAGAATGTCCGGCCACCGTCTGTGAGAAGTTGTCGTGGAGCTCCATGTAATAAAATTACGTGGCGTAGAAGAAACTCGGCGACATCTGTGGTGCAGCTTGTCGGAAGCGCTCGGGTGATGGCTTATAGAGCGTGGCCTAATTCGTGGCCACAGCGATCCACCTGTGCCAAGAGGTAGAAAGAGGAAAAGGGCCAAGTAAATCCAAACCAACCCGAAAGAATGGTTCCTCATAGAATGTCGAGTGGTTGAAGCTACGCAGCAGGGAGCGTCGATGGTGTTTTGCGTTGCTGGCATTTCTCACACACAGCTACGTATCTTCGAACAGAGCTAGCTAGCCCTGGCTAAAACAAGCGTCGGCGGATCCGGTCGTAGGTACGTGACCCATTCGGGTGACCGGAAGTGAGGAGGTCGTGAAGTTCGTGGAGAACAGCCGATCGAAGGTGTCTAAGGATCACAAGGCGTAATGCAGGGCCGTCGGGGTGAAGGTTGTGGCGGTAGAGTACGCCATCTTGAAGTGTGAATAAGCGAAGGTGCCGGCAGCAAGTGACAATTCCAGGTGGTCAATGATGAAACGCAAGGACGGGTCACGGCGCTGCTCGTCGGTGACATGGAGCAGTGGAAAAACACAGAGAACACAGGCGTCAGCGTCAGTGTCAGACGTAGAAGGCGCGTCTTCAACTGGGTAGCGAGAGAGGCAATCGGCGTCCTGGTGTTGGTGTCCCGACTTGTAAGTAACTGTGTGGGCATACTCTTGTAGTCGGAGGGCCCAACCATCGAGCCGGCCAGTAGGGTACTTGAGCGACAAAAGCCAACAGAGAGCATGATGGCCTGGGATCATTGAGAAGGACTTGCCATATAAATATGGACGGAACTTTGAAACAGCCCAGACAAGAGCAAGACATTCGCGCTCGGTAATCGAATAGTTGCATTGGTTGTTAGGAAATTATTGAATATAGCTTGACCTTTCTGACTAGCATGTTTGGCAGCTTTCTATGAAACTCCTACTATGTTTCCTCCATGATTTGGAGGGAGGGGGTGGTGGCGGGGCGAGGAAGTGCTGCGATTTGTTATTTTGAACAAGACAATAACGCCATGCTATCACTTAGGCACATTAAACGTTTTTAATGTGTAGGTTAGCTATGTGTTTTAAAAATATTTACTAAATGCTTCTTGTACTTGTTCACTCCCTAATTCGATACGTTCTACGGAGCGTGTATTTGGCTTTCCCTGTCGCCTCGGAGACCTATGCAAAGCAAGCAGGTTTAGTTTCATTCATGTACATATGCGTATTGTGTAGGATGTACGAGCAGTGTTTCGTCTACGTAGATTATTTACAACCTTTGTACAAAAAGGATCATTCAAATTATACGCAATTTCACACAGCTTCTATCCAAGATGTGTTTCTTGCAATCGTAAACATACTGACACTGGGTTGAACATTGATAGAATTGTAGGGTATACACTCTTAGACAACATTACACCCACACAACAATAACCGTCACCTGTCTTGTCCGCATTTCTTTTAACGCTTTGAGCTCAGTACTTCGAAGTCACGAACGGCATGCCGGTCATGAGCATGACAGAGCATTCTCGACAGGAAAGCAGCCACCGCAACGTTTTCAAGAGAGGAAACGCAAGCAAGACAGATGATTATTATTGTGTGGCAACGTACGATTCAAAGGAGGTACATTTGTTTAATTGTTTAAGAATATATTAAGTTCGATGTATGTCCAAACTTAAACGATCGCAGGCTAATTGGACATGTTGCAAGTAACTCAACCCTCCTGTCTCCGCCTATCTTTAGCGATATACAAGTTATGTTGTTAGTTACACCGTTGTTCTCTGCGAACGGAAAAATCACGTTCTTCGACCTTGGTTACAAGGGGACACGGTATGTGTAATTGCAGGCAAACATTAATGACTGTAGGTTAATAGCGGCTTTTGCAATATACCAGTTATTCAAGTGCTCCCCAGTGTTATGATTGTGTTTAATGAGCAGCGCAATACCCACCCCGCTCTACTGCAATAACAAATTACACCGAGTGTTATCAAGAGAAAATAGTGGAGAACGCTATGGAGAAACTGTATACACTTCTAAGTGCTTGTGGACGAAATACTGTCTTTGCGAAAAATTCCTAAAGGTGTGCCAGAAAGTGTCTCAGCGCCGGAGTCAGCCGTGTTTCCTAAACACGTGAGACCATTCTACGCAACATCTAATATATATTTGGCGGAAATAGGGGGCATGTTAGGTCTGATGTGTGGCCAAATTATAACTTTGGTGCCTTAATGAGCAGAGTTGAAGATATCTGCTGAACCCATGTTGTCATTTGGGTTTATGCGTTATACGTTGTTCGTAGTACCGTGTCATCTGTAAACTAAACTAGACATCTCTCAAATATTCAGCTAAAATTAGGGAAAATTAATTGGTTATGTGTAAGAAAAGTTGAGAACGTGTGGTCTTTCATGATTTAAAATTCAGTAGAGATGGCCGGCTGGGTGCACGAAAGTGGTAACCGTTGCCTTCGCTACATTTATATTACTCTACAACCAGTGACAAATGTAGTACGGGAGTTCAAAGGCCGCAAGCATAATGAACAAAGGGCGCAATTTTTCATTTTTGCTTCATCTAGTCATTCGTCGAGAGATTCGGGAAACAAGAGGTTATGGCCACCGAGAATCGACACTATATCGTGCAACCTATGACGATGAGCAAAACCAGCCAAGCGTGGACAAATCAGCGGATCTCTTAGGCATGTAGGGCCCTCTGGGCCGTACTTTTCGGTGGCAACGTAGCCTAGCAGCCTGCGAGATTATCTTACTGAGCTATGCCGAATGCTCGGCTGCGGTAGTCGGAAGTACAAATCCCCCCGTCTTTTTTTTTTTACATTTGCAGGCTTGGAGTGACACCTGACACCGGCGAAAGATGCCGAGATCGAGCGGGGCTATACTAATCCAGGTACAACCAAATTAGGAAGGCAACCACTAAGCTAAACAAAGACACTCTCTCACCAGAACAGCAATTGGCCTCCCTGGTGCAGCTTTGGCAGCAACCTCCCTAATGATATCTTCAATTAACCAATGGCCCTCAGTCCCCAGCGGCTGCGGAGCATCTTATCAAGGCGGCGGTCAGACTTGTAACGCTGCAGAGGGCGGTAATATTCTCTGGGTCCGGACAGGCTGCCAATGGAAACTGACCCTGCAACGTTTAACACCCGAACCCTCTCGAGTGATGCTAGCTTAGCAGGATTATTTGCGGAACTATCAAACATTCTTTGGTATATTATCGGTCTTAGTGAGATTAGAACTGGTGAGGCTTACACATTGCTGAATAACGGCCATGTCCTCTGCTATAGAGGTCTCCCGGATAAGAAGGAATACGGGGTAGGATTCCTAATCCATAAGGACATAGCGGGGAGCATTGACGAATTCTACAGCATTAACGAGAGGGCAGCGGTAGTCGTAATCAAACATAATACGAGGTATAGATTAAAGGTGGTACAAGCCTACGCTCCAACATCCAGTCACTACGATGAGGAAGTAGATCAGTTTTACGAAGATGTTGAATTAGCGATGAGAAAAGTGCGAGCTCGGTATACAGTAGTAATGGTTGACTTTAATTCAAAAGTTGGGAGAAAGCAGGCGGGTGAACTAGATATTGGTAACTACGGTGTCGATTCCAGAAATACTAGAGGAGAGATGCTGGTAAAATACGCAGAAAGCAATGTGCTGAGAGTAATGAACACCTTTTTCAGCAAACATAGCGACAGAAAGTGAACCTGGAAAAGCCCTAATGGTGAAACAAGAAATGAAATTGACTTCATACTTACTGCCGATCCCAGCATAGTGCTGGATGTAGAAGTGATAGGTAGGGTAAAGTGCAGTGATTATCGGTTAGTGTGGGCCGGGATTCACCTCAATTTGAAGAGAGAAAGAGCAAAATTGGTCAAAAAGAAGCAGGTCAACTATGAGGCAGTAAGGGTAAAAGCAGAGAAATTTAGGCTGGTACTTCCAAACAAATTAGCAGTCTTAGAACAGAGAGATAATGATGATGACATAGAGGTCATGAATGAAACCGTAACGAGGCTGGCTTCAGAGGCAGCTACTTAAGTGGGAGGCAAGGCAACCAGCAGGAAATAAGCTCCCCCAAGTAAAAAAGGACCTAATAAAGAAACGACAAAAAATGAGTGTCCAACTCAAGAGATAGGATAGAATTCGTGGAACTGTCAAAATTGATCAACAAAGCGAAAATAAGAGATATTCGAAATTATATAACATGAGAAAAACTGAAGAAGCCGTAAAAAATTGGCGCAGCCTGGAATCAATGAGAAGGAAACTTGGTATACGACAAACCGAGATGTATGCACTGAAAGATAAGCACGCTAATATCATCAGTAATCTCGAAGACATAGAAAAAGTGACGGAAGAATTCTATACTGACTTGTACAGTACCCAGAGGAGTCACGATACCTCAATTACAAACAGTAATGAACAGGATACAGAAAATACTCCTATAGCTATAGATGAGGTAAAAAGGGCCTTGCAAGGCATGAAACGTAAAAAAGCGGCCGGAGAGGATAGAATAACAGTCGATTTAATCAAATCGATTTGTTATATATGTTATGTGTATATGTTATATGTTATATATCTGTTATGTTAATAGTCGATTTGATAGAGGAGACATAATGCTAGGAAAACTGGCGGCTCTCTATACCAAGTGTATATAGACTGCAAGGGTCCCAGAAAATTGGAAGAATGCAAACATTATACAAATCCACAAAAGGGGAGACGTTAAAGAACTGAAAAATTATAGGCCCATTTATCTTACTCCCAGTTATATATAAAATTTTTACTAAAATAATCTCCAATAGAATAAGGGCAACACTGGAATTTAATCAACCAAGGGAACAGGCTGGCTTAAGGAAGGGATACTCTACAATGAATCACATGCATGCCATTAATCAGGTTATTCAGGAATACAGAGAGTACAATAAGCCTCTCTGCATGGTTTTCATAAATTAC
The DNA here is from genome assembly GCF_038994185.2 of Dermacentor albipictus. Lineage (NCBI taxonomy): Eukaryota > Metazoa > Arthropoda > Arachnida > Ixodida > Ixodidae > Dermacentor > Dermacentor albipictus. The sequence goes on along the minus strand of NC_091822.1, from coordinate 147,993,818 downwards.
GAAAAAACATTTAATTAAGTAGAAATACCAGCAGTAATAGAGGCATTGCGTAATCGAGGAGCACAAAGCGCTTACGTAAATAACCTGGAAACTATCTACAGAGATTCCACAGCCCCCTTAATTCTACACAAGTAGGAAGATACCTGTAAAGAAAGGAGTCAGACAAAGAGACACAATCTCTCCAATGCTATTCACTGCGCGCTTGGAAGACGTATTCAACCTATTAAACTGGGGAAGTTTAGGAGTAAGGATCGACGGTGAATACCTCAGTAACCTTCGCTTTGCCGATGACATTGTTCTATTCAGCAACACTGCGGACGAGATTGAAGATTAATATGCAGAAGACAAAGATAATGATAAATCACCGGGCAAGGGAACAAGAGTTCAATATCGCAATTCAGCCTCTAGAGTCTGTGAAAAAGAACTTTTACCCTTGTGAACTGATCACAGGGAACCCTGACCACGAGAAGGAAATTCAGAAAAGGATATAAATGGGTTGGATCGGGGGGGGGGGGGGGGGGGGTAGGGGAGAGGCCTATGGTAGAAACCGCGAGCTCCTGACTGGGAGCTTAGCGTTATCATTGAAAAGGAAGGCATGAAATCCGTGCATTTTACCGGTGCTGACATATGACAGAATTGGAGACTGACAAAGAAGCTTGAGAACAAGCTAAGGACCACGCAAAGATCGATGGAGCGAAAAATGCTAGGCATAACTTTAAGGGACAGAATGAGCGGCTTGGATCATAGAGCAAGCGGGTATAGACGATATTGTAATAGACATTAAGAGAAAAAAATTGCGATGAGCAGGTCATGTAATGCGCAGATTAGATAACCGTTGGACCATTAGGGTGATAGAATGGATACCAAGAAAAGGGAAACGCAGCAGAGGACGGCAGAAGACTATCTGGTGCGTCGAAATTAGAAAATTTGCATGTGCTAGTTCGAACCGGCTGGCGCAGGACAGGGATAATTGGAGATTGCAGGGAGAGGCCTTCGTCCTGCAGTAGACATAAAAGAGGCTGATGATGATTATGATGATGATGATGACTTATTCATCAGAAACAACTCTAACGGGAAAGCTGACAATTGTTAAATGTGTCTCGAAGTGCTCAACCTTACTGCTTTCTGAACCCCTTCACCTTGGACGCCTCAACCGCTGCTAACCACTCCCGCTGCCTGCACGGCGGAAACTTCTAATGGAAATCTACCGTATACAAACAAGTTTGTCTGCTGCCTGCGTGCTGGCAGCACCCTAGCATGGTTCATTATATGTTCTCAAGCATTCACCCTTCCGTTCATGGTCATGAAGAGGCTAACTCCAGGAAGTGCTGGAGGCCAATTACCTTGACCGGACACGGCCATCCTGCACACTCTCCGCGCTTAACAGCACAAACCCCTACGCAGTCCACTTCTTGCGGTCCCTTCTTTCGCAGGCAATCCGTCTCCACGGCCGCTCAAATGAGTTCCTCATTAGCCAAGTCTTCCACACCATAGCAAGAGGGGGGAGGGGGGGGATGACGTTGCCCCTTCTCCTGACTTTCCAGGATGTTGTGGTCTTGCTGATGCGTGCCGCTAGGTTCTTTGCAACACCACAAGGTGGCACTCGCCTCGTGGTAAGGCTCGCTTGCGCCACGGTAGTGTTTCACAGTGTGTGCATACAGTACGTCCTGTGCTTGCTTTCATGTGCAATGAAAATGGAGGTAGTAGGTTGTAGAGGTCGCGTGCTGGACTGTGATAGTTTAAACATTACAATCGTCCATAGGCTGAAGAGAGAGCTTGTAGCTGGCGTGTCAACAGCGTGCTGCCAACGTATGCAGAAGGAGCTCGTAAACACGTGCCAGCAGACCGGCTCCAAAGCGTGGAGTCAGCGTCGAGAACACTCAGACTCAAAAGAAGCGTCGCATGGAAAAGGAACGCCTTCGCCACTTAGTGAAACGTGAAGATCGCGGCTGTATGTATGCAATGTATACATAAAATTGCAAATTAACTGACTGCCATACAAACTCATAATTCAAATAGAGTCTAACACTTCTGCCAGGTCAACCAAAGTAAACATCCCCCAAATCTTCCCTCACATCCGACAGTGCTTGAGATCCGCCAATTTCTTGTAAGACTGAAACTACCTTTTTTTTTCTCTCCGCACTTTCTGAACCATCTTGGAGCGTTTTAGCATTGCAAACGAAAGTAACATGTCAACAACGAGCACCCTCAGACCTTATTTGAGGCTCCAGTAGTGGCATTTTCTGTCACATTTCTCGGTTTGTTATTCAGCAACTAAAAAGAATGCTTAATGTTTTTTTTTTCCTCATTGTGTTAGTCTATATCAAATCACCTAATTTAACAAATCTATAAGGTGGAATCCACGATTAGTTATTTTTCTGAAGAGGTGTTGAAAATCGTGTTCATTTTATAACATGCCAGAACATAAATGCTTCTTGTGGATTTCTTACCCAGCGAGAGGAAAAGTATTTACCTCAAATTTCAATGAATTTCTTGCGGCGACTTTCCAGGCTGGCAAAGTTGAAAAATGTGCTCTCTTCATAAGCGGAGGTAAAAATATTTGATCTTTGGCCAACGTTGTGCAATGTTCACTCCTTGCATTTTTTGTTTATCTTTCACAAATTGATAGCTGTGATACCTTGTAGTAATACTTTAGAATCGGCGTTATTTGCCCGTAAGCTCTCTTGCTAAGTATTCTTAGACCCGTGGACATAGTGCCTTTTCTATTCGAGCTAACCATGAGGTGAACTTCTACGACGAAATCCGCAAAAAGCTCTTTCTACGGACACGGCGCTTCTGCATTTCTTTCGTGATGGCACCTTTTTCTCGCGATAGTAACACTCATTTATTTGTTATTGGTACTCAGGCAGAACAGTGCCATCATTTTTTGTTTTTCAAAACTAAGAGTGGCCACCAGATATGTTCGGCCGAACTCATCTGAACCCACCCTTCTCACACGTTCGCCGCCTTCAGGATCGGCGTAAGAAATAGCGCACCCAGCGTTGCGTGTTACGCCCCGGTCTACACGTCAATGTAGGGTTTGCGAATAACATCACGAACAGCAGCGCGTATCACCGTCGCGTAGGTGATGCACTACGAAGTGTAGCCACGGAACATACGTACACAACGGCGACAAGATCTTTCAAGAAAAAGAACGCAAGACGGACGCGAGCACAGTTTATAGGGTACAAAACAACATCACGTTTGCTTATTTTATACAGTTGCTTGATAAAAGCGCATTTTCATACGCATGCTACCTCTGACTCCCAGCGTTCCGGTACAAGTAACACATGGAAGCTGGTTAATCAGCCAATTCTATGTGTACTTAGAATTAGTAGTACGTGTCGCACAGTGACCACAGTGATAGCAGCAATTAAGATCTCGAGGTATCGTGTGTGTGCTGCAGAAGTACTCTTTCATATCTCTGCAAGGACACAGCAAGTGGCCTGCAAACTTATAAAGCTAGTTTATTTTATCTGACAGTTTTGCCACGTGTATAGTCGAATTGGGATAGACGTACAGATGAACAACAACCTCAATCGGTTCTAAACAAAGGTGTTTATTGGAGAGCTCCGGAATCATTTTGGCATTTTGCAGGTCTTAAAACAGCCCCTAAGGTTGCAGGTCGCTTTCATCTGTGCCCCCTAGCAAGCATCTGTGCCCCCTAGCAAGCCAGAAGTGGAGCATACAAACACGTTGAAATTGTACAAGCGAACGGGCTACCTCCAATCTGATTACGCCGTGAAATACTTTCTTACGCGAAGGGGCAGGCCACCTCGTGGTCCCTCACAGCGTCCATCGGGAGAACCGCGGGGCACCCCTGGGGCCGGTTGGAGCAAGGTGAAAGGCATCTGCATTAAAAAGTAGGCAAAATTATTAATCGTACAAGGCACGAAAATAGGAGCGATCATTTTGAAGCTGATAAATAGCTCGTCTTCACTACTGTATCGTAAAGAGGCCATAAACGACAATTTTCGAAGCCCGAAAATCCCCTTTGAATGAGTCGGGTGCCTCCAGGGATATATAGCCGAAATAGTTTTTCAAAATGACGTTACGCGCTTAGTTAAATCGTGCGCGCTATTTATTTATGTATTTATTTATTTACTGATTTGTTTGTTTGTTTCTTTGTTTCATTGTTTGTTTATTGCATACTGCAGACTGATCTGGTTCAAGCAGGACGGGCAATACAATTTACAGAATATTTCTATTGCACAAAAAGAGAACAACAACAAGAAAAGAAACATGATAGTACCGGAGGAAAGAACACAAAAGAACATAGTCATCTAGTCATACAGTGCGTCATTAGGTTCTGTTAGGCTATTCCAGTCGGACACAGAACGCAGAAAAAAGGAGAACTTATAAATGTCTGTTCTTGCAACGTAAGGGGTTAGAAAGTGTGTTTGGTAATGTCGCGTAGGTCTTGTGGCGAAAGGGGAAAGAAACTCTGCCTGATCAATAGCCATTTTACCGTTAAGAAGTAAGTCTAAAAAATTCAAACGACATTTTTTGCTTCTCGATTCAAGTAGTTCAATGATGTTAGCTTTCATGAGCTCAGAAGGAGCATCAGTATACTTAAATTTAGAATAGATAAACCTGTCAGCTTTTCGCTGAATCCTTTCTAACTTTTTAATGTTATGCTTAGTATAGGGTTCCTAAAAAATATAGCAGTATTCAAGCTTAGGGCGTATGAATGTGAAATAGCTAAGACGTTTGACCTTAGTAGGAGAATTACGAAGATTATGTCTTAAGTAACAAAGTTTGCGGAAACCTGAAGAGCAAATGTTATCAATGTGCGGATTCCAATAGAGGTTATTAGTGATTGTGACTCCTAGGTACTTGTAACTGGTAACTGGTACCAGTTTGACTCTTAGGAACTGTAACTTGCGACTCCTAGGAACTGTAACCGGTATACTTATGTCCCATTCGCCCAGCATTTCTCTGTTCCGAAGGAGCGGAGGAGCAGTTCTGCCGTCGCCGTCGCTGTGAGGTTCTGTATAAAGACCGAGGGCGATAAAATCGTCGCCGCGCGCCGTGTGCAGTATGTGTGAGAGAAAACGTACAGTCGGCGATCGTGGCTCAAACGCGCGCATGAAAGAGGGGAAGCGCACCGTCTGCGTAACGTGCAAGGCTCAGGGAAGCGGGTAGGGTGGAGTAGAGTTACTGTACATGCTGTATACATATACAGTAACTGTATATGTATATGGGTGGAGTAGAGTTACTGTATAACCGCACTGGCAACAATTTCAGTGGAAATACCACCACAGAGCTTAATTTTACGATGAACATCTTACAAAAGGACTGTATCCACACGGGAGTCAAATTCGGCAGCGATCATTACATGCTAACAATTACGCTACCATGTGCCATTTTAAGCCCGCAGTTCCACCTCAAACCTATTGTCGACTGGGACAAGTCCCGGGAAATCTGAGGCCGAAACATAACAGCAGAAATTCAGGACTGAAAAGACTGGACTTCTAAGCTCCAACGGGACGTAGCTCTTAGCGAAAAAGCGGCCCCGGTAGAACATATCCGCGATCCAGTGGACAGCAGGCTGCTCCACCTATGGGACGCCTATCAGGTTTTGGAGAAACGATAGCTCGGAAAAAAACATAATCGTAAATTGAAACGGAAAATCGCGCAAACGCTCCAGCTCATCACTGAACACGTGGCCGAGCTTTCGTCACAGTAACTAAATCGGATATGCAACCGACTTGACGGTAATCTACTTACAAAGAACTCGTGGTCTCTCCGTCGCTATATGTTAGACTCATGCTCTTCGCGCTCGGAAAATAGCAGGAAAATCATCCAAGTCCCGTTGGACGTAGATAAACAGGGTCAATGATTTGATGCTGTTCTTAAAGCCACTTAATTATTCGACCTAAAGCAGAAACCATCGCCGACCTATAAAGGAGCCCCGATTCACACTTGGAGGCCGGCATCACAGAAGCGGAGGTACTTCATTCGTAGGTACACGTTTAACGCGTACGTCCGAATAAATATAAGCACAAGCACTTACAGTAACGCAGCATCAAAATACCCTTAATATGAACATTTTCAAGCAGTAATCAAAATTTATTATGGGTAAATTTGAATCACAACGGATTACATGGTGTATAACCATATGTTGAAAGCGACAATTATATGAATAGAGGCAAATATGATCAATAAAATTAGGAAGTTCGATTTAGCACCAATAAGTACTTAAGCACTGAAGAAAAGTTTTACGCCTGTCTTATTTGTACCAGTAGTTAATTCGAAACTTTAAGCCAATTAAATTTAGTGAGATCGTGACTGCAAGAATTCTTGTCAGAAGGAAGATTAAAAGTTGCGAACGTTTGGTTTCTGATGGCACGAGAGCGTGAGTGAAATACAGATTGTTGTAAGGGAAAGTTTTTTTAGAAAGCTAAAGACATGCGGAAATTTTTATTATATGTATCCTATCATAGGGCAATACATTCTACTAACAAACCCAGAGTAGGTTCATAAATCTTGAGTGAGTAATTATTCACTAAGCTCGTTTCCCTAGCAGGCGAATGTGTTCAAGAGAAATTTTGTACGTCGCACAAGATTCATTACGATACCCTAGACGACAGTGAATTAACGTAAAATATAAAATATGCAATCCTTATACTAAGTTATGTCATGCTCGTGAGAGTGCATAGCATCCTTTCACCAGTAAAACATAGTGCATAGCATCCAACATAGCATAGCATCCTTTCACAGTGAAAGAACAGTAAAAGAACAGTACAGGTTATCAAATAACACGCCGCGATATTGAAATGAACTTCATCCAATGTGATTTCGTTTATTAATAACGGTAAATCTTCAAGTGCCAGGGAGTTGCTACATGTCCTAAATAAAACATATTTAGTTTTCCTAACGTTAATTGCATGTTTGGCGAATAAAACCATTTTCAGACCTTTTACCTCTTCGTTTCCGTTATCTTCTAGACCATAAACGATGTCGGCTTTAAGCAAAATGCAAGTGTCGCCGGCAAACAAAAGGGCTGTATTTGATTTCATTATTGTTCTTACGACATTACCATATAAAAAATATAGTATTGGTTCGAGAAAGGATCTTTGCGGGATCCCAGTACTCACATGCGGAATTTGGGGAAAGGTTGCCCTGTCCATGTTTGGGGTCGACGTCCAAGGGACTGCAACCAGGAATCTGAGAACTGCAGACATGGAGGGAGCATAATTTCAGTATAAGAGATAAATGTACGATTTGAAAAATACTTGTCTAGCACGAAGAATACTTAGGACGAGAAGGACAAGCACGAAGAACATGTCATGAAAGTCCTTTTAACTCTAGATAATTTTCTATTTCTTTCTTTTTCACTTGCCATCTTGCACACTTACAAAGATTCACTCATACACCTTGTACACTCATACTGATGGGAAGACTGGGTAAAAAAGCTGATTTTTGGCAGCTTGACGAGGCCCGCAGCCCCTGAAGTCAGTGCTTGGAAGCACGCAAGGAAGTACACAGGAAGCACGCAAGGGTCCTAGGCCAATTTAATAGCCCAATGAGTATCTCTAAGATAATATCTCTAAGGGAACGCGCCAAATCAAAGTTTACCAATAGGTTCCGTGTCTTCCCCATGATTCGAAATCCTAAACTGTTTACAGATTCGCCGCGAAGGTGATTTGTGATGTATTCCTTGGTGTGACCCGATCGAATATTCATGACTCCCTTGCCAGTGAGTTGAGAAGGTTGGCTTGCGTCGAATACTTCAACAGGAATCCTACGCGCTTTATCTGGCGATCCCATGGTTAGTGTGAGCTCTCGTTGTGCCGGCAAAGTTTTGAAGTACATTTTATTCCAATTGGAAAGCGTTAACAGCATTGGCTTTAGCTATGTAGCCGAATGCCAAGTGTTCGGTTGCAACGCTTGCAGGGGCAGTTTGTCCTATGAGGTGGTAAATGGTTGACTTGGGGATTTCTTCTGCAGACATCTGGTTAGCGGCCTGACGAACTCGAAAAAGTGGGGCCCACCCACCCGCTCCGATAGCAGTTCACCCTCGAGTATTCGCATCGTGCATCTGCGGTAGTTGCGTCATCGTCTGATGCGTCGACGTCGTCTTGCTCCATACTGTCCGTCATCAGGGGTGCCGAGCCGGCGGATTCTCCCTTCGCCTGCACCTCGGAAACCGCGCGCCTTCCCCGCCGTATTGAGTTGACGCCCGGAAATTTCACGGTGATTTCATGCGAACGAGAAGGCATGGTTCATTCTACGGGACGACCTTATTGCTGAAGTGGGTCTACGAAGGGTGTAGGGGCGTTCGTCGAGTCCGTGCTGAAGAAAGCCTAGTCGCAGTCGCAAGTCAGCGAGGCCATACTCGAGCTAAGCCTAGGCGCAGTTAGGCCTAACCCGTTGACCAAGAGCAACAAAAATTTGGAGGACTCTTAAGCTCCGCATTTGAGAGTGGAACGCCATAGCATTCAAAGGTCCCTGACTACTTGTCACGCTTCCTGGCAACCGCAGCTCTCTTTTAAAGCGAAAGCTTCACTGGCCGCGAACTTGCGATTTCGCCGCGGCAGTGCTCTGAGGAGGCACATGACGTCACAACGCGCGCCTCTCCATGAATGTTTATCTCTCTCTCTCTCGCTATCTAGTCACTACTGCGCATGCGCCACTAGTAGCACGGAGCCACGGATATTCCGCCGCGGCGCAGCGGCGCCCCTCAGCACCGCCGTTTGGTATGACGTCACAAAGCGTTCCTCGTCGTTGAGCTCCCCTCCGCTCGCGTCGCCAGCTGCGTCGCATGCCTGATAACGTGCCGTAGGATTGAAAAGGAAAGCTCCAGTGCGCGGCAACCACAGTTCAGGCGGCAGTATCGACGGCGACAATTCTGATAAGCAGGAGGAAGCCTGGAATCGACATCGGAACGAGATGAAGAGGAAACGAATCGCCCAGGAAACAGACGAACAGCGCGCCGGACGACTGGCTAAACGCCGCAACATAGCTAGACAACCAGACTAACCTGTACGTGCAATCAAGATTAACCAAAGCTAACCATGCTATGCCTTAGCTTTCGCTACGTATATCCTGGCATAGCCGAGACAATTAAGCCACTGCCAATTTTTTTTCTCCCCCTTCCAGGCAAGCGCCATCTAGATGAGTATGTTGCAAGGAACCCAGCGGGGGCGCCGCTCTATGAATGGTAGAAACGCTGGAAAGAGGGTTTGTGTTTCAGCTTCTGTATAACAATTTTCTCGTATATGCAAGTTACAATCCAAGCTGTCATCTCTGTAGGTTGCCTATAGGTCGTAGTTTACGATTTTATGCGAAGCATATTACGAGAGCTCAACCCAGCTCCTCAGGCGCGGCGGTGTCGCCTTGAAACCACGTGACACCGTGACGTCACGACAGAGGAGAAGTGGCTTTGGCTCAACTCTTGCAAGACGGGCTGGGTGGGAATCGAACCAGGGTCTCCGGAGTGTGGGACGGAGACGCTACCACTGAGCCACGAGTACGATGCTTCAAAGCGGTACAAAAGCGCCTCTAGTGAATGCGGTGTTGCCTTAGAAACGAGCTGTTTCTAAGGCGTGCGTCTCTTGCTCAGGCGCACATTTCGTTGCCGCGCCGAACGCTGCTTTGCTCGACGCTCACCGCGTCCAATGCGGGGCGCGTAGTCGCTGCCCTGTAGCCCATTGTCTTACACCCCTTGGCGGGTCGACGGGAACGCTGTCGCGTTCCACTCTTGAAGGCGAAGCAGTAATGCATGAGTTGTTTCTTCGTCTAGCCGAACCAAATATAGCCAAGCAACAGCAGTTCACCAGGCTAAACAGTGGTTAAACAACCAAAATAAAGGCTAGTACGCTTCGCATCCTGGGCTTAACCTTACCTAAGCCACAGCCATTTTTTCTGGCACATTTTACATCGAGGAATTTAATTAGTTCAGTAATGCATCTGTACCACGCAGAGGGACTGCGTGGTTGTGGTTCAGAATGATTTTTAGCTAAAGGATGGTCGGCGCCTGAGCATCCGGATGGCGACACCGGATGTTTTGCAAGATGGGGCCTTTAACGTTGTCTGGAGAGGTTCACGGTCCCGTACACAAAGATTCGTAAGTAGACAGTGAGGATATTCGCTGTAAAGCTGAAAAAACAGAGTCCATACGAAGCACGCCTTTATCACGCTGCGCGTTCGAAGCCATCCACTCCGCCCCTCCCACCACCCCCCACCCACGGTGTGAATGCGCCTCGAGCGTTCGGTAAGTTGCGTGCGTAACGCTGAAACGCTAAATTTGAGAGGAACCGTGGCTAGAGTGCATCGCGAACGCACGACAGCTCCCGCAGGATACGATTCCCCCGCGCGCTAAGCAATGTGATTCGGCAAAAAAAGCTTGAGCGCGTAGTGCCGCTGGATCAGAAATTTCGGTCGTTTAAGCACATCGCTAGCTAGAAGCTTCACACTGTGCGTCCCACTGGCGGACGTTTGGCAGGAAAGTCGCTCACCTCTGGTGCCTCTCTCGGCTGGCCCTCTTCACGGTGGGATCCTTGAGGCCAAATTCTTGAACGCTCGAGCAACGACTTCCACGAGCTCTCTTCGCCTGGCCTTCCTTTATGCGAAGCATACTAGCCGCACAACCACGCTCTTCCTTGCTGCGCCGCGCACGGTCGCGTAGCTACCACATGACGTCGTAACAGCTGCAAAAGCGGAGGCTCCTTCGGAACGCTAGCCCGTGCCGGACGCGCCAGCCGCTCGTGCCTCGTGTAGACGCGAGCGTCTACGTCACCCCTCGTGCGACGCCGATGCTGCTGCCGCTACAGAGGGCTCCCCCCGCTAGAGAGGAGGAAAGTTCGACGAACGATGAAAAGTCCACGTGACGCGGCGTGTCTTGGCGTTGGTCTTGGGTGTCACGTGCACTGGCGGCGGCGAAGCATGCAGCAGGGTCGCGTCGCATACTGGTGGTGGCCTGCATGAGTTGTTTCTTCGTCTAGCCGAACCAAATATAGCCAAGCAACAGCAGTTCACAAGGCTAAACAGTGGTTCAACAACTAAAATAAAGGTTAGTATGCTTCGCATCCTGGGCTTAACCTTAGCTAAGCCACAGCCATTTTTTCTTCCACGTGTCAGCGGGGGCAGAATCAAGATATTGCGCTAAGGTCAAAACGCTACGTTAAGAAATGAAGGAACATTGTTAGCGTCTTAATTAGTTGTGGGAGATCATTTTTCAGCAATAATTATGTCCTTACGCTTTCTCTGAAGAAACACAGGGAAAGTTGGTCCCCCACCCAGCGTTTGTGAAACCGAAACTCAAGGTCACACTTTTATGCTGAAATTGTGTAGTCTTTTTTCTTTTTCAACGTTTTGCATTAGATTCAAACAAGTAATATAGGCTGAAAAGCATTTGAAACGTGTTCCCATATGTTATAACGATGATAATAATGCATAATGTTTTGCGGCGCATGAACCACTAAGTGGCCAAGAGCGCCTCCCCCACCAAAAAAAAGTATGATATGATTGATGGTGGGACAGAGGAAATATCGGACATGGCTGTATAGTATAGGCGCACGATTTGCGGGCCGGCGACTGTGTTCACGAGTGGTTGGCGAGCGCGCTGTCCAGCTGCCGAGTCGCTTTGGTGACAGTATGACCATTTTTGTCCGGCTCCATGGTGTCTTGGGCAGCACTGAGTTGCGACGCGCTCAGCTTCAGGAATGCCAGCGGCAGAGTTCTCAGCTTGCGCCGGGAACGCGCGAAGGCGTTCTGTTTCACGCTCGCGTGTCTCTCGCTGCACCAAAGCCAAGTTCGCTTGTCGACGCCGTTGCCTTTCTGCGCCTCTTAGCGCAGCAGTTTAAGATTCTTAGTTGGCGCCATCGCAAGCAAGCAGTGAGCGACGTGTAAGCACTGCTGATGCATGTTGAAACTGCACTCCATAGGTGACGAGGCGCCACAGGCTAATACGACAAGAAAGGGAAACCCTGTGCACCAAGTGCCAGCAGCAGGCATATATGGAGCGTCCGCTGCGCTACGACTAACGAAGCGCTCCGTGTCGGGGCTCATTAGTATCACGATGCAGAACTTCGCTTCACCGCTCCTATCTCCATTGCACTGTCAGCACTGCCAAAGGTTGTTGTTGTTGTTGTTGTAGCCTGTGGCACGTGTGGCTCCTACCCACGATGGGGGATTGGCCAAGAAATGGATGGATTATTCCAAAATATTTTATAGCATAAATTTCCTATTATCTATGGGAATAGCATTGAATAGGGTTGAATAACCGGCTAAAATAAAATCAGGAAGGTGCTGTTGAATGGGAAATAATTGACAAGGCGCATACAGCGGTATCTTGCGCAGCGGTATGTAGTTCTGGACATAACTGGCTGATTATTGGGTGTACACTAAAAAGCCTTATTTTTTATCACTTAGTGATCAAAATAACGGCGATACGTGACATGTTAGGGCGATTGCACATGTACGTCATGCACCGTGAATTCCTGTGACAGTAACGCCGGTAACCGATCACGGTCGCTATAACCGTGATCAACTATAAGAACATGGCAGCGCTCATACAGTGCCTACTACCAGCTTGGATCCGAATTCGCGCTTGTCACTGGCTCTCCGCCCTGTCAGAAAAAAACCACCGGTAAAATCTGTAATTGCTAAGTCTCATCTCAAGCTGAGGTCAAATCATTAGGTATGTTTCGTCGTAATTGTTGAGATAGGCTATTTGTTTTCACCCCTGCTAAGAGTATAGGCACGGCACCAAGCCGTAAGACTGATTTGATTTCTAGTTAGCAGATGGCGCCACAGCTGTTCTAGCTTGAGAATTTCAGTTCAGCAGCTTCCTTGCGCCACATGGAGAGCCTGGGTACGGCTGGTTCGAAAATGTTTTGCCGAAACGACGTCCGATGCTGGACGCGGGAGGCGACACGCGACACAGGGCTTTAACGCGTTTAGTAACAAAGCGGGTATGTGAGAAAAGGAGCGAGGAGGGAAATCGTAGGAATAATCGGATGTTTCCCAGAGGATGTCCCCCAGAGCTTTCAGTACTGATATCCATGAAATGCGTTTAATACGCACGCGCGCGAGAAAAACAGAGAGAAAAGAGAAAGAAAAAGACCGTAAGAAGCAAAAGAACTAAACGCAATTACAAAAACAGCTTAAAAGCCCCACAACATGGTTTTACTCGAAAGATGTATGCTGTGCGCGGTATCGTTCAAACGAACTTGAATGCCCAGCTCCCACATGAAATCAAGTCACAGGCAGACAGTAAGACTGTGATGCAAAATGGGGGTGTTAAAAATACGCTGAGATAAGGGCTTGGTACGCGTAAAGCGCTGCCACCTGCACTGTACACCAGGAGATTACAGCCGGTACAGGTTCGTGGCACTAACAATGCGCCAAAGCTCGACGAATGCTTTCACGTATTTTAGCATCCGTATGCGGAAAAAATAAAATAAATGTACGAATATTTAAAACGCATTTACCGAGACATTGCATGCAGCGATGTAAAGATCAAACATTGTGCGATAAGGGCGGACGAGAGTTCAAAAAGAAAATGAAAATGAATGTAGATATATCGGCCAAAGCATGGATGCCTTGAAGATTAGTGGCAGTACTACAGTGCATTCACCTATGAACTCGACAGTCTGCACTGTCTCCATGGGTTCAAGGGTGTTCCTGGAGAACAGCCGAAAGCCTCAGCAAACTCTGGCATGAATTGGAAGCTCGAGTCACACAGTCCGAGCACGCTTGCCTTTGGCGTGACCTCGCACTTCATATAGCAGGCAGCGATAAACAAGAGCTGCCTGTTTTCATATAATTCAAGTCCCATAAGTCGGTCGCCGTCCTGCTGCGCACCGCTCATGTAGGCGTTAATCAGTGCTTTGCTAGTGATAATCTCAGCCAAGGCAGCCATGGCGTTCCGGCCGTGCAAGAAGCTTCCGGCCGTAACGCAGTCCAACAGGGCACTGATGTGCTTGCGCCTGGTGACGTCCTGCTGGTAGGCGTAGATAAATAGCATGCCCAGCGCCTGGGCAACTCCTAAACCCAGGCCTCCATAGTTAAGCGCGGGAACCAGGTCGAGGTTGAAGTGCAGGAAGGTCAGGGAGTAGACCATCACTTGAAAGTCCTCTCCCGGCCGCAACGCGGCAAACTCGAGCGACGCGATGGCGCTTACGACGGCCTCGTCCCACTCACTCCAGTCGGGCACCAGGACTGACTTGCGCCAGTTCGCAACAAACGAGTCGCCCAAATCCAGAGACTGAGGCGCGAGTGAATGGTTGGCGCTATAGCTCGCGCTGACTTCGATTTGGCTGCGGAACGCGCTGAACGACAGGTCCAGCGAGCGCCAATCAGTCACTACAGCGATGCTCTCGTCGTAATAAATCCACGTGGATAGCAGCTGGTGCACGGCTTCGCGAACCCGGAGAGCGAACCGGCCGGCAGCACTGAGCGTGTGCAGGTTTAAAGCCTTGTCGCTGTATTCGTAGGAGAGGGCGTGTCTCGAGAACCGGTAGGCTCTGCTCAAACAGAAGGCACCTTGACGAACCAAAGCTTGAACGTTCGTTCCACCGTAAAACGCTAGGATAAGGTCTTGGTTCGCGTACAGCGCTGCCACCTGCACTGTGCCCCAGGAGACTAGCCAGTACAGGTTCGTGTCACCGAGAATGTGCCACAGCTCGATGAATGCTTTCACGTACTTTAGCATCAGTACGCGGAAGACCAAGTCGCCAGTCACATTGAAGTCGAGTTCTGCGAGGACGCGGCGCCAGCTGCTCTCGGCGAGAGTCTGCGACCCCCACCTGCTGAATGTGCCAGGCGGCAGGTCTACTGGCGCTGTCATGATGTTGTACACCTGCGACAGCTCGCCCATGGCTATCTTCTCAATGTGAGTCAACTCCCTGAATGTCGCTTCGTCGCCCGCGTCGCCGTTTTCAAAACTATTTTTGAGCGCGTAAAAGAAGTCTTCCTTCTCGACTAATGTCCTCTGCATCGTGAACTGATGGTTTAGCTGCACGAAGGACCCGCCGCGACTGACGACCACTACATCGCGACCATCGACCTGCATGGGAAATACGCGCAGGAAGACGTCCCAGCCGAGCTTGACGCTTGCGTACAGGGCCACGCGAAGGACGTCGACTTTGGTGGGACGGCGTGGCCACGTGATGCCGGCTTCGGCCAGGGCTTGCCTCACGGCGGGGAGTTCGTCTCTCTTGCCCTGGGCGACGTCGTAGCAGCTCTTGTAGGCGGCGGCCGCCCTCTGCAAGTCATTCTGACCACTGCTGGGGACCTTGATACGGTGCACCAGGCGCCCGATACGGTCCAGGGTCTCCCACACGAGGTCGTCCTGCACCGAGAGCGCGCTCTCTCGCCGCCAGCCGTCGCAGACGAAGTTGGTGAAGCTGTGGCAGGGATTGACCGATGCGTTCAGCGAGGAGGCAAGTCGGCGCCCGTACTCGAGGCACTCGTGCGTCTTGCACGGGCCGCTTCTCACGTCTGGTAGGAACATTCTGCTCAGCAAGAGGGCGAACGCGATGGTGCAGGCGATGAGTGCGATGAGAGCCGTGATGAACCACTCAGGCATTGACGGGCCAGTTTCGGTGACCTGCGAGTACGGTGTACGCATTTAGTTGCTACAAGAATGCAGGGTGGAATAACTATAACGAACGACCCCCTGCACTTGCCGAGAACAGATCAAAAGAAAGAAATCCTAACCAAGAGAAATTACTACATATATTCACAATGTTACAACACCCTAAATATGCTCCAAGAACTTAAGGTATCTGAACCGCCTCCCACCACCATTGCCTAAAGATGTAGGCAGCAGGTCGGGCAATCCTCGTAAACTAGAGAATGTTATGAAAATGTATGAAACTATATTGAATAATCACGTTGCTGTCGTTGAACGAGTGCACCGTGTTCAAGAAGTTGGCATTCTCTCTACTTGGGCCAATAATTTGTAAAGAAGGCTGCCTTCTTTAGCGCAGCGAAATAAAGAGCACTGAGTGTTCCGTCTAAGATTTTCGGGGTAAGGACAAACGGCGAACATCACAAAAACGCTGAAATGCAACTCAGATGTTTTTTTGTTTCTCTCAGAAGGGCGTGCCAGTACTCGGCCACGGCGACTTTATTCCCTATGCCAAATTTGTAGCTAACACGAAGACCTTTTCCAAAATACCTAAGCCAGAATCACCACGGAAGATAAATATGTAGTCTTGCAGTATTACACTTCTGAACCAGCAAGTAATTGCTTGGGAGAAGGCTAGGTGGTATTGCATGAGTAGAGTTTTAAGCACGGAGTCAACACGGGACAGGGTCGCACGTGTCCATAGGTCTGGTTCTCTGTCAGCTGTGTCAATTTCGCGCTTCAACTCGACTACAGCAAGCAAGTTACATTAAACCAGTGGAAAAGCTTATTTTAATGCTATAGAACATGAATTGCTTTTCGCAGTTTTACGTGCCAAAACTACGATTCGATTATGAGGCACGCCATAGTGGGGGTCTCCGTATTAACTTTGACCAACAAAGGATTTGTAACGTGCCCCCAATGCACGCGGACACGAGCGTTTTTGCATTTCGCCCCCCATCGACATGCGGTCGCCGTGGCCGGGATTTGATCCCGCGACGTCGTGCTTAGCAGCGCGACACCATAATCGCTAAGCCACAGTGACGGGTCTACAGAAAGCAACGTATATGTGACACGAAAAGTGCCCTAAATGAAACGAAAAAGTCTGTCGAGACCCCACTTTTGAATTCACATTGCAGCTTTCGGTTCCTTCAAGTATAAAGTGAACGAGCATACTCGTTCACTGCTTTGCCTATAGGCGCAGCCGTTGAGCAAGATTTTGAAGTTTCTCTAGTTCACCATCCGCGCAGCCACTGACGTCACGGACGTGTGTCGGCACGTATTTCGCAGTCCTTTGCTGATTTGGTTTTAGTATTTCACAAAAGAGGCTCAGAATAGATGTCTCTAACGAAGGACGTGCCCCGACTGTACGGTACTGGAACAAGATAATCGCGCTAGCTCAGGACGCCGATGTCTGAAACCTACCGTGGACTTGCCAAGGCCCACAAGCTATTCTGGAGCCCTTCATCGGTCTCTTGTCCCCAGAGTTGACCGGCATTCTCACTTCAGCAGGTGTTTTCAAGATGACTAGGAGAGCGCTACTACAGTTCCTACTTGATGCATGATTGCATCAATGTTTATAAGCTCTTTAAGTTACCTAGCCTTAAGACAGCCTACCTTGAGTAAGGAAGAAAACAGATGCCTAGTTTAATTTTGTTTTTAATACTACGTAATTATCTCTTATTAGTAGAGGATAAGAAAACGTGGGAGAAAGAATTGAGTCCGTAAAAGAATCCAACGTCAGCAATTTCGAACCTATAGAGAAATGGGGGGGGAAGAAAAATTGGTATTTGCGATTACTTTCTCCTCGGAGTATACATTTTTCCTGCGTCATTCAAAAGCCCTGCCTGAACGAGTTCGGAAACAGTGATCTGTCCCTCTGCGATAAAAAAGGCATTAGGTTGTCGACTCGAACCTCCGCGCTGTTTCCTTGTAGCGCTGCCTCTCGGTTTCTCCGACGATAATCATGACACTTCCTGAGCCACGACATCTAAATCATTCGAGCATCCACCGAAAAGCACGTGTCACAGAAGTGTTTGGACGTATAGGGTGTCAATATAGTCAAGAGGATCGAAACTGGCCTGTTCCACGCGGAGTGGCTGAGGAGGCCGGCATTGCCCAAAATGCGACGGTCAGTATCTGTTGCAGTGCTCGAATCGCGTGACACGATTTGTCGGACGAAATATCGCGGCCTTTGATCAAATATTTAAAATGAACAGAGCATGTGCCCAACTTTCCAAATAATTTCCTTGCACACGGGGCGGATCGCAATATAAGCGGATCGGCATGTGTACCAGTCTTCGAATTGCGTTTCGCAGTTTATGTAGAACGAATTGCCGCACAGTCAAATTCATTATTTGAAACGAACACGCGCAGTGTTCGACTTGTGAAATCATTTTCTAACATTCATATATTATTATTCAAACGTACTAGTGGCTCGGCTTCTGGGAAACAGAGCCGAGGGCTCGAAATCTGAGTGGAGTCGCCAACGGAGGATAAGAATGGAGAGTTCTAGCATAGCGTAAAATGCTTGCTTTAGCGTTAGCCAGCGAGGAAACGATATTGCTCTCGTACGTTTCGGAGCACCGCACAAACTAGTATTTTAGTAAAACCGAACGGAACGATAACAGAAAAGCAAACAGCTGCGATGCTATGTAGATGTAAACGTTCACATAGTAGAAGTAAACTTAATGGACATAAAATGTCAAACTAATACACTGATGTATCCATATTGTGAGCACAGCAGTCACCACGGTGGCGCTTCACTTTTCCGCGAATTACGATTTCGCTTGTGGTCCCATCTGTACTAAAAACAAACAAGCATTCGTAATCTATGGCCTCTGAGATGGGGTGGCGCACGCGTCTTGCCGCTCGCGCTGTCAAATCTCGGAGGCCATGTACGTAGCACAACCACTCCTGTTAAGCCCAAAGTCCCGAAAAATCAAGAAGGGATTTAGGAAACAGCGGCCTGTTGTCACTAATACTTTGTTATCCAGGTATCATGTCATCAATCTAAAACAAATTCAAGAATCTGTTGGGAACGAATGAACCAAACAGCGCAGGGCGATGAATTGATATGAAGCGGGTGACTCTCACATCGAAGGCGCCGCCATGTTTTCCGCGCTAAACCGTCTTAGCGAGCCGTGGAAGTAAGCAGAAAACAGTGGAGGCATGCAATGCGCAAACCTAAGGCACCGTCTGGAGGACGCACGCGCAGTTTGACCCTGCTATTTCTTTGTGTATAGCGTGTTGCCACTTGAGCTACACTGAAACTCTCATTTATTTATTTGTTTATTTATTTATTTATTCACCCCTAAGAAGATCTTGGACAGCTAGCCGTCATCATAGACACACGGACTTCAACAAATTCGTGCACGCACACACGCACGCACGCAGAACCGCAATTTCCTCGCAAAAAAAATTTAATTTTCGTTTGCAGGCCACTGTGCAAACGAATATGATGTCCTTGGACTAGTGTACGAAAGTCTACTTGCCAATCCATGCCGTTCTGGTGGCTGTTCATATAGTATAGTTCGATAATTTCAATTATAATGTTACGGAATAGTTTTCCACGAATAACCTCTTAAAGCAGCTAAAGCTCAAATAAAATACGGACAGCAAAAAGAACTAGGACATACGGAGTGCTGTATTCGAGTTTATATACGGGTTTTCTCGCGTGATAAATTTAGTTGGAATAGCGCTCATGCATGAGCTCGTTTTTTCCACTGCCCGTGTTTAATTTGCGTTTTACCTCCCTCAAGATGTCGCGATACCTCGGATACGGACCTATAGTTATTGAACAATATGGTCCGTATCACATTGCTTTAAATGTGTTTTTTTTTTCCTAGCATGTGAACCCGAACCACATTAGGGGCTTTGAATGCATTTCTTTATCTTACGCTCCTATTAACCAAATGCAGTAGCCAGACTCGTTCCAGCACCAATAAATATGGAAGGGAGCTGTAGCCCAATTGGCGCTTGATTGAGTCGCACGAATTCAACGATTGAGAAGAACATGTAGTCGTCCTGCTCTATAGTGTCGCGCAAACAGATAACTGTATTATTTTCATCTAAATTTTATTAACGCTGCTTGCAGATGCCGGTAATACCGTTCTTCGAGGTTAACGCATCGCTAGAGAATTTCCTCCTCCCGCCATTTTGCATTCTATAAAAATGCTGTTCCCTTAACAAATATTAGAGGCTATTCTCGCCTCAACTGACGCTCTGGTGTTTACATTTCCTTGTGCTTAAAGGGCAGATAGTACGTTATTGGCATGACCTACAGTTAAGTAGATCCACAAAACCAAAGCACCATTAAGTCACGAGATGCACCTGAACGTGCTTAAATCAACTTGAAAAAAAGAAACAGTTGATATAAAAATATTTTGGGGAGCAATACAAATAAGTTCGTCCGTTCGAGAACTATTCATGCTGTAGACAGAAATATATCCCAGATACATTTCGGAAATGTTTAATTCGTAGGTTATGTTTCGGAAATCGTTCGCTACCTCCGCGATCTCTTTTTAGCACGAGTTTGACGCGCGCATGCGAAAAGGAAAAAAAAAAAACACGCACATCGACGAGGTCTGGTTGGACGTCTTTCCGCCACGGGACGATCCCGCTGAGAGGGGTAAAACTGTCGTGTCCCGTGGTCATGCCTGTCTTCATCACGGACTCGTGCTTTGCCACCGCGCCCTTGGTTGCCTCATTCCTCTGTGTGAAAGGACGCGTTGGCATCATCGCCGGAGGTGGCAGGGTGGCCAGTGGCACCCGCAAAACCAGGTCCTCTTCGGGTATCTGGTGCGAAGCGGGCACCGCTGGCTCAGGCGATGCGAGCGCCGCCATCGACTCCGAGGCTTCCGGCAGAAACGTCAGCGCTGATCGGGGCATCTCTGAAAAAGAAAACGTGGCAGAACCCATCTCACGTATTAATGTTGACAGTTATGCGTTTAGCAATTAAGCGATATAGCGACACAACATTCCCATCGCCGAAACGAGTTACGTATGAAGCGTGTTCGGCAGCGGGACTCCTCTTTCGCGCTTCCGTGCAAGACTTACTCTATTCCCTAAGAACACTCAGCGCCATCTAGCGCCGCCACCACGAAGCCTGCGCGTGGCCTCCGAAATTCATGGCGCGCCGGTGCGTGCGACCGCGTAGAGGCGCGTCATGCGGCAACCAGTTTCCTCTTGCATCGTGATCACGTGGAGCGCGTCAGACGTGACGGAGATCTTGGAGGTCGTGCTACATCACTATACACCTTCGGCGTGACCACCGTTTGTCCCATCAGATTGCGTCCATAAGCATACGGAGCTGTGAAACTGGTTGCGCGTTGATATTAACTTAGATGAATAGGAGAAAAAAGCAAAAGAGGTAAACCGGTGACGAAAACCTTTTGCGCGGTCTTAAGTATGTATAGCTTATCTATCCATATCTTACATATTGATAGAACGGGCGCGAAAATTACGCGCAACAACGGACACACAGACGCGAATAAATGGGCGTCCACCAAATTGGCGTTTGTTTGTGTCTGTGTCTCCGTCGCTTGCGCACGTGTATAAGTATCGTGACCGTTCTACAATGGCATCAAAGCGACAACTCACTCAACAAGTCTTTTCTTGCATCGTTTCTTTTTCTTATGTTGGTCTGACGTGTTTCTTTAAATGCAAACTGCGCAATACATTCGGTCGCGTTCTTTGGCGTCTTCAATGCACGAAGTTGCGACACCGTGACACTGTGGTGCCACCTAAAAGGCTTTCTAGGGAGGGCGCGTTGTAAAGCACTTTTAATTGAGCGCACGTGAATATCGAGGTCGATACGCAAGAACTCTCGTGTTTCGAGTTTAGCATGCACTTTTGAGGAATACCAGTTGGGCAAATTTACTTGGGAGCCCTACGGTTTTTGCTTATAACGCGTGCTCTCTTGCTTTCTCTTTTCTTCTTTGGGGAGGTGGGGGTGGAGTTCGTAAAGAAAGTAAGACAAGCAAATAAACAAATAGGCGGATGCTGGAATAAATAAATAAATAAATAGGCCATAACGCAGTTGGCGCCCGCCCGCGCGCATCGTACGAGTATAGCCTGAACCACCAGCGACTGGCTTCATCGCCGCTCGAATGACTACAGGCGTGCCCCGTGCCGGTCACTATAATGGAGCAGTATAAATACCTGAGTTAGCGATGACGCTTTGGTCCTCAGCGACACCCATACTCCCAGCGATCGACGTCCGTTCGCTCGCGGCTCGAGGGCGCTTGTGCCGTCCAGTCGAGGACTTCGTCGACGCCTCGGCCAGCGTGGACGTACTAGGCCGACGGGAATCCACGGACAGCGACGGGACCGCATCCTCCACCTCGGCGACGCCTAGAGAGATTGTACTGCGTTTGCGGGCCCGCTTTGAGGATCGCCGCGAGTACTTTTTCTTGGACTTGGACTTGGCCCTGCACTTGGAGCGGCCAGAGGTTTTCTTTTCGCTCTCTGTCGCGGACCGCATCGAAGAATCCATCCTCTTCGTCAGCTGCTGCTTCTTCTTCTGCCCGTGGCATGCGCCTATACGAGGAGAAACTGCCATGGCGCGCGGTCAGCGTAGAGGCCTGCAAAAAAGATGAAAATAAATAACTGAATCAATCAAATTTATTTACTTTGTTAGTTAGTCATTTAGTTATTTAAACACTCTCAGGGCCGCTAGGGCGTTACGGAGAGGAGTGGGTAGCACAGGAATAACAATGTAGAAATGGCGGTCTTGAACGAAGGCTCGTCGGTATTGGTGGTGATGGAGGCGGGGAGGTGGTTACAGTCAGAGGAAATCTTCGGTACAAAGCAATTCGCGCACCGGTGTGTGCGGCAGCTGGGCACGTGGACCGTCAGACTGCGACCAACGCGGGAGTAAGGAAATGTTTGAAGCGGCAGCGACAAGTTCACGCTTTAGCTTTGGAATATGGAATTAACAGTTCTATCAGAAAAGAGGCACAGTCGAGCCCCTTTCCGTCTAATTGCTATAAGTCAGGCAGTTCGAGAGGATGCTTGATGGCTGACCCGCTTCCGTTGCGGACGCAGTTGCGCAGAGTAAAACGGGTACATCGATTTTGAATTGATTCAAGGGAACAAGGTAGAATCGAGTGGGGATCCCAAATATATGCGCCATATTCGAGTTTTGACCCGACGAGAGTTTTGTAGAGAGTTAAGCTGAATTCCAATGGCGGAGTCGGAGCAGCCGACGCATTCCGCGAGCGAGCACTCGACTCTGGCGCAGAGCAACGCCTCCAGATCCGCGAGTGGAACACAACCTGCGCCACCGGAGCAATGCGGAAGCGGAAGTTCTATCACCGAGTTACCCAGGATACCTTGCTTGTTGTCATTTCCTTGCGCTGTTTGCTCCCAGCACCGCCGCACCGGTCACTTGTCTCTTCAGCGCCGTTCACCTGTTGTTTTTTTTAAAGTGCGGAATGGATATCTCGCCAAGCGTGCAGCAGCTTTTGCTTCCTCGCGAGTCGTGACCGGTGACGCCTCCCAGCAGACAAACGTGGTAAAGGAAATACGTCACGCAGAGTTCCGGTCCACTCCGCCGATTTTGGCGGAGCATCTTTTTCTGCTCCACGGAGTGACTCCCGCTCTGAATCCCCTCCGACTCTCTCATTGGAACATCTTACTCCCGCCCACACCCTGCCATTGGAACATACTTGCTCCGAAACAAGCAGAAAAACTTGCTCCGACTCCGCCATTGGAGAGAGAGAGAGAGAGTAAAACTTTATTAATGTAAATAAAACAAGGCACGATGGTTGGAGCCCCTATACCAGGGCCCCACTGGCACGAGCGGCTCGCTGGGCTTGGTCCAGAAGAGCCAACTGGCTCTCCCGACCCTCGTCCGCAAGCCATGCCTCCCACTGCCTATTCCTCATCAGTGGATGTTCGTGTAATATGGGACTGTCTATGTGCGGAGGCCTCCTGGGACACTCCCATGTGATGTGTTTTAGTGTGGGTGTGTCTGTGCACCACGGGCACTCGTCAGTGAACCTCGTGGGGTGTATTCCGTGTAGGTGGTGCAGGTTGGGGTATGTATTCGTCTGAATACGACGCCAGTCCCTCTCCTGTTGGCTGTTTAAGTCGGAGTGAGGATGTCCAAAACGTCTCCGCTCCTGCCTTTGCTGAAGGAGGATGTCACGAGAATTCGGTGGAAGGTCATCGCTAGGCCATGCCGTTGCTCGGACGTTCAAACCTCGAGCAATACGGTCTGCCCTAGCGTTTCCTGCCAGTCGCTCGTGTGCCGGACACCAGACGATAGTGTGGTGCCCCTCTAGTTGAGTGCCTAAAATTTTGATTACTGATTTGGGTGCGGTTCCTTGTAAAAACAGGCGGCAAGCCGCTTGTGAGTCGGATAATATGACAGCCGAATTGGTTTGGCGCTCGGCGTCCTGAATGGCCAAGGCGATGGCTGCAGCCTCTGCCACGCATGCCGAGGTGGTTTTGAAGGATGCCGTTGTTATGTTGTTGCATGTAGAAACTATGGTGAAAGTGTCTGAGCTGGCTCGACTGGCATCCGTATAATACACCCCCGGTCCCATGCCGAAACGTTTGTGAAGGGTATTTGCCCTTGCTCTGCGTCGTCCGGGATGGTACTTGGGGTGCATGTTTTTGGGAATTGGGGCCACCGCGATGTGCGATCGAACATTGCGGTCTATCTGTGCCGTTTCTTCTCCGCAATACTGGGGTCTCAGGGGAAAGCCTAACCTCGCCAATACTTCCCTGCCCTGAGTTGAAGAACAAAGTCGTTCTTTCTGGGCATATAACGTCGCGACTGCGTACTCCTCAAAAGTATTGTGCAGGCCCAGTCCCTCGAATCTCTCTGTGCTAGCGCATTCGGGAAGACCAAGGGCGGCTTTGAAGGCTTTTCTTATTATTGCGTTTGCCTGTTTAATCTCTTGGTTTGTCAAGGCCTGATATGGAAGGGCGTATGTGAGTCGGCTAATTACGAATGCGTGAACCAGGCTGATGGTCTCTCCCTCAGTTAGGCTGTCTCTGCTTCTTGCCACTCTCCTTATCATTCTGGCCACGTTTCCTGTGACCGCCTTTAGTTTTTGTAGGGTGTGAGATGTTCCAGCATTCTGCTGTATCCACATCCCCAATATTCTGAGTGTCTCCACTTCACGAATTGGCGCCCCGTCGAGAGTCAGAGTGAGCGGCACCCAGTCCTTCTTTCTTGCGTATTTCGCACGCACCCGAATGAATTCCGATTTTTCGGGTGCGCATACCATGTCCGCCGCCCTCGCGTATTCCACGACTGCGTCTATGGCCTTTTGAAGGGTTTCTTGCTTGTCCCCGTAGGACCCCTGGTGAGCCCAGAACGTAATATCATCGGCATATATCGCACAACCGAGATTCGGGTGTTTATCTAGCTCCAGGGCTAGCTTTCTCATCCCTACATTGAAAAGCAGTGGAGAGAGTATAGCTCCCTGAGGGGTACCTCTGTCGGGACAGTTGAAGGTGTCGGACCTCGTGGAGCCTAATCCGATTGTGGCCGTGCGATGGCTGAGGAACGAGCGCACGTAGTTATAAATTCGCGTTCCGCAGTTCACCGCTTCCAGTCCCTCCAGAATAGCGTGGTGGGAGATGCTGTCGAAGGCCTTTTTGATGTCCAATGCCAGTACAAATTTATCTTCCGCCATTGGAATTCAACATTAGTTTAGAGAGCTAGAAGAGAGGAGAAATTACGGCGAATAAAACCGAGCCTACGATTAGCATTATTAATTACGTTGTCAGTGTGCATTTTCTCTGAAAGGCTATTCGTAATATGGATACCAAGGTATGCATACGAGTTAAGTGAATCTAGGGGTACACTGTTAAGCACATACGGGCAAAGTTCCGAGAGGCCACCTGAGCGCGATATTCTCAAAGACTTGCACTGACGGATATTGAGCGTCATCACATATTTAGAACACCAATGCCAGACATTGTTAAGATCGGTTTGAATGAAGACATTGCGTCATTGGGGTTGGTTATTTTGCGGCAAACAACACTGTCATCAGCGTATCATCTGATGGTTGAGGAATAATAATTTCTTTGTTTACGGCTCGTCCGACGCTGTCGTCGCCTTTTGTAAATTATTTTAATAAACGTGAAACGATTCATGATTTCCTTTTTTTTTAATGTGCTGTCGATTTGCAGCAGAAGAAAGATCGGCAGAAGGAATTCTCGATTAATATGCAAGTCAATGCGAATCATTTCTCACCTGCACGAGGCACGAAACGCAAGCGAACCCACGTCATTTCGAGGGAACGCTCGCTCGAGGAGCTCGAGGAAGTGGTTTGGAAAGCACGCCGTCTGCGTGCCACAAGTGGTGGTCCTCCCATCGGCGCCGCTTGGTATCATTACAAAGACGGCGCCGAATAAAACAGCACACGAAGAAGGGGGACACGACACACACGCTTCTTCGTGTGTTGTTTTGTTCGGCGCCGTCTTTGTAATCATGCTTAACCAACAAGCCCACCAACACATGCTCAGCTTGGTATCGGCGGACTGTTCTGCAGCCGTTCGCTTCGCGTGCCGCCGCTCTTCGGCCGCGCGCATAATCGTTGGCCTGTGTCGCTTCACATCTTGCCTCGCCGCATCAGCATGCATCCAATACCTTCGTAGTCTCTGCACAGCCTTGGCACCCTTCCGCTCGGTACTCTCCAGGGCTCATTGAGGTATCAGCAAGTATAGGCCACGCGCAGCATAGAGTAGCTAGCGCAACTGAGCCGCGTCTATCTGTAGCGCGCACGCCCGCGCACGCATAGAGTTTCTCACTACATTACCTAGAGGGAAATCTGGCGCTGCTGCGCTGTGGTATGCATGGGAATGCCGGTATATTGTGGATTCGGATTGGCATTGTTCTCGTATAGACAGGAAACCTTGAAGACGCTCTTGGCAAGTACCGTTCCGTCTGTCACAATGATTCATTTTCTACTAGAACAGCACGTGAAAAGCTGTTTTAGCTTTATTATTACGCGAAAACATGTTTTGTTTAACTATGAGGACTTATTATTGTGTGTACGACTACATGTTACGTAAAAAGTATCAGCGGGCCGCTAAAGTTGGAGGACAGACGACAAGGTTCGCGCTCGCTTTGAAACAGTTGGTCGTCTGTTCTTGCTTTTTTCGCTTGGTCATGCATCGTGGGTGAGTAAAGATGTAATATGCGTGAATGGAAACATTTTATGAAGATCTTACTTTGAGAACGCGTTATTTGCGTAGCCACATCCACGTTTTAGACGAAGCCTCTTACAACACCAGCCAACACGAGCCTCGCAGACACATATACCGTCATTCCCATGACGGCACGGTGCCCCCTTAAGAAACTCCCATAGACGGTGGCGATCGATTACCCTCTAGGTGTTATAGTGGGAAACTCTATGCGCGCACGTACCGGCGAGTGGAGGAGGAGGGGCCAAGCCGGCAGCATGCCGGCAGCGGCGGGCGCTTGGGAGAGAGTGCGCATGCGCATAGAGCAGGGACGCGCTGGGCCAATACCGGCCAGCGAGAGGGCGCATGGGAGTGCGCATGCGTCGGCGACAAACTCTGTGACCTTGAACAAATTCGCGTTTGACTTTGGCTCCGAATGGGCAAAGAAATGCTTCGCATTTAAAATACTCGTTGAAGCTCCGTTTCGCCCGGTTGCACTTCCCTCACCTGAACAATTTTCCTTTCTATCGTGGCATCGGCTCTGAGTGTTTATCTCGACATACGCGATGTACTTTGGCAACGCCAAAAGATTGCTCCGCTAGTTTGACACTGGCTTTCCATTTTCTCTTTTTTTTGCAATTCCCATCTGAATTGTGTTTTTCACTTAATTCATGTTTAAATGCTACTGCATTGTTTCTCTTGTCGCTATTTTAAATTTATTTCCACCACATTGCATTGGCTATTCCTCTATTTTTATGTAACTATGCATCTAAAAAATAACTCTGGCTTCATTACTTGTAACGATGATGATATTATTTGCAAGAACAAATTTAGCAATATTAGAAATGGTTGTACACAGCAGTACAATGTTGTAGTCGTTGCGCTGGAAATAAATCAGCTACTGATTACGGTGTATGGGACACGAATCGTGTGGTAGAGATTTACGCAAAAATTACGAAATAAAGAAGGCAAAACAAATGAGAAAACCAAGTGGGAAATAGAAATCGGCTGAACCTCGACTTAACGAAGTACATCTCAACCAATTATTTCGTTAAATGTAGAACTTTATTGAATCGAGAACGCTTAAAACACTCGCGTGATTAGCAGTATTTATCCAACGGCGAAATAAAGGTGAGATTTTTCGCCGGTGTAGGCTCTGTCAGACTAAGCGCTGGGAACGCACGTTTCAACTCTGCTACAACAGAGTAGCTGGCGCTGTTTGGTAGAGCCAACGCTAAGCTTGCAATGCCGAGCCACTGAGATGCACGGTTTCGTAAAAACTAACATGCCCCGCCTGACGCCGGCAATGTAACGCAATTTCTCTAGGAATACGAATGCATTTCGTGGCATTTTTAACGCTACGGGTCTCCTACGACGTGATTACCTACTTCTTTTATCACCACAAGAAAACTTTCTTAAATTGAGCGAAACGTCCGACTCACTTTGCTGCTTCGAGGCTTTCATCCCATTAGGATGTATAAACGACTTTCGAGGAATCGGAGGCACTTCGCTAAACAAACAAATTTCGTAAAAATAAGTTTCATTAGGCCGAGGCACATCTATTCGAATAGGACGACCGTATACGAAAATAAGCATGTTCTGCGCCAAATAGACACCTCATAAAGAAGATGAACATCACAGACCATTACTACCTGCTGAATTCTAATGAAATGACTGTTTACTTAGTCTTGCATTTTACTCGCTTTGATTTATCCGGTAAAATTATTTTTCTCTAAATTCATTAACACATGTATAAAATCTGCCCGGCTGTTGATCAATGCGCCTGAGTGGGTATTGACTTTGGTCCTCCTCCTCCTCCTCCTCCTCCTCCTCATCATCATCATCATAATCATCATCATCATCATCATCATCGTCGTCGTCGTCGTCGTCGTCGTCTTTTTTTCCTGCTTGGTGAACACAATTATGCGAATGCACCATGTTCTACGTAACTTGAACCAAGAATTTAAAGAAAAAATTAAGACTTTATTCTGTGAGATGCAGTGATCAAGTATCCGTGCTCTTCAGTCACTGCTAGAATGATCTGCCCCATATGCAGCTGACTTCTATTAATTCTACCCTGACAGGAACAACGAAAGAAGCCAGTGGAACGTGCGGCATGACTAGTTGCATGGTACTTTCATGTTTGCAGGCTTTCTTTCAGGCTTGGAAAAAACTTCTATTATGTAGCATGCATTTGCAGCAGAAAACTGGATTGTAAAATTTTCAGGATAGTCCACAATTTCCTCCATTGACACTTTTGCTGTGAATATTTCATGAAGTTGAATAATAAATGAAATGTGTAATTAGGCAAAACTACAAGAAAATTGACTTGCTCCAAGCAGCAGCAAACAACATTACCTTGGTTCTGTCCAGCTATGTGGCACTTTTTTAAGCTTCGGCACAAGTTGTGTGGGACACATCTTATACACATGAAATTAATTATGCTTTAAACTGTGAAATCAAATATAGAATAATTGTAACTACAAAAATTGTAAAGAAGCTCCAAATATCTGGAGTTTTGCTACAAAATTGCATAAACTGGCAGTTGTAATATTATGACACATGAGGTCAATGTAGCAAGCTTAAAATTGGAATTTGAAAAAATTCCTAAAGGACTTCTTATTGAGCAAGTTGGTGCTTAGATTTCCTAGGTACACTTTGTGGCGCAAAATACATTTCTTGAAAAGGGGCAGAAAAAAGGAAGACAGTGAAGTGCCAAACTACCAACTGTTTAATGACGGCCTGAACAAACGTATAGAAGAAAACGCGGAAGTTGTATTTTCTTCTATACGTTTGTTCAGGCCGTCATTAAACTTTTGGTCACGAACGCAATGATTCGCAATCTAAGTGATGACACGCTAAAGAGCTTGACCAAATTCTTTAACGACACGGTCTGGACAGAGGACGGCGTCCTTCCAAAAGAATGGAAGGAAGCAAAAATTATTCTTATTCCAAAACCAGGTAAGCCTCGTAACATCAACAACCTTCGACCCAT
Source organism: Dermacentor albipictus (assembly GCF_038994185.2). NCBI lineage: Eukaryota > Metazoa > Arthropoda > Arachnida > Ixodida > Ixodidae > Dermacentor > Dermacentor albipictus. Next base: position 147,964,095 of record NC_091822.1, on the reverse strand, counting down.
CTCCCTAACGTCGTGCGCGGGGAAACTCTTTGAAAAAGTTGTGCAGGTCCGGCTCTCGAACCACATAGAGCTAAACAACATGTTCCCCTCCAACATGTTCGGTTTCCGACCCCACGTGTCAGCGCAGGACGTTTTTCTACTACACGAGGTCCTGCACCCCAACAGAGGGTCGGAAGATAAATTTGTATTGGCATTGGACATCAAAAAGGCCTTCGACAGCATCTCCCACCACGCTATTCTGGAGGGACTGGAAGCGGTGAACTGCGGAACGCGAATTTATAACTACGTGCGCTCGTTCCTCAGCCACCGCACGGCCACAATCGGATTAGGCTCCACGAGGTCCGACACCTTCAACTGTCCCGACAGAGGTACCCCTCAGGGAGCTATACTCTCTCCACTGCTTTTCAATGTAGGGATGAGAAAGCTAGCCCTGGAGCTAGATAAACACCCGAATCTCGGTTGTGCGATATATACCGATGATATTACGTTCTGGGCTCACCAGGGGTCCTACGGGGACAAGCAAGAAACCCTTCAAAAGGCCATAGACGCAGTCGTGGAATACGCGAGGGCGGCGGACATGGTATGCGCACCCGAAAAATCGGAATTCATTCGGGTGCGTGCGAAATACGCAAGAAAGAAGGACTGGGTGCCGCTCACTCTGACTCTCGACGGGGCGCCAATTCGTGAAGTGGAGACACTCCGAATATTGGGGATGTGGATACAGCAGAACGCTGGAACATCTCACACCCTACAAAAACTAAAGGCGGTCACAGGAAACGTGGCCAGAATGATACGGAGAGTGGCAAAAAGCAGAGACAGCCTAACTGAGGGAGAGGCCATCAGCCTGGTTCACGCATATGTAATTAGCCGACTCACATACGCCCTTCCATATCAGGCCTTGACAAACCAAGAGAATAAACAGGCAAACGCAATAATAAGAAAAGCCTTCAAAGCCGCCCTTGGTCTTCCCGAATGCGCTAGCACAGAGAGATTCGAGGGACTGGGCCTGCACAATACTTTTGACGAGTACGCAGTCGCGACGTTATATGCCCAGAAAGAACGACTTTGTTCTTCAACTCAGGGCAGGGAAGTATTGGCGAGGTTAGGCTTTCCCCTGAGACCCCAGTATTGCGGAGAGGAAACGGCACAGATAGACCGCAATGTTCGATCGCACATCGCGGTGGCCCCAATTCCCAAAAACATGCACCCCAAGTACCATCCCGGACGACGCAGAGCAAGGGCAAAGACCCTTCACAAACGTTTCGGCATGGGACCGGGGGTGTATTATACGGATGCCAGTCGAGCCAGCTCAGACACTTTCACCATAGTTTCTACATGCAACAACAACATAACAACGGCATCCTTCAAAACCGCCTCGGCATGCGTGGCAGAGGCTGCAGCCATCGCCTTGGCCATTCAGGACGCCGAGCGCCAAACCAATTCGGCTGTCATATTATCCGACTCACAAGCGGCTTGCCGCCTGTTTTTACAAGGAACGGCACCCAAATCAATAATCAAAATTTTAGGCACTCAACTAGAGGGGCACCACACTATTGTCTGGTGTCCGGCACACGAGCGACTGGCAGGAAACGCTAGGGCAGACCGTATTGCTCGAGGTTTGAACGTCCGAGCAACGGCATGGCCTAGCGATGACCTTCCACCGAATTCTCGTGACATCCTCCTACAGCAAAGGCAGGAGCGGAGACGTTTTGGACATCCTCACTCCGATTTAAACAGCCAACAGGAGAGGGACTGGCGTCGTATTCAGACGAATACATACCCCAACCTGCACCACCTACACAGAATACACCCCACGAGGTTCACTGACGAGTGCCCGTGGTGCACAGACACACCCACACTAAAACACATCACATGGGAGTGTCCCAGGAGGCCTCCGCACATAGACAGTCCCATATTACACGAACATCCGTTAATGAGGAATAGGCAGTGGGAGGCATGGCTTGCGGACGAGGGTCGGGAGAGCCAGTTGGCTCTTCTGGACCAAGCCCAGCGAGCCGCTCGTGCCAGTGGGGCCCTGGAATAGGGGCTCCAACCATCGTGCCTTGTTTTATTTATATTAATAAAGTTTTACTCTCTCTCTCTTGGCGCTTCACTGTCTCCCTTTCTTCTGTCCCTTTTCAAGAAATGTATTTTCGCCACAATGTATACCTAGAAAAAAAAAAGAATCCGTTTTGTTAGCTAAAGCTGCAAGCAATGTCACAAAACAGCATTAGTAAGTACACTTCAAAGAGAGTTAGTTTCCTTTCTTCGAAGTGTTCTTTATTGGGCCTGGAAGCATACTTACAAAATGTATAGAGCCCCAAGTTGAAGCAGAATGGTTCCTATAGTTCTCAAGGTGTCAAAATGGCGCCAGTGCAAATAACTTTTAGAGTGCTACTTTCAACCATAAATGTCGATTTTTTTTTTGTCGTCGAAGCATGTCACTGAAAGTAAAGCATCAGGAGCAAGCTATGCAGGCAGGCGTTTGGTCACTCAGCCTTTTAACCCTCAATCCCATGCCCTACACCCTATACAGGTTGTACGAATATTGCGAATGAAGAGTCACGCTTCTTGAGACCGATTCTGCGCTGCTCCCATTGTCAAAGGCAGCTTACTGTCGGCAATGAGGGAAAGCTGCCCTCAAGGGCAGCTTTTCTGTATCTTTAATTTTCGTGTTATTTCTAACCAAAAACCAATCAAGTAATATATTTTCAGCATCACAATGACATAAAAAAAGAATTCTGACTATACAAAAAAAGTTTCAGAAAATTTATGTTTTTGCTGGAATTACTTACGGGCTTAAAGGGTTAATAAGTTATCAGAAATCATTACATTGTTACCATCATTGATATTTATAGCTAATAAATCTACCTGTGTATGCAGGCAGCATGCAAATGACATTTGCGGTTAACGTGCGAGTACATGATGCCATTTAATTTGCCTGTGAAACCGTGGGATAACCTTTCGAGTGCCATATTCATCCTAATGAACCATAGATCGGCACATATTTAATCTTGCTGAATTATTATTGGTATTTTCTCAGCTTGAGAAAAAGGTATTGTTTTAATTTTAAATTGTTGTATTGTTGTTGTATTGTTTTAATTTTAAAGCATCAGGAGCAAGCTATGCAGGCAGGCGTTTGGTCGCTCAGCCTTTTAACCCTCAATCCCATGCCCTACTCCCCATACAGGTTGTACGAATATTGCGAATGAAGAGTCACGCTTCTTGAGACCGATTCTGCGCTGCTCCCATTGTCAAAGGCAGCTTACTGTCGGCAATGAGGGAAAGCTGCCCTCAAGGGCAGCTTTTCTGTATCTTTAATTTTCGTGTTATTTCTAACCAAAAACCAATCAAGTAATATATTTTCAGCATCACAATGACATAAAAAAAGAATTCTGACTATACAAAAAAATTTCAGGAAATTTATGTTTTTGCTGGAATTATTTACGGGCTTAAAGGGTTAATAAGTTATCAGAAATCATTACATTGTTACCATCATTGATATTTAGAGCTAATAAATCTACCTGTGTACGCAGGCAGCATGCAAATGACATTTGCGGTTAACGTGCGAGTACATGATGCCATTAAATTTGCCTGTGAAACCGTGGGATAACCTTTCGAGTGCCATATTCATCCTAATGAACCAAAGATCGGCACATATTTAATCTTGCTGAATTATTATTGGTATTTTCTCAGCTTGTGAAAAAGGTATTGTTTTAATTTTTGTCTTCAACAAGGTTATTAATATGTTGAGAAAAGGCTCTTCTTCAAAATGCAAGGTTTTAATAAAACTGCCTAACCATGCTATACTGAAAGCATTATAAACAGTTCTAAAATTGTACAACCATGCAAACTCAACCTCACAACCTGAAATAAGTACCCTTTCATTGTTATTTTACATTACAATAAAAAACATAGTTATATCTCCTGTGCTTGGCCATCATGGCCAAAATGTTTTGGGGGGAACAACTTGGAAAAATGTGTGACTTGAACATGCTGAACATGTGCACTTTCGGCTTGACAAACTTATCAAAAAAGCGACGCAGCACAAAACCGACGAGGTACTATCCTTCTACCCCCCTCGGGCGCCGTCTCTAGTGGCGTTTTCCACCGGTCGATTCCGAGCAGGATTTCTTTCGAGTCTCATCCGAACTGCGATACGAGCAGGTCGCACCACTCCTCGATGCCCCGTGGATCGCTTTTGCGCTCCGCTGGCCTATCCAGGTTTTAGCGCTCGCTCGAGGACTTCGGCGACCGCTCCAGATTGCCCAGTGGAGAACGCCATAAGCTTGGGCAACCGTCGCGCCATATTAAGCACGGGAACAGTTATTTCTATCACGCCTGCTAAGCGTGAAGAGGGGTTGCTGATGACTCCTAGTAGGCGGAATATGTACGCGTGGAGAAATATCATGCGTAGATTAGGCTTGTAAAAAAACCGCAAGCGTACGTTTAGATAAGCGACGATTTTTCAGTGTACGTTGTTCATATTTTCTTCACCTGAGGCGTTGCCACAGGGACAGGACCACAAATTCAGGCTACGTCCTTAATTGTGCCACGCGTGAGAGCCATGGGACAATACAATGAAAACTTTTTATGAGGCAGCTTGTTCGTTTAATACTCTTCGGTCAAGATTTGGATCTCTAGGTTGATAATGCCGTTCACAGTCAAATCGCGGACAAGTTCTTCTGTAACCCTTAACGAGTGCGGGTTCTCGCGACCGGGCACCACCACTTTCGACTGCCAGAGATTCGAGCCCGCGGTGCTGTGGAGCTGAACGCTATAAACAAAACTGTCCACACTGGAGGTGAGGATGAATGCCTCAAAGGCCACCTCCCGACTGGATGGTCCTTGCCGAGACATGACGAAGGCAAAAAGGAGACCTTGCCGCAAGCACAAGGCAATCCGGGGGGAATTCCATCTCGCAAAGGAATCTTCAATTCTGAACGCATGTTCACCTGCAAAGGATGGTCAGAGAAATATAGAAAGAATTTCTAAGCGAGGACACTTGGTGAGCAATGGAATCAAAGAACACGTCATGGCCTCACCTATCGCTGCTTTGTAGCTCGTCTGGGAGCACGAACGCCGCTCCGCGCAAGTGCCTAATCACTCTTTGTGAGCTTTTTATAAACCTTTAAAAACCTTTATAAACCTTTTTGTAAACCTTTATAAGTCCTGCAACTATCCACAGGAAAACGCACTATATGGGTATTCGTCAAGAGCCTCTACAACTTCTCCATATAAGAATTTGTGTTTAAAGGAATGCTTCAAAAGTTTGTCTATCAATAATGGTTCATTACCTAGGCTGATAACAAGCATACTCTGAGTTGTTCAAGAAAGCATGAACTATACTGAGCCGTTTTCTTAACACATACGTGAATATTGTAAGGCTTGGCACGGGAGTTGCGTTAAACATCCAGCATTTCCCCGGTATAGTAAGAGCGTAGTTTTCAGCTTCGGCAACGATCCGAATCATGGGCTCTATGCAATTACTGCTCCGCACTGTGCTGCTCTTCTTTTATCCCCTGTGCTTCGTGTACACCTTGAATGCACCATTCTGAGCCTTCCTTGTATAGTGTTCATCTGAATTTTTACCTTTCGTTCAGCACAACAACCCTGATTCATGCACGTCTTGGCGGTCTAAGTAAATATTCATGTATGCGATGCGCCTTGTTAGTCACATTGCACAGTGTAAGGTGCCCTGCTCACTCATCCAATTGACCCATCGAATTAAAAAAAATGGTAGCAATTCATGCAAAGTTGTGGCAGAAGCGCACGATCAGCTTCGTTTTTTTCTGTCCAAACACTCTTGGCTTCAATGTTGCGCTCCAAAACACTCTACAATGGCAAATTCGGTTTTAAAGAGGCTAACGTTATTATAAGTGTTTTCTTTGCCACGTGCCGAGAGAACTGTGGATTCGAGAATGCGGCATTTAAGGTTAATTTGCATTCAGCAATGAGCTTTACTATCATTATACCATATCTTAATATCATACTACCATGCTGTTCTGCCATACTACGTGGCTACCGCGAGGCGACAAGAGCTCCCACTTCTCCACGACGAATCGAGAATTCGACACGTTGTGCCATACTACGAGCACCCTGTGGCGACCACAAGGCGACGGATGCTGCATTACATGCCCCACATGGCTACCACGGGGCGACGAGAGCTCCTACTTCTCCGCGACGAATCAAGAATTCGACACGGGCGATGTCATTGCCCTGCCCCGCATGGTACCTGCCGACGAGAACTCGCCCAAACCGGTTCCTGCCGACGAGGAGTCGCCGAAGGGATTTAAGGGAGAACCGGCCCATTGTGAGATCATAAGTCGCTTGCAGCCGCCCAGCCGGTCTGATGCGCTCCTACTGCTACCTGTACGCTATCATCCACTATCTGTAAATATTGTAGAAAGTTTCTCGTTTCTTTTTCGTCAACGGAACGCGTCCGGCTTTCGTCCTTCGCCCCGACGTCACAACAATGCCCAAACGTAAATACAGGACGTTTCACACTTAGGGCAAAACTCGGAGCGCATTGCATCGCGATGCGGCGAACGCTGGAGTCGGGTAGCGGCAGCAGCTCGCGCAGGCGCAGACGCTCCAGGTGCGTAGTCTTGAACCGCGTTGTCTGCTACAGTGGTTCGCTCCGGCCGCATTGTCGGGAAGCGTGCTACTGTCAGGGGCAACGCGCGGATTTCTTTGTTACTGCGGGAAATGAGCCAACACTCCTTAGTAAGCGTTGTGAGACGCCAAACTCGTAGCTTTCGTTGGCCTCATTGTGGTTCTACAAACTTCTTCTGACAGCACGCTTCTTTTGTCCTTTCGTAAGGCCGGGGTACTGAGTGCGTGCACGTATATTTCCTCGCTGTGTGTGCTGCCGTAATACGCAGCGTCAAGAAAGGGACACCAAACTGTGCGCGCAACATGCTCGGTCTTTATTTGACGCAATAGAAAGTAAACCACTCAACAATAATAACTATGCGGGTGAAACACGATGAAACAAACGGATCAGAATAAAAGCATGCTTTAAGTTAAGACAGTGAGCTGAAAGTTTCTTTTCGACAATAGTTCATTGCTTAAGACAGGCTCTGCCAGCCGGCGGGCAAATGCAAGCTCCGAACATCACTTAGTATACGGTCATGTCCCCAGCGACAGCGGTGACAGCGCTCATACTGGAGGGCAGTGAGGTGTAGGTTGACTGGGTAAGCGATGTGTTTATTCGGAGCACGTCCCACTCGCTGATAATGGCGGACTAGAGCGTGTCCTCGGACAACCCATACAGAGGATGGCGCGCCAGCGGTACTTTCAACGAGCCCCAGGCATTTTCAATGATGTTGAGGTGCGGATATTGGGGCGGCCCCTCCAGGACAGTGACGCCGCGCTCATCGAGCAGTTCTTGCACAGCACGTGCAGTGTGGATCGGCGACCTATCGAGTTGAAATATACGGTCACCTTTCGGGAACGGGCCGTCCAGAACGTAGGCAATCAGTACATCGTCTATGATTGCCCCGTACCTTTCAACGGTGAACTTGCCTTGTAAGCCTATCAGTGGGCCTACACCATCTGTGCTAATGCAAGCCCACACGCTCGTACTAGTGCGCCCACTAGCTGCGACCCGTTGCAGGTTACCGCGGCATATAGCTGGGACAAGAAAAGGAAGCATATATTGATTACAGATATTTTATGATGGGTAATCAACTTGTCTAAGAATCTGCGCCAACCTCACTTAAGTTCATGTTTACAGCATGGATTGCGAGCACTGGCTCGAATCACAAGCGCATGCACTGCCTCAGGCTCGACAGTAAATCTGAAATACTGACCGCAATAAGTTGTTTAATCGCGGTGCACTGGCCCACTTTGTTAAGCAAATATGTAAGTCTAATATAGTTGCACTTTTTACTACTTAAGTGGAGAAATATCTTAGCAATGACTTATTCGTGTCGCCGAACGAAGTAAAATTAGACTGGATCTGAATGCGAGGGAAACTAACACAAATATTACAACTACCATCTTAAATGTATAGATGATTAATAATTGGTTCTATAAAATAACTTACCGTGTCTCGCTGGTCGCCAGCGGTCGTAAACGTAGAATCATCACCGAATACAACGTTTTTCCCTTGTGGCACAGTCCACCGCTCATGTTCTTGTGCTAAACCGAGCCGCTTTGCTCTGTTTGTGGCCCTAAGTAATGGTCTTTCCTCCCAGATCTTGACTTCCACTCTCAAAATGCCATTCTCGCACATCCTTTTCAGAAAATCTTCTGTGATCTTGAGGTCCTCTGCATCTGCTTGACCAGCCATGAGTACTGTGGATTTCCACAAGTTGCTGGAGCTTCCATTGGACATTTGTATGGTATATGTCAGGGGATTAGAAAGGGAGCTCAATGTGGTCAGCTTCAGGCTCACCTCGCTGTTGTAATTGCCCTCTCTTGTTATCTCCAGCAGGAACACTTCGTCGTTTCTGACGAGCAGAGCAGTACTGGTTGAGCAACGTCTGCTGCAGATGTCGTCAAAAAAGATCGCCTGTGCTTCGTCTGCAAAGGTTGATCAGAGAAATATAAAAAGAATTTCTAAGAGAGAGCATTTGGGGAGAACTGGAATCACGGAACACGTCATGGCCTAGTTGCTACACCCATCGCTGCTTTATAGCTCGTCTGGGAGCACGAGTGTCGCTCCGCGCAATTGCTTAGTCACTTATTTATGCTTTTTATAAACCTTTTATATATTTTGCGCGCTTTTTAACATCGAGAAAAGACAGTCTTGCAGCTATCCACAGGAAAACAAACTACACTGTATTCGTCAAGAGCCTCTACAACATCTCCATAAAAGAATATGTGTTTAAAGGAGTGCGCCAAGGTTCCTCTATTAATAATGGTTAATTACCTAGGCTGATAGCAAGCATACTCTGAGTTGTTCAAGAAAGCATGAACCATACTTAACCGTTTTCTTAACACATACGTGATTATTTTAAGCCTTGGCACGGGAGTTACCCTAGCATCCAGCATTTCCCCGATGTACAGTAGCGGACAGATTAATATGGACCACTGCAAAGGCAGCCGGAGCTGCTGCGAGGCCGGCGTTGCTATCCCGCTTCGCGCGTTCACGACGAGAGTACCCCGAGTTGCGCCAAACTTCTCCACCGCACCCTCGCTCTCGCGCTGGAGCTTTTCATGCTTGATAAATTTGTAGTGCCGCGTTCAGCTGCTCTGCTGCTGACGGTCGGAACGAAGGGGCGCGTGAATCCGGGTGGAAGTACGCCATCTAGGTCAGTCTTCCGTGATCTCAACTTCCACCCTCAAGGTGCCGTTTTCACACATTCTCTTCAAAAAATCCTCCGTGATCTTGAGGTCTTCTGCATCTGGTTGACCAGCCATCACTACCGTTGACCTCCACACGTTCGTTGATCTCCCATTTGACATCTGTATCGTGTAGGTCAGGGCAGTGGAAATTGGGCTCAGTGCGGTCACCTTAAGATTCACCTCACTATTGTAGTTCCCCTCTCTTGTTAACTCAAACAGGAACACTTCCTCGTTCCTGACGAGCAGCACCGTACTTGTGGAGCAACGACGGCTGCATACGTCATCAAAGAAGATCGCTTGCGGTTCATCTGCAAAGGTTGATCAGAGAAATATAAAAATAATTTCTAAGAGAGAGCATTTGGGTAGAACTGGAATCACGGAACACGTCATGGCCTAGTTGCTACACCTATCGCTGCTTTATAGCTCGTCTGGGAGCACGAGTGTCGCTCCGCGCAATTGCTTAGTCACTTATTTATGCTTTTTATAAACCTTTTATATATCTTGCGCGCTTTTTAACATCGAGAAATGACAGTCTTGCAGCTATCCACAGGAAAACAAACTACACGGTATTCGTCAAGAGCCTCTACAACATCTCCATAAAAGAATATGTGTTTAAAGGAGTGCGCCAAGGTTCCTCTATTAATAATGGTTAATTACCTAGGCTGATAGCAAGCATACTCTGAGTTGTTCAAGAAAGCATGAACCATACTTAACCGTTTTCTTAACACATACGTGATTATTTTAAGCCTTGGCACGGGAGTTACCCTAGCATCCAGCATTTCCCCGATGTACAGTAGCGGACAGATTAATATGGACCACTGCAAAGGCAGCCGGAGCTGCTGCGAGGCCGGCTTTGCTATCTCGCTTCGCGCATTCACGACGAGAGTACCCCGAGTTGCGCCAAACTTCTCCACCGCACCCTCGCTCTCGCGCTGGAGCTTTTCATGCTTGATAAATTTGTAGTGCCGCGTTCAGCTGCTCTGCTGCTGACGGTCGGAACGAAGGGGCGCGTGAATAGCCAATAGTTCAGCACTTTGAGCTGTTGCGCAGCAGCGGATGGCCGCAGGCCATCAAACCGCCGCTCTGTGAAGGAACCAGAACCCATTTTTTTTTAAAGCGAAAGGTTTTCTGGCCGCGAACTTGCGATTTCGCCGTGGCGGTGCTCCGAGGAGGCACATAAGGTCACAACGCGCGCCTCGCCGCGGATATTACTCTCTCTCTCTCACTCTCTAGTCACTACTGCGCATGCGCCACTAGTAGCACCGAGCCACAGATGCTCTGCCGCTGCGCAGCGCCGCGCCTTACCGTAGCCGCCGTTTGGTATGACGTCACACGCGTTCCTCGTCGTTGCCCTCGCCTCCGCTCGCTTCGCCAGCTGCGTCGCATGCGTGATAACATGTAGGAGGATTGCAAAGGAGAGCTCGCGTGCGCCGCAACCATGTTTGAGGCGGCAGTATGGACGGCGACAATTCTGATAGGCAGGAGGAGGCCTGGAATCGACGTCGGAACGAGATGAAGAGGAAACTAGTCGCCCAGGAAACAGACAAACAGCGCGCCGAACGACTGGCTAAACGCCGCAACATAGCTAGACAACCAGACTAACCTAGACTTGCAATCAAGATTAACCACGGCTAACCATGATATGCCTTAGCTTTCGCTACGTATATCCTGGCATAGCAGAGCTAAGCAACTGACAATTTTGTCGGTGATTTGCAGTCGCGGACAATGAAACGAAGCATGGCTTCGGGTAAGAAACGCGGACCAGTGCCGACTGGTGAAAACGGCGCCAGGTGTCGAGACGTCTGTTCTTGCATGCGCATCCCTTTTAGCTAGCAGCCTCTCCAAGCCTCTAGCAACGGCTTAGCGCTATTTAATCGTAGGGAGCAGCACGAGATGACACCGCTATTAGCGGTGAGAATTTGGAGTGGCGCCCTCCCGCGAGTGACGTCACGGCCAGGACGCCGCTCGCTCCGGCTCGCTCGGCTGCCGCGCGCACTCGTTCCCTTCGTGCATGCTTGGGGTTTTTGCGGCTCGAGCCGTGCTTACAGAGGGATATTTCGGACTATTTCAGCAGCCATCCTGAACCGCAGTTTCTTCTTGAAAACCGCGTGAATCAAGACAATTTGCGACTTGGGTATCGCAAGCTATGTAGCGCTGAAGGGGGGTCGATTGTCCCTACGATGCATATATGCGCCGTGTCTGTCCATAAATGTTGCTTAAAAAGAATGTCTGCAAGCTCAACACTCGGGGTTATGTATTATGCTCCTCTAAACACTTCATATTCTCTCAGTACTTAGCTGTGAGAGACATCGCATTTTACATGAAAGGAAACCTTGATATTTGGTGTCAATATTATAAAATCGTGTTAGAAGGAAGCTTTCATCATGATTCTTATTACTCTGGTGGCTACTGTATTAAGGCCTGAAAGGAAGAGTTAGGCGCGTATTTTTTTGTGAAAAGGTTTGGTACTACTTTCACCGTTCTCTGAAACAGGCAGCCAGAAACGCATTGGCTGTTAACGGCGCATCATGTATTGTGTATATATATATATATATATATATATATATATATATATATATATATATATATATATATATATATATATATATATATATATATATATAGAGAGAGAGAGAGAGAGAGAGAGAGAGAGAGTTAACGAATATTGTAACAGCCATCACATGAAAGCAAAATTCGTGGTAATTATCGAAAACCAATCAACCGTAAGCGATGAAATGTATCATAGTGGCCTTCGCTAGCTTTTATTGACGACCTGGCACACCCCACCCGCAACGGAAGCAACCGACTCTCATTGTGGCGAGGCACTCATTGTTCGCGAAACCGAGCTGTTTACTTCAACTTCCAATTGAAACCATGAAGTAGCTCTTTACAGCGCCAATTACAATGCCTATAGCATACTCGAGGAACTACAGCGCAGCTTAGGCTCCCTTGAAATGGAAAATTCAAACACATTATTCTGCCTCGCCATGTTTCGATCCTGCGTTGTTTAATTATACAAACTGAAAACTATTCCCTTCGTACGTACGTACGTACAATAAAACTTCGCATACCTGCCTCAGAAAGAAGACACCACAAGCCTTACACGAATTCACTTGACTTTGGCCTCCACTGGCGAACAATGATATCTTCAATATCTGCCACACTACTAATGAATGAGGCTTCGGTTTGTTGCTGGCTGCAGCGAAATGGTACAAACGGCATATTTCACTCAAATATTTGGCCCGAGCAACCTGTGTGAGTTCTCCAAAGAGGTTCATGCAAGAAGCACCAGTAAATTGCTCAAGTGAGCTGAGCGTGTAGCATGGAAAGGCAGTAAATATTGGCACATTCCATTGCTTGCGCTGCAAAGAGCTGTAAGCCTAAATCAGCTTTGCTTTAAATTACCCGCACTTAAGTTTAACCAGTGCAGTACGGCCTTTTGAGAAGCAGTTAAAAACGCAAGTGGTGCTGGCAGAATCTAAACTGCAGTGTTAAGTCATCGTAGTATACTGCCGAGCGTTTCTGTGAAGAAATAGAACAATTAGCTATTGTACCATGAACTACTCGTCGTCAGCAAACATGTTTTAGTGGTTTAGAATAAAGATAAATGTTTGTACAAGTCATATATAGCGAGCGTTTGATTGTGACAAGCATGTTGCACCATGGTGAATATGGAGTCCTTCCTGGATTCTTATGTGCTGCGCTTTTGCGTCTATGCTTTTATTATTCACGTGAGCTACCGCTGTGAAGAAACCCGCAATAAGCTGATCTGAGCTCCCTCGAGTGGCACTATAAAAAATTATGGCGCTTTACGTGCCAAAACCACTTTCTGATTATGAGGCATGCCGTAGTGGAGGACTCCGGAAATTTCGACCACCTGGGGTCCTTTAGCGTGCACCTAAATCTAAGTACACGGGGGTTTTCGCATTTCACCTCCATCGAAATACGACCACCGGGGCCGGTATTCGATCCCTCGATCTGATGCTCAGCAGCCCAACACCATAGCCACAGGGCAACCACGGCGCGTGAGTGGTTGAGAAATATGTTGTCGTCTAGGAAATAAGCTCCTTGATTAAATTTTTGCGAAAAAATACTTCGTAAAAGATATATTTGAGAGGCCCGCCATAAGTATATAAGCATAGAGAACGGGAGCGAACAAACGGAGACACTGCAGAAGGCGCCCGGCCACCACCCGAACTGCAGCAGACGACAGGCGCGAGTACATGGAGCGCGAGTCCGTGCCCTGACGTCACGCGAGCGCCGCTCGCAGCGCCCCTCTAGCCCGTTCCGTGGACTAATAGCCCTAACGTCTGATGCGCTGCCGGATTGGGTTGTCGGGGGTGCGACTGTTCTCTGCGCCCAGCTCACGCTGCAGCTGACGGCTGCCACCTCAAGAGGAAGCTTCAGCTCGTGCGCAACTCTTTTTTTTATTATTATGGGGTTTTACGTGCCAAAACCACTTTCTGATTATGAGGCACGCCGTAGTGTGGGACTCCGGAAATTTTGACCACCTGGGGTTCTTTAACGTGCGCCTAAATCTAAGTACACGGGTGTTTTCGCATTTCGCCCCCATCGAAATGCTGCCGCCGTGGCCTGAGTTCTACAAATTCTACTAATAACTCTCCCCTGCTATTCCTATATCCTATGCCATATTCCCCCACTGACTTGTCTCCAGCCTGCTTATACTCTGGCATTGAGGTCACCCATCAGCATGGTGTATTTTGTATTGACTTTACCCATCACCGATTCCACGTCTTCATAAAAACTTTCGACTTCCTGGTCATCATGATTGGATGTAGGGGCATAGACCTGTACGACCTTCAATTTGTACCTCTTATTAAGTTTTACAACCCTCTCGTTAATGCTATAGAATTCCTGTATGTTACCAGCTATATCCTTATTAATCAGGAATCCGACTCCTAGTTCTCGTCTCTCCGCTAAGTCCCGGTAGCACAGGACGGGCCCGCTTTTTAGCACTGTATATGCTTCTTTTGTCCCCCTAACCTCACTGAGCCCTATTATATCCCATTTACTACCCTCTAATTCCTCCAATAACACTGCTAGACTCGCCTCACTAGAAAACGTTCTAACGTTAAACGTTGCCAGGTTCAGATTCCAAATGGCGGCCTGTGCGGAGCCAGGGATTCTTAGCACCCTCTGCTGCGTCACAGATCTGACCGCAGCCGTGATCAGTTGCTTCGGGGTTGCTGGGGACCCAGGGCCGGGGTTTGATTCTTGTATTCATATAGGAGGGTTGTGGCCAAGTACTGCACCAGGGTGGCCAATCGCGCTCCGGTAAGAGAGTGCGTTACCGGTTTTGGTCACCGGGATCAGGCCGCACTCCACTCCTGTTTATGGAATTTTCTCATCACGCGGTTTTTTTTTTTTCGGTGGATAATTCCGCGGCACCGGGATTCGAACCACGGTCCTCTTTCACGCGAGGTGGATACTCTACCCCTTCGCCACCGCAGGAGTTGTACGCCTCATTCAACCCATAGTGGCGCCTTCTTCGATCAGTCAAGGTGGACCAAACGTGAAAACAAAATACGTCAAGCGGGAACTCAGAGAGGCTGACATAATCTCATAGGCGGCGGCAACGGGAAAGAAACCTGCTATGAGTAACTACTTAGAAGGAAAACAAGTGACAGCAGGGAGAAAACAATTGATGATAACTGAAGGGGAATCTCTTTCATTTTCTTCTTTAATCTCTTAAACAAGTGGTTGGAAGGCATACTTTCTTGGAAAAAATAGCCGCCCGTCGATGAAAGGAAACTCGAGCGGCTCTAGAGACTAGGAAAAGCTTAAGCAGGTGCGCGCGCGGCACGCTTAGCGTGGGAAGCTAGCCCGAGTAACTATCCCCACGACTGCTGCTCACGAGAGCGAAATACCTTTGTGTAATTATAATAACCCTAGGAAGAGTACTTTCGAATGGCCCAGAGGGCTGTACTACGAGTGCTATGACTGATAATTTTCTCTCTCTCTCTCTCTCTCTCTCTCTCTCTCTCTCTCTATATATATATATATATATATATATATATATATATATATATATATATATATATATATATATATATATATATATATATATATATATATATCCTACGTATATTGTTACGTAGGAAGACACCGACGAAAAGCTATTTACAATTATATTTACAGGGCAATACGCCGCAGTTGACCAAGAGGCAACAGCCCGCGCTAGCTTCCAATCGTCGTCTTCGTCTTCTTCCTGCTCGGCTCTTCGTCATTGGGAATACTACCCCGTAGCACTACCCCCGGCGGCAAAAGCGCCGTCCCGGAGCGACTAAAGGCTGGACTCAGTGGAGCAGTGGAGTAGCAGTGGAAGCAGTGGAGTAGCTCTTGAGCCTACTGACGTGCACGACATCACTAGACGCCAGAGTAGATGACGAGGTTGAGCTCACAGGAGCAATTTCATAAGTCACAGGCGTCACCTGGCGCAGTACGCAATAGGGCCCTGTGTATCGCGAAAGGAGCTTTTCGGAAAGTCCAACGTGACGACAGGGCGACCACAGGAGCACGAGTGCACCAGGCGAAAACTGTACGTCACGGTGGCGGGCGTTGTACTGACGCTGCTGCGTGGTTTGCGAGTCCGTCAGTCGAGCACGGGCAAGCTGGCGTGCATGATCGGCGAGGGCGATGGCGTCGCGCGCATACTCGGTTGCTGAGGTCGCAGCAGGAGGAAGTACCGTGTCAAGGGGCAAGGTCGGTTCGCGACCGTAGAGTAGATAAAATGGAGAAAATCCGGCGGTGTCGTGCCGGGAAGAATTGTAAGCAAAGGTGACGTAAGGAAGGGCAACGTCCCAGTCGCGGTGGTCCTTCGAAACGTACTTGGACAGCATGTCGGTAAGAGTACGGTTTAAGCGCTCTGTCAGGCCATTGGTTTGAGGATGGTATGAAGTAGTCAGCTTGTGTTGAATAGAGCAGGAACGCACAATGTCGGCGATAACTTTCGAGAGGAAGTTACGACCACGGTCAGTAAGCAGCTGTCGCGGGGCGCCATGCACTAAGATAATGTCACGCAAGAGAAAGTCAGCGACGTCAGTGGCGCAACTGGTAGGTAGAGCCCGCGTGATAGCGTATCGGGTGGCGTAATCAGTTGCGACGGCTACCCATTTGTTCTCAGAGGATGACGTGGGAAAGGGACCGAGGAGGTCTAATCCAACACGAAAAAACGGTTCCACAGGGACGGTGATCGGCTGGAGATGACCGGAAGGTAGCACCTGAGGCGTTTTCCGACGCTGGCAGGGATCACAGGCAGCAACATAGCGTCGGACGGAGCGAGCAAGACCAGGCCAATAGAAGCGGCGGCGGACGCGGTCGTACGTGCGGGTTACGCCAAGATGTCCTGCAGTGGGTGCGTCATGCATCTGAAAGAGCACAGTCTGTCGTAGATGTTTTGGCACGACAAGAAGAAGATCAGGGCCATCAGGGAGGAAGCTCCTTCGGTACAGAATGCCGCCCTGGAGGACATATCGGCGAACGGATGCGTCGGTAGGTGTAGAACGCAGACGCTCGATGAGTACTCGCAGCGATAGCTCTCGGTACTGCTCATCGGCGATGCTAGCGAAGGCAGACACAGAGAAAATGCCGTCGGCGGTACTACTGTCGGCGTCGTCAGGCTCGTCTACCGGGTAGCGAGACAGGCAGTCAGCGTTCTTGTGTAGTCGGCCAGATTTGTAGGTGACAGAGAACGAATATTCTTGGAGGCGTAAGGTCCAGCGACCAAGTCTTCCTGAAGGGTCTTTCAATGAGCATAACCAACAAAGCGCGTGATGGTCTGTGATAACGGAAAAGGGTCGGCCATATAAGTATGGGCGGAACTTCGCAACCGCCCAAACTAGGGCCAGACACTCACGCTCAGTGATTGAATAGTTGCGCTCCGCGGGCGAGAGGAGCCTGCTGGCGTAAGCGATAACACGGTCGTGGCCACGCGGGCGTTGTGCCAGTACTGCGCCAATTCCGTGACCGCTGGCATCAGTACGGACTTCGGTAGGCGCAGAAGGATCGAAATGGGCCAGAACGGGAGGCGTTGTGAGAAGATCGATGAGAAGCGAGAATGCAGAGGCCTCGTTATCGCCCCACTGGAAAGGGGCGTCTTTTTTCAAAAGCTCGGTTAGTGGTCGTGCTATGGCCGCGAAATTTTTGACGGAACGGCGGAAGTACGAGCAAAGGCCGATGAAGCTGCGCACATCCTTGACACACTTCGGAACAGGGAAGTGCGTAACAGCATGGATCTTGCCTGGGTCCGGTTGCCGAACAAGTCTCGAAGCTTTTGCTTAAGCGAATCCCAACTGGTCAGCTCATCTTCGTGCGTCCGATACCAAACTCGAGGTGTGCCACCGAGGTAAAAGACGACGTTGGCGAGCATGATAGTTGGGTCCCACCGGTTATTGCGGCTGACGTGTTCGTAAAGGCTGATCCAGTCCTCGACGTCTTCCCCATCTTTTGCCGAGAATACGCCAGGATCACGGGGAGCGGAGAGGGTGATGTAGGTCGTCGAAGTGGCAGCAGGTGTCGGAGCCGGCGGAGTCGGGTTGGCGTCGCCGGGAGCCATGAAGGTAGGCTCGACGTACCGTCCACTGCGAAGCTCCGTGACGAGGTACAGGGAACGTCCACCTCCACCAAATATGTTACGTAGGAAGACACCGACGAAAAGCTATTTACAAGTATATTTACAAGGCAATACGCCGCAGTTGACCAAGAGGCAACAGCCCGCGCTAGCTTCCAATCGTCGTCTTCGTCTTCTTCCTGCTCGGCTCTTCGTCATTGGGAATACTACCCCGTAGCAATATATATATATGAAATCTCATTTATAGGATCGAATGCGACCGCTGTTGCTTTGTTTCTGCGTGTAGTAGTTAAGAGAACGAGTTTAAAAAGAAGGAAAGGGAAATTACTGAATAATCATTGCAGCGCCGTGGTTCTAAAGCGCAGCCGCGGTAGAGAAACGGAAGGAGATATAAACGTGCGTGGCCATGGTACGCACGCGAAAAACTGCCTCAATAAGTTTAGAGACTTGAGAATAAGTTTCGTTAACAGCCGATAACATGTTGATCAGCATTCGAATACGAGAAGAGAAATTATTGAAACGTGGAAAATTCCCTTGAATTAAGTGTGGTTTGCGAGAGAAATGCTTGTAAGTATTGAAAAATTTTAGAAGATGAATGAATATAAGATAGTCTCTTAATTGTATGGATAGTAATAATTCGTTCTAGAAAATAGCTTACCGTGTCTCGCTGGTCGCCAGTGGTCGTAAACGTGGATTCATCCCTGATTACAAGGTTTTCCTATTGTGACAGAGTCCACGCGTTATGTTCTTGCGCAAAACCGAGCCTCATTGCTCTATTTGTGACCCTAAGTAATGACGTTTGGGCGGCTGATCTGCTCCATAGACCGGCTTCATTGAGCCGCCACGTCGTCTAGACCTCGAAGCCTTCACCTTCAAGCTTTGTCGTAGCTTGTTACGGATGGCCGGCGGAGGCTCCGATCTTCGCGTAACCACGACGGAAAGGCGCCACCATGGCTGCTCCAACGACTCGCTTTGACAGGACGAAATCTGCCTGGCCCGCTGCTATGACTCACGTTGTTAGGACTACAATGCTCGAATAAACAGCACTTCGACGCTGGCAGGTCTGCGGCGACAACCTGCTGTGTGACGACAAGAATGCGCTACGTCAACATGGGGACGGCACCCAGATGGCTATTTGTAGCCGCAGTCGGCGGAGGAAGCATTGTTAGTGTGTATGCCGTCACCGTCAAGGTTTGGTTGGAGAGGGGGAATTCCTGGAAGGAGATGCTTGGCGGCGCCGTCTCACGCAGCTTATAAGTCGTCGGTCAATGGACAGACGTGGCGGCCATTGCCTGTGGAGTCGACTGTGGGATAAAGAGGCGCCTGCTAGGGTCCAGCACCGTGTCTGCGAGAACCCACTCTTCTCGACGTGGTCAGTGCAACCTGTGCGGAAGTGAGTGCGTCGGCCCTTTCCCTCAAAGGCGGCTCGGCTACGATGTCGTTGGACGCTCCGAATTGGCAGTGAACTGCCATTTTCCCTCACTTAGGGATCTAGGGATGACAGCGTGTATTTAAGGAGCCGTTGGCGGCTCCTCAGGGTGCATTCCTCTTTCAGTCATGTTAGACTGATGAACTGTAACGTTCTCATGTAGATACTGCAAATAAATCCCCTACTCCTCGTTCTCGCGGTGGAGCAGTCCTTCCCTTCAACAACGTCCTCAGCGTAGATTAGTTGGACGACGGCGTGGGCCAGCTACCATCTATTTCATGCCCGGCTCCAACCATCACAACTGGCTGACAGCGGTGAGACGGATTTTGCGACACGGTGCTGTGTCTGCGGTGAGTGCTTGGTTCTTGCTTTGAATCTCTAGGCTTCATTTTGTGGTTTTGTTTAAAACAGAAGGGAAGCTAGATTGTTGATTGTTAGCTATACGTTGTGTTTTCCAAGGTAGGTTTAGCGAGCAGGGCCAAGGCAGTAAAGCAGCAATCATGGAGTTAAGGACACTGCTGAGAGACGAATTGCTGATTGTTGGTGAGGAACTGGGCCTAGAGGTACGCAAGGAAACGCTAAAACCAGAATTATTGCTGCTGATTTCCGAAAAGACCAGTGAGGAGGACATGTAAATGCGGTTGTAACTTCTTAAGGAAAGAGAGAAACGGGACAAAGAGAGATAAGAACGGGACAGAGAGAGAAAGAGGAATGCGAGAAAGATCGCGAGTTAAGAAAAATGCAACTTGAACTTGAAAGCAAACGTTTGGAATTGTCTCAAGGAAGTGAAGGGGCTCTAGGACGAGCAAGTGAGCCAGAATCATACCGCATGGACAGGCTGTTAAATCCATTTGAGGTCGGGAATGACATAGGCTTGTTACTAGGAAATTTTGAAAGGACTTGCAAAAAGATGAACTTCGGCTCGAGTTCATGGCCACAGCGGTTACTGTCTATGTTGCCGTGTGAGGCTGCGGAGGTAATCGCCAGACTCAGTGCGCATGATGAATATGATCGTGCGGAAGTTAAGGCTAGTCTTTTGAAAAAGTACCGCCTTTCTGCCGAAGCCTTTCGGCGGAGGTTTAGAAGCACAGGCAAGAAGGATAGCGAGGGATATCCGGAGTTTGCATAGAGCTTAAAAGGCAACCTAGTGGAGCGAATTAAAAGCGCGGAAGCGTACGAGAGCAGAGACATGATAATTGAATGCATGTGTCTAGAGTAGTTTTACAGAGGCATCCCACAATCTGTGAAGCTGTGGGAGCAAGACAGAGGAAATGCAAACACTGTGGAAAGGGCGGCTGAATTAGCCGAGGAGTACGCACGGCGTAGAAAGCTGAACGCCGAGGACGGAAATTGGGGCGGCCGAAATGGACCACGGGAACAATTTCCATTCAAAAAGGGTTCACAGACTAGAAGACCGGAGCCTGTAGACGTGGAGGAAAAGCCCTCAGAAAAGAGCATGGAGAAATCAAACAAATCTTTCGAATTCGAAACATTCGAATCAAATTCATATCTTTTAGACCAATCCGCTGCTATAAGTGCTACAAACTCGGACATATATCACTGTAAACGGACATATCACTGTAAATTTTTCTTTCGACGTCACTGCTGCGGTATATTGACACGTGGACTTGTTTATTTCTTACGAGTGGGCGCTTTTCACTGCCATACAAATGTTATCGCTCAGCGCGGGACGCACCCGCATGTATGGGAAGTTTCTAGAATGTTATCGATGGTTCTGTGGTCACCAAAGCTTGTGTAATCTGATTACATGTGCGACGCGAATTGTGCAGAACTTTCTGGAAGACACGCGGGCACCGCCGATGACTCTGCAACTTTCGATGACTCGTGTATAGAAGCAGACGTGCTTGACCGGCAGATCAGTATTCGATGACTGCCGACTGTGTTCGCTGCTATTACTGTGCTCTGAATGTAACTTGCTTTTGTGGGCACAAGTGCGCCTAATAAGAATTTAGTTTTGTCATACAGAGTATTGCAGCTGTATTATTCACCGTCACGACAACCGTGACAATGTCACTAAATACTTTCCGAGTACACGCCGTGGTTTCTCAGTGGCTATGGTGTTGGGCTGCTGAGCACGAGGTCGTGGGATCGAATCCCGGCCACGGCGGCCGCATTTCGATGGGGGCGAAACGCGAAAACACCTGTGTGCTTAGATTTAGGTGCACCTTAAAGAACCCCAGGGGGTCGAAATTTCCGGAGTCCCCCGCTACGGCGTGCCTCATAATCAGAAAGTGGTTTTGGCACGTAAAACCCCATAATTTATATTTTACTTTTTGAGTAAAGGATAAAATGAATGTATCACGCTTCCGTATTCTGACTGGCCCCTGTGCACGGTAGTTCCATACGGCTGTTACGGCTATCTGCACACTACAAAGGCAAGTTTTCATGTCGATGTTACGGCGACATTCAATGCAAGTAATGACCTATGATTATTACATTGGAATACACTTCGCACTTCCCTTCTTGGTATACTGACTTCCCTGCGAGATGGTAGTAAGGGCAGCCGTGCGCGCTCACAAGATGCCCCGCCATGTCGGTCACCGTTGCGATGTAACCACAAGTTTTTCGATGGATGCATCGAAGGATACTACAGGAAGATAAAAGAAATGACATTCATCAACATCTTTCAGGTTGTACCAAGAGTCGAACTAGTTTTACAGCGAAGTTCTCGAATACCTTCAACGCCTGCTCCAAACTTTTCTCAGAAATATAGATAACTCCTGAAGGTTAGATTTGGAGACAAGAGGATATATTGTTACACGAAGGACGAGTCAGTAAGACGAGCAACTATTTACACGTTACAATTACAAAAGCGGTTGCAGCGCTGAGCGGTTAGATTCGCCCCGCGAGCCCAGCTCGTTCATTCTTCTCGTTTCTCGAGCGATGGCACCCACGCGCCTCGTTCAAACAATCAAATGCCACTCGCGTGTAGCATAATCCCCCGGCGATAGAAGCGATGTCCCGGAGCCTCTAAATGTCATCACTGGGAGACTTATACTGCTTCAGTCGTGTGACGTGCACGATGTCACTGGACTGAGAAGCAGATGGCGCGTAAGGGGCGATCTCGTATATGACAGGAGTCACGGCACGACGCACTCGGTATGGGCCTGTGTAACGAGACAACAGTTTTTCTGACATGCCGACCTGACGTGACGGAGACCATAGAAGCACCAAAGAACCAGGCGGGAAGTATACGTCTCGGCGTCGCCGGTCGTTCAAACGCCTTTGTCTCTCTTGGGATTTCAGAAGGCGCTTCCGGGCAATTCGCCTTGCGTGGGCACAGCGGACGATAACATCGAGTGCATATTGACTGGTCCGTGCCGCATGAACAGGGAGGGTGGTGTCGAGGGACAGTGCTGGTTGTCGGCCGAACAGTAGGGAAAATGGGGAATAACCGGCAGCATCCTGGCGCGAGGAATTGTAAGCGAATGTGACAAAGGGTAGAGCGAGGTCCCAGTCAGGGTGGTCTGAAGAGACATATTTCGCGAACGTCTGTGAGAATGCGATTGAGACGCTCCGTGAGGCCATTTGTTTGCGGATGGTATGACGTGGATAGCTTGTGCCCCGTGGCACAGGACTGCAGGATGTCCGCGCTAACTTTTCAAATCAAATCAAATCAAATCATATTTTATACTCCAGCAAGTACCTGGATGGTCTGGGTGATAAGAATGTCCGGCCACCGTATGTGAGAAGTTGTCGTGGAGCTCCATGTAATAAAATTACGTGGCGTAGAAGAAACTCGGCGACATCTGTGGTGCAGCTTGTCGGAAGCGCTCGGGTGATGGCTTATGGAGCGTGGCCTAATTCGTGGCCACAGCGATCCACCTGTGCCAAGAGGTAGAAAGAGGAGAAGGGCCAAGTAAATCCAAACCAACCCGAAAGAATGGTTCCTCATAGAATGTCGAGTGGTTGAAGGTACGCAGCAGGGAGCGTCGATGGTGTTTTGCGTTGCTGGCATTTCTCACACACAGCTACGTATCTTCGAACAGAGCTAGCTAGCCCTGGCTAAAACAAGCGTTGGCGGATCCGGTCGTAGGTACGTGACCCAATCGGGTGACCGGCAGTGAGGAGGTCGTGAAGTTCGTGGAGAACAGCCGATCGAAGGTGTCTAAGGATCACAAGGCGTAATGCAGGGCCGTCGGGGTGAAGGTTGTGGCGGTAGAGTACGCCATCTTGAAGTGTGAATAAGCGAAGGTGCCGGCGGCAAGTGACAATTCCAGGCGGTCATTGATGAAACGCAAGGACAGGTCACGGCGCTGCTCGTCGGCGACATGGAGCAGTGGAAAAACACAGAGAGCACTGGCGTCGGCGTCAGTGTCACACGTAGAAGGCGCGTCTTCAATTGGGTAGCGAGTGAGGCAATCGGCGTCCTGGTGTTGGTGTCCCGACTTGTAAGTAACTGTGTGGGCATACTCTTGTAGTCGGAGGGCCCAACGATCGAGCCGGCCAGTAGGATACTTGAGCGACAAAAGCCAACAGAGAGCATGATGGCCTGGGATTACTGAGAAGGGCTTGCCATATAAACATGGACGGAACTTTGAAACAGCCCAGACAAGAGCAAGACATTCGCGCTCGGTAATCGAATAGTTGCATTGGTTGTTAGGAAATTATTGAATATAGCTTGACCTTTCTGACTAGCATGTTTGGCGGCTTTCTATGAAACTCCTACTATGTTTCCTCCATGCATTGGAGGGAGGGGGTGGTGGGGGGGCGAGGAAGTGCTGCGATTTCTTATTTTGAACAAGACAATAACGCCATGCTATCACTTAGGCACATTAAACGTTTTTAATGTGTAGGTTAGCTATGTGTTTTAAAAATGTTTACTAAATGCTTCTTGTACTTGTTCACTCCCTAATACGATACGTTCTACGGAGCGTGTACTTGGCTTTCCCTGTCGCCTCGGAGACCTATGCAAAGCAAGCAGGTTTAGTTTCATTCATGTACATATGCGTATTGTGTAGGATGTACGAGTAGTGTTTCGTCTACGTAGATTATTTACAACCTTTGTACAAAAAGGACCATTCAAATTATACGCAATTTCGCACAGCTTCTATCCAAGATGTGTTTCTTGCAATCGTAAACATACTGACACTGGGTTGAACATTGATAGAATTGTAGGGTATACACTCTTAGACAGCATTACACCCACACAACAATAACCGTCACCTGTCTTGTCCGCATTTCTTTTAACGCTTTGAGCTCAATACTTCGAAGTCACCAACGGCATGCCGGTCATGAGCATGACAGAGCATTCTCGACAGGAAAGCAGCCAGCGCAACGTTTTCAATAGAGGAAACGCAAGCAAGACAGATGATTATTATTGTGTGGCAACGTACGATTCAAAGGAGGTACATTTGTTTAATTGTTTAAGAATATATTAGGTTCGATGTATGTCCAAACTTAAACGATCGCAGGCTAATTGGACATGTTGCAAGTAACTCAACCCTCCTGTCTCCGCCTATATCTTTAGCGATATACAAGTTATGTTGTTAGTTACACCGTTGTTCTCTGCGAACGGAAAAACCACGTTCTTCGACCTTGGTTACAAGGGGACACGATATGTGTAATTGCAGGCAAACATTAATGACTGTAAGTTAATAGCGGCTTTTGCAATATATCAGTTATTCAAGTGCTCCCCAGTGTTATGATTGTGTTTAATGAGCAGCGCAATACACACCCCGCTCTACTGCAATAACAAATTACACCGAGTGTTATCAAGAGAAAATAGTGGAGAACGCTATGGAGAAACTGTATACGCTTCTAAGTGCTTGTGGACGAAATACTGTCTTTGCGAAAAATTCCTAAAGGTGTGCCAGAAACTGTCTCAGCGCCGGAGTCAGCTGTGTTTCCTAAACACGTCAGACCATTCTACGCAACATCTAATATATATTTGGCGGAAATAGGGGGCATGTTAGGTCTAATGTGTGGCCAAATTATAACTTTCGTGCCTTAATGAGCAGAGTTGAAGATATCTGCTGAACCCGCGTTGTCATTTGGGTTTATGCGTTATACGTTGTTCGTAGTACCGTGTCGTCTGTAAACTAAACTAGACATCTCTCAAATATTCTGCTAAAATTAGGGAAAATTTATTGGTTATGTGTAAAAAAAGTTGAGAACGTGTGGTCTTTCATGATTTAAAATTCAATAGAGATGGTCGGCTGGGTGCACGAAAGTGGGAACCGTTGCCTTCGCTACATTTATATTACTCTACAACCAGTGACAAATGTAGTACGGGAGTTCAAAGGCCGCAAGCATAATGAACAAAGGGCGCAATTTTTCATTTTTGCTTCATCTAGTTATTCGTCGTGAGATTCTGGAAACAAGAGGTTATGGCCACCGAGAATCGACACTATATCGTGCAACCTATGACGATCAGCAAAACCAGCCAAGCGTGGACAAATCAGCGGATCTCTTAGGCATGTAGGGCCCTCTGGGCCGTACTTTTCGGTGGCAACGTAGCCTAGCAGCCTGCGAGATTATCTTACTGAGCTATGCCGAATGCTCGGCTGCGGTAGTCGGAAGTACAAATCCCCCCGTCTTTTTTTTTACATTTGCAAGCTTGGAGTGACACCTGACACCGGCGAAAGATGCCGAGATTGAGTGGGGCTATACTAATCCAGGTACAACCAAATTAGGAAGACAACCATTAAGCTGAAGAAAGACACTCTCTCACCAGAACAGCAATTGGCCTCCCTGGTGCAGCTTTGGCAGCAACCTCCCTAGTGATAACTTCAATTAACCAATGGCCCTCAGTCCCCAGCGGCTGCGGAGCATCTTATCAAGGCGGCGGTCAGACTTGTAACGCTGCAGAGGGTGGTAATATTCTCTGGGTCCGGACAGGCTGCCAATGGAAACTGACCCTGCAACGTTTAACACCCGAACCCTCTCGAGCGATGCTAGCTTAGCAGGATTATTTGCGGAACTATCAAACATTCTTTGGTATACTATCGGTCTTAGTGAGATTAGAAGAACTGGTGAGGCTTACACATTGCTGAATAACGGCCATGTCCTCTGCTATAGAGGTCTCCCGGATAAGAAGGAATACGGGGTAGGATTCCTAATCCATAAGGACATAGCGGGGAGCATTGACGAATTCTACAGCATTAACGAGAGGGCAGCGGTAGTCGTAATCAAACATAATAAGAGGTATAGATTAAAGGTGGTACAATCCCACGCTCCAACATTCAGTCACTACGATGAGGAAGTAGATCATTGTATTGTATTGTATAGGGTTTTATGGCGCATAAGCGACTTAGGCTATCATGCGCCAAACACATGGTATAACTTATTTCAAAATTGGGTATCCTCAGCGAGGTCCTTGTCCGGACAAGGCCTCTGAGGAGCCCAACAAACCAAATGAAGACCTCAGCTTTCTTCTCAGAACTGAGAAAACGGGTGAGGTGCATCATAAGATGCGTGAAAAAACCGGGTAATAATTTTTAAGATGAGTAGTTCTGTGATACGTTATATTTCGTTTAGGATCGCTGCGTCTTTCAAAAAACTAAAAACAGATGAAGTTTCTACTAGTGGGTTATCTCCTAAAAGCAGACTGGGATGGAAGGGAATGCGTTCATTGTAAAATACAGTAAAATGTTTTTTCCTTAGCCGTTCGAGTTGTGTGCACGAGAATAAAATGTGATTTACAGTGAGTTCATCTCCACATTTCTCACATAAGGGTTTGTCTTGTTTTGTCCGTAGAAAGTTATGTGTTAGGTGTGTGTGTCCGATGCGCAGGCGGCATAAAATTACTTCTATAAAACGTTCCTGATGCCTGCATGATCTCCATTCTCCTAGAATAGGTTTTACTAAATGTAGCTTGTTATTTTCTTCGTTATTCCATGTACGCTGCCATTTTTCTTTAAGCTTGTTTTTTACTAACTTCATGCAATCTGCATAGGGTATATTTACAGTACTGACATTCTTATGGCAGGCTTGAACGGCGCACGCGTCAGCTCTCTCGTTGCCTCTAATTCCTTGATGGCTTGGTATCCAACAAAGCTTAATTTCATGTCCTTGCGTTTGAGCGGTGATTAAGTTATGGATTACATTTCCTATTAATGGTTCCCTTGCGTTTCTGGCTTTCAGTGCTGTGATTGCACTAAGCGAGTCCGTGTAGATAATGCTGTTCTGAATGTTCATCTCGACTATTTTTGATACAGCCACCGAAATGGCATGACATTCGGCTGTGAAAATTGACGCGCACTGAGGCAACCTGACTACCTTTTCCCATTTATCTTGCACTACAGCACTTCCGACGTAAAGTGATGTTTTAGAACCGTCAGTATAAAATGCTGTGCGTTCTTTGTACTTTTTGTCTAGCGCCAAAAATTCTTGTATTAGATGTTCACGTGGAGTTTGCTTTTTATGAAATTGTGTCAGTGTGTAGTCACCTACACTGGGAAAGGCGTGCCAAGGTGGTAGTGGTTCGGGTCTCTGGGCAACATCGGGCAGTGTGTCTAGAATACCTAATTCCTGGCAAATTTCTTCAAATCTGAGAATAAGGGGTCTCGTCGCATTCGGTTTGTTGTTAAAAAGCTGCTTAGACGGGCACTTGGTAACTATGGAGTAGCAGAGATGTTTTGGTAGTGAACGGGTTTTTAGGACATATGCACATGTGAGCATGGCTCTTCTATCTGCGAGGGCTGGTTCGTTACATTCGACATGTAGGCTGTTTATGGGTGATGTCCTGTATGCCCCACTTGCAAGGCGCAGACCTGAGTTATGAACTGGATCTAATTGCTTCAGGTAGGACGGTCGAGCTGAGTTGTATACTATGCACCCGTAATCGAGGCAAGAGCGAACTATACTGCGGTAGATGTGTAAAAGGCAGGTCCTATCAGCCCCCCAGCGTTTATGTGAAAGCACCTTTAATATGTTTAATGATTGGGACGTTTTCTTCTTCAGGTTTTTTATGTGCGGCAAGAAGGTCAGTCTTCTGTCGAAAGTGATGCCCAGAAATTTGTGTTCACTTTTTACCGGCAATTCCACTTCGTTCAGGTATAGTCTAGGATCTGGGTGTAGGCCACGTTTGAGTGAAAAAAGGATGGCCACTGTTTTCTGTGGGGAGAACCGGAAACCATTTCGGTCAGCCCACGTTGAAAGTTTATTTATTGTTAACTGCAGTTGTCTTTCGCATGTTGTTATGTTTGAGGATGTGCAAGCTATCTGAAGATCATCGACATAGATTGAATACATAATTGACCTTGGGATTATTTTACTGATCGAATTCATTTTAACAACAAAAAGGGTCATGTTTAAAACACTCCCTTGGGGCACTCCATTGTCTTGAATGAAAATTCTCGACAGGGTTGAACCGAGGCGTACATGGAATGAACGGTTTGACAGGAAGTCTTTTAGGCAGTTCAGCATCCTGCCACGTATGCCAAGTTCAGCCAAATCCTGAAGAATTCCGTACCTCCAGGTTATGTCATAAGCTTTCTCTAAATCCAAAAAGACAGCGAGAAATGGTTGTTTGTGTATAAAGGCTTCACGGACAGTATTTTTAAGACGAACCAGGTGGTCTGTTGTGGAGCATGCCTTTTTGAAACCGCACTGATGGACATCGAGAAGCTCACGGACTTCTAGCACGAAGGTTAATCTCATATTCACGATACTCTCAAAGGATTTTGCGAGGCAGCTGGTGAGTGCTATGGGCCTGCAATCACTGGGAGAGGTTGGTGGTTTTTCGGGCTTTAAAAATGGAACGATGATGGCCTTCTTCCAGGCTTCGGGTAGTTTACCCGATACCCACACCTTATTAAAAAAACTTGCTTCTATGGCAGGTTCAGAGAGGTGGGACAGCATTTGATAGTGTATTCTGTCAGGGCCGGGTGCAGTCTGTTTACCAGCGGACAAGACTGTGTTGATTTCATGAACTGCGAATAATTTATTGTATGGTTCATTTGTATATCCACTTGTAGGGAGTCTTTGTTTCTCGGCTGTGTTTTTGTACGTAAGAAATGATTCTGTGTAGTTTGATGAGCTGGTAACTGCTGAAAAATAGGAAGTAGATCAGTTTTACGAAGATGTTGAATTAGCGATGAGAAAAGTGCGAACTCGGTATACAGTAGTAATGGTTCACTTTAATGCAAAAGTTGGGAGAAGGCAGGCGGGTGAACTAGATATTGGCAACTACGGTGTCGATTCCAGAAACACTAAAGGAGAGATGCTGGTAAAATACGCAGAAAGCAATGAGCTGAGAATAATGAACACCTTTTTCAGCAAACATAACGACAGAAAGTGAACCTGGAAAACCCCTAATGGTGAAACAAGAAATGAAATTGACTTCATACTTACTGCTGATCCCAGCATAGTGCTGGATGTAAGTGATAGGTAGGGTAAAGTGCAGTGATTATCGGTTAGTGAGGGCCGGGATTCACCTCAATTTGAAGAGAGAAAGAGCAAAATTGGTCAAAAAGAAGCAGGTCAACTATGAGGCAGTAAGTGTAAAAGCAGAGAAATTTAGGCTGGTACTTCCAAACAAATTTGCAGTCTTAGAACAGAGAGATAATGATGATGACATAGAGGTCATGAATGAAACCGTAACGAGGCTGGCTTCTGAGGCAGCAACTTAAGTGGGAGGCAAGGCACCAAGGCAACCAGCAGAAAAGCTCCCCCAAGTAAGAAAGGACCTAATAAAGAAACGACAAAAGATGAGTGTCCAACTCAAGAGATAGGATAGAATTCGTGGAACTGTCAAAATTGATCAACAAAGCGAAAATGAGTGATATTCGAAATTATAACGTGAGAAAGACTATAACGTGAGAAAGACTTCACCTTGGACGCCTCAACCGCTGCTAACCACTCCCGCTGCCTGTACGGCGGAAACTTCTATTAGAAATCTACCGTATACAAACAAGTTCGTCTGCTGCCTGCTTGCTGGCAGCACCCTAGCATGGTTCATTCTATGTTCTCAAGCATTCACCCTTCCGTTCATTGTCATGAAGAGGCTAACTCCAGGAAGTGCTGGAGGCCAATTACCTTGACCGGACACGGCCATCCTGCACACTCTCCGCGCTTAACAGCACAAACCCCTACGCAGTCCACTTCTTGCGGTCCCTTCTTTCACAGGCAATCCGTCTCCACGGCCGCTCAAATGAGTTCCTCATTAGCCAAGTCTTCCACACTATAGCAAGAGGGGGGGGGGGGTGACGTTGCCTCTTCTTACTTTCCAGATGTTGTGGTCTTGCTGACGCACACCGCTAGGTTCCTTCCAACACCACAAGGTAGCACTCGCCTCGTGGTCAGGCTCGCTTGCGCCGCGGTAGTGTTTCACAGTGTGTGCATACGGTACGTCCTGTGCTTGCTTACATGTGCAATGAAAATGCAGGTAGTACGTTGTAGAGGTCGCGTGCTGGACTGTGATAGTTTAAACATTACAAACGTCCATAGGCTGAAGAGAGAGCTTGGAGCTGGCGTGTCAACAGCGTACGTGCTGCCAACGTATGCAGAAGGAGCACGTAAACACGTGCCAGCAGACCGGCTCCAAAGCGGAGTCAGCGTCGAGAACACTCAGACTCAAAAGAAGCGTCGCATGGAAAAGGAGCGCCTTCGCCACTTAGTGAAACGTGAAGATCGCGGCTGTATTTATGCAATGTATACATAAAATTGCAAATTAACTGATTGCCATACAAACTCATAATTCAAATAGAGTTTACCACTTCTGCCAGGTCAACCAAAGTAAACATCCCACAAATCTTCCCTTACATCCGACAGTGCTTGAGATCCGCCAATTTCTTGTAAGACTGAAACTACCTGTTTTTTTTTTTCTCTCCGCACTTTCCGAACCATCTTGGAGCGTTTTAGCATTGCAAACGAAAGCAACATGTCAACAACGAGCACACTCAGACCTTATTTGAGGCTCCAGTAGTAGCATTTTCTGTCACATTTCTCGGTTTGTTATTCAGCAACTAAAAAGAATGCTTAATGTTTTTTCCTCATTGTGTTATTCTATGTCAAATCACCTAATTTAACAAATTTATAAGGTAGAATCCACGATTATTTATTTTTATGAAGAGGTGTTTAAAATCGTGTTCATTTTTTAACATGCCAGAACATGAACGCTTCATGTGGATTTCTTACCCAGCGAGAGGAAAGTATTTACTTCAAATTTCAATGAATTTCTTGCGGCGAGTTTCCAGGCTGGCAAAGTTGAAAAATGTGCTCTCTTCATAAGCGGAGGTAAAAATATTTGATCTTTCGCCAACGTTGTGCAATGTTCACTCCTTGCATTTTTTGTTTATCTTTCACAAATTGATAGCTGTGGTACCTTGTAGTAATACTTTAGAATCGACGTTATTTACCCATAAGCACTCTTGCTAAATATTCTTAGACCCGTGGACATAGTGCCTTTTCTATTCGAGCTAACCATGAGGTGAACTTCTACGACGAAATCCGCAAAAAGCTCTTTCTACGGACACGGCGCTTCTGCATTTCTTTCGTGATGGCATCTTTTTCTCGCGATAGTAACACTCATTTATTTATTATTGGTACTCAGGCAGAACAGTGCCATCATTTTTTGTTTTTCAAAACTAAGAGTGGCCACCAGATATGTTCGGCCGAACTCATCTGAACCCACCCTTCTCACACGTTCGCCGGCTTCAGGATCGGCGTAAGAAATAGCGCACCCAGCGTTGCGTGTTACGCCCCGGTCTACACGTCAACGGAGTCACGACCGTTTGCGAATAACATTACGAACAGCAGCGCTTATCACCGTCGCGTAGGTGATGCACTACGAAGTGTAGCCACGGAACACACGTACACAACGGCGACAAGATCTTTCAAGAAAAAGAACGCAAGACGGACGCGAGCACAGTTTATACAGTACAAAACAACATCACGTTTGCTTATTTTATACAGTTGCTTGATAAAAGCGCATTTTCATACGCATGCTACCTCTGACTCCCAGCGTTCCGGTACAAGTAACACATGAAAGCTGGTTAATCAGCCAATTCTATGTGTACTTGGAATTAGTAGTACGTGTCGCACAGTGACCACAGTGATAGCAGCGATTAAGATCTCGAGGTATCGTGTGTGTGCTGCAGAAGTACTCTTTCATATCTCTGCAAGGACACAGCAAGTGGCCTGCAGACTTATAAAGCTAGTTTATTTTATCTGACAGTTTTGCCACGTGTATAGTCGAATTGGGATAGACGTACAGATGAACAACAACCTCAATGGGTTCTAAACAAAGGTGTTTATTGGAGAGCTCCGGAATCATTTTGGCATTTTGCAGGTCTTAAAACAGCCCCTAAGGTTGCAGGTCGCTTTCATCTGTGCCCCCTAGCAAGCATCTGTGCCCCCTAGCAAGCCAGAAGTGGAGCATACAAACACGTTGAAATTGTACAAGCGAACGGGCTACCTCCAATCTGATTACGCCGTGAAATACTTTCTTACGCGAAGGGGCAGGCCACCTCGTGGTCCCTCACAGCGTCCATCGGGAGAACCGCGGGGCACCCCTGGGGCCGGTTGGAGCAAGGTGAAAGGCATCTGCATTAAAAAGTAGGCAAAATTATTAATCGTACAAGGCACGAAAATAGGAGCGATCATTTTGAAGCTGATAAATAGCTCGTCTTCACTACTGTATCGTAAAGAGGCCATAAACGACAATTTTCGAAGCCCGAAAATCCCCTTTGAATGAGTCGGGTGCCTCCAGGGATATATAGCCGAAATAGTTTTTCAAAATGACGTTACGCGCTTAGTTAAATCGTGCGCGCTATTTATTTATTTATTTATTTATTTATTTATTTATTTATTTATTTATTTATTTATTTATTTATTTATTTATCGATTTGTTTGTTTGTTTCTTTGTTTCTTTGTTTGTTTATTGCATACTGCAGACTGATCTGGTTCAAGCAGGACGGGCAATACAATTTACAGAATATTTCTATTGCACAAAAAGAGAACAACAACAAGAAAAGAAACATGATAGTACCGGAGGAAAGAACACAAAAGAACATAATCATCTAGTCATACAGTGCGTCATTAGGTTCTGTTAGGCTATTCCAGTCGAACACAGAATGCGGAATAAAAGGAGAACTTATAAATGTCTGTTCTTGCAATGTAAGGGGTTAGAAAGTGTGTTTGGTAATGTTGCGTAGGTCTTGTGGCCAAAGGGGAAAGAAACTGTGCCTGATCAATAGCCATTTTACCGTTAAGAAGTAAGTCTAAAAAATTCAAACGACATTTTTTGCTTCTCGATTCAAGTAGTTCAATGATGTTAGCTTTCATGAGCTCAGAAGGAGAATCAGTGTACTTAAATTTAGAATAGATAAACCTGTCAGCTTTTCGCTGAATCCTTTCTAACTTTTTAATGTTATGCTTAGTATAGGGATCCTAAAAGATATAGCAGTATTCAAGCTTAGGGCGTATGAATGTGAAATAGCTAAGACGTTTGACCTTAGGAGGAGAATTACGAAGATTATGTCTTAAGTAACAAAGTTTGCGGAAACCTGAAGAGCAAATGTTATCAATGTGCGGATTCCAATAGAGGTTATTAGTGA
The DNA here is from genome assembly GCF_038994185.2 of Dermacentor albipictus. Classification (NCBI taxonomy): domain Eukaryota; kingdom Metazoa; phylum Arthropoda; class Arachnida; order Ixodida; family Ixodidae; genus Dermacentor; species Dermacentor albipictus. The sequence continues at coordinate 147,930,260 of NC_091822.1, read as the reverse complement.
TTGTGACTCCTAGGTACTTGTAACTGGTAACTGGTACCAGTTTGACTCTTAGGAACTGTAACTTGTGACTCCTAGGAACTGTAACCGGTATACTTATGTCCCATTCGCCCAGCATTTCTCTGTTCCGAAGGAGCGGAGGAGCAGTTCTGCCGTCGCCGTCGCTGTGAGGTTCTGTATAAAGACCGAGGGCGATAAAATCGTCGCCGCGCGCCGTGCGCAGTATGTGTGAGAGAAAACGTACAGTCGGCGATCGTGGCTCAAACTCGCGCATGAAAGAGGGGAAGCGCACCGTCTGCGTCACGTGCAAGGCTCAGGGAAGCGGGTAGGGTGGAGTAGAGTTACTGTACATGCTGTATACATATAGAGTAACTGTATATGTATATGGGTGGAGTAGAGTTACTGTATAACCGCACTGGCAACAATTTCTGCAGAAATACCACCACATAGCTTAATTTTACGAAGAACATCTTACAAAAGGACTGGATCCACACGGGAGTCAAACTCGGCAGCGATCATTACATGCTAACAATTACGCTACCGTGTGCCATTTTAAGCCCGCAGTTCCACCTCAAACCTATTGTCGGCTGGGACAAGTTCCGGGAAATCTGAGGCCAAAACGTAACAGCAGAAATTCAGGACTGAAAAGACTGGACTTCTAAGCTCCAAGGGGACGTAGCTGTTAGCGAAAAAGTAGGCCCGGTAGAACATATCCGCGATCCAGTGGACAGCGGGCTGCTCCACCTATGGGACGCCTATCAGGTTTTGGAGAAACGATAGCTCGGAAAAAAACATAATCGTAAATTGAAACGGAAAATCGCGCAAACGCTCCAGCTCATCACTGAACACGCGGCTGAGCTTTCGCCACAGTAATTAAATCGGATATGCAACCAACTCGACGGTAATCTACTTACAAAGAACTCGTGGTCTCTCCGTCGCTATATGTTAGACTCGTGCTCTTTGCGCTCGGAAAATAGCAGGAAAATCATCCAAGTCCCGTTGGACGCAGAGAAACAGGGTCAATGATTTGATGCTGTTCTTAAAGCCACTTAATTATTCGACCTAAAGCAGAAGCCATCGCCGACCTATAAAGGAGCCCCGATTCAGACTTGGAGGCCGGCATCACAGAAGCGGAGGTACTTCATTCGTAGGTACACGTTTAATGCGTACGTCCGAATAAATATAAGCACAAACACTTATAGTAACGCAGCATCAAAATACCCTTAATATGAACATTTTCAAGCAGTAATCAAAATTTATTATGGGTAAATTTGAATCACAACGGATTACATGGTTCAGAAGAACTTCAGTTTGGCCTAGTTGGTATTTACTGCAAATCATATTGACCGCAAAAAAGACGGGGACAGAGGAAGGAACAGAGGAGCTGTTTGACAGAGGACAGAGGTGCTGTTTATGTGTTTTCTTCCTCTGTCCCCGTCTTTTTTGCGGTCAATATGATTTGGATTACATGGTGTATAACCAAATGTTCAAAGCGACAATTATATGAATAGAGGCAAATATTAATCTGCAAAAAACTAAAGTAATGTTTAACAGTCTCGGAAGAGAACAGCAATTTACAATAGGCAGCGAGGCAATGGAAGTCGTAAGGGAATAAATCTACTTAGGGCAGGTGGTGACGGCAGATCCGGATCATGAGCCAGAAATAATCAGAAGAATAAGAATGGGCTGGGGCGCGTTTGGCAGGCATTCTCAGATCATGAACAGCAGGTTGCCATTATCCCTCAAGAGGAAAGTGTATAATAGCTGCGTCTTACCAGTACTCTCCTACGGGGCAGAAACCTGGAGGCTTACGAAAAGGGTTCTACTCAAATTGAGGACGACGCAACGAGCTATGGAAAGAAGAATGATAGGTGCAACGTTAAGGGATAAGAAAAGAGCAGATTGGGTGAGGGAACAAACGCGAGTTAATGACATCTTAGTTGAAATCAAGAAAAAGAAATGGGCATGGGCAGGACATGTAATGAAGAGGGAGGATAACCGATGGTCATTAAGGGTTACGGACTGGATCCCAAGGGAAGGGAAGCGTAGCAGGGGGCGGCAAAAAGTTAGGTGGGCGGATGAGATCAAGAAGTTTGCAGGGACGGCATGGCCACAATTAGTACATGACCGGGGTTGTTGGAGAAGTATGGGAGAGGCCTTTGCCCTGCAGTGGGCGTAGCCAGGCTGATGATGATGATGATGATGATGATGATGATTAAATATGATCAATAAAATTAGGAAGTTCCATTTAGCACCAATAAGTACTTAAGCACTGAAGAAAAGTTTTACGCCTGTCTTATTTGTACCAGTAGTTAATTCGAAACTTTAAGCCAATTAAATTTGGTGAGATCGTGACTGCAAGAATTCTTGTCAGAAGGAAGATTAAAAGTTGCGAACGTTTGGTTTCTGATGGCACGAGAGCGTGAGTAAAATACAGATTGTTGTAAGGGAAAGTTTTTTTAGAAAGCTAAAGACATGCGGAAATTTTTATTATATGTATCCTATCATAGGGCAATACATTCTACTAACAAACCCAGAGTAGGTTCATAAATCTTGAGTGAGTAATTATTCACTAAGCTCGCTTAATTAGCAGGCGAATGGGTTCAAGAGAAATTTTGTACGTCGCACAACAAGATTCATCACGATACCCTAGACGACAGTGAATTAACGTAAAATATAAAACATGCAATCCTTATACTAAGTTATGTCATGCTCTTGAGAGTGCATAGCATCCTTTCACCAGTGCAGGTTATCAAATAACACGCCGCGATATTGAAATGAACTTCATCCAATGTGATTTCGTTTATTAATAACAGTAAATCTTCAAGTGCCAGGGAGTTGCTACATGTCCTAAATACAACATATTTAGTTTTCCTAACGTTAATTGCAAGTTTGGCGAATAAAACCATTTTCAGACCTTTTACCTCTTCGTTTCCGTTATCTTCTAGACCATAAACGATGTCGGCTTTAAGCAAAATGCAAGTGTCGCCGGCAAACAAAAGGGCTGTATTTGATTTCATTATTCTTCTTACGACATTACCATATAAAAAATATAGTATTGGTTCGAGAAAGGATCTTTGCGGGATCCCAGTACTCACATGCGGAATTTGGTGGAAGGTTGCCCTGTCCATGTTTGGGGTCAACGTCCAAGGGACTGCAACCAGTGATCCGAGAACTGCAGACATGAAGGGAGCATAATTTCAGTATAAGAGATAAATGTACGATTTGAAAAATACTTTTCTAGCACGAAGAATACTTTGGACGAGAAGGACAAGCACGAAGAACATGTCATGAAAGTCCTTTTAACTCTAGATAATTTTCGATTTATTTCTTTTTCACTTGCCATCTTGCACACTTACAAAGATTCACTCATACACCTTGTACACTCATACTGATGGGAAGACTGGGTAAAAAAGCTGATTTTTGGCAGCTTGACGAGGCCCGCAGGCCCTGAAGTCAGTGCTTGGAAGCACGCAAGGAAGTACACAGGAAGCACGCAAGGGTCCTAGGCCAATTTAATAGTCCAATGAGTATCTCTAAGATAATATCTCTAAGGGAACGCGCCAAATCAAAGTTTACCAATAGGTTCCGTGTCTTCCCCATGATTCGAAATCCTAAACTGTTTACAGATTCGCCGCGAAGGTGATTTGTGATGTATTCCTTGGTGTGACCCGATCGAATATTCATGACTCCCTTGCCAGTGAGTTGAGAAGGTTGGCTTGCGTCGAATACTTCAACAGGAATCCTACGCGCTTTAGCTGGCGATCCCATGGTTAGTGTGAGCTCTCGTTGTGCCGGCAAAGTTTTGAAGTACATTTTATTCCAATTGGATAGCGTTAACAGCATTGGCTTTAGCTATGTAGCCAAATGCCAAGTGTTCGGTTGCAACGCTTGTAGGGGCAGTTTGTCCTATGAGGCGGTAAATGGTTGACTTGGGGATTTCTTCTGCAGACATCTGGTTAAGCGGCCTGACGAACTCGAAAAAGTTGGGCGCACCCACCCGCTCCGATAGCAGTTCGCCCTCTAGTATTCGCATCGTGTATCTGCGGTAGTTGCGACATCGTCTGATGCGTCGACGTCGTCTTGCTCCATACTATCCGTCATCAGGGGTGCCGAGCCGGCAAATTCTCCCTTCGCCTGCACCTCGGAAACCGCGTGCCTTCCCCGCCGCATTGAGTTGGCGCCCGGAAATTTAACGGTGATTTCATCCGAACGAGAAGGCATGGTTCATTCTACGGGACGATCTTATTGCTGAAGTGGGTCTACGAAGGGTATAGGGGCGTTCGTCGAGTCCGTACTGAACAAAGCCTACACTCTAAGAAGAAAAGGAGGAAATGGGGTATTGAGGTTACTCCTTTAGGGGAGCAACTGATCTGCCACAACCATTCCTCCCTTTAGGGGGTAAGTGCGAGGGGATGAACTGTTACTCCCCATGCCGTTACTCCTCCGAGGACTAACAGTTGCTCTTTTCCGATGCTCCTCAAAGGAGTAACGGTCATTATTTCCGATGCTCCGCAAAGGTGGAATTAATGAAATTAGCCATTTATACGCTAATAAAAAAGATTACTGAGCTGAAAAAAAAGAAAAAAAAAGAAAAAAAAGGGTGCCCGAAAGCAGGATTCGAACTCACGCCCTCACGCCCCCATGTTAGCTACTCTAACCACTGCACCACGGCAAATTGCTTGACGGGGGCAGGAAATTGAGACACGTGAAGCAATGGATCGCAGGTGCGGCAATGTAAAAGCGACTCGGCATTTTCTATATGCTGTGCGGGGAGAGTGTAACGTTGAGTGTACTTGCAACCATAAGCGAGTGCGAAAAGAAATATGCCCGAGTATTCTTAGGGTGCTTTAAACTGAGGCACTACACGATGTAAACGTGTAGCGAGCTCAAACGGGGCACTAAGACGACAGAGACGGACAATTGCTCTGTCGCTTAGTGTGTCCCGTTTGAGCTACACATCGCTTCAGTTAAGTTCGTAATCTCCTTGGAACGGAAGGAACTTAGGTACTATTGACCAGAAAATCTGGCAGTCTATTAATGACTTGCGCGTTTAATGTGTATCGCTCACTTATGGGGTGCGCACGAAGGGCATGGCTCTTCACATTCCAACTTTAAATTTCACGCAATTTTCTCACGAAGAGGCAAAGTGCTGCTTTGCATGTAGTTCAATGGACAGTGCACGAACTTCGAACTATTCACGATTTATAGACAATACAGTTTTTGCCGCATCACTGCACGACACGGACGAAAACAGCGGAGCGCATGGGGAGTAACTGTTGCCGTTCGTCCTCCCGTTGCTCTCTTTCCGACCAGGGACTAAACACTTACTCTCCAAAATTTGCACACGGCACGCACATTCATGCAGTTACTCTCTTGAAGGACGAAAGCGCCCTTTTTGGGACGAACTGCGCAGTTACTCCCGTTTTCCCCGGAATTCTTCTTAGAGTGTAGTCGCAGTCGCAAGTCAGCGAGGCCATACTCGAGCTAAGCCTAGGCGCAGTTAGGCCTAACCCGTCGACCAAGAGCAACAAAAATTTGGAGGACTCTTAAGCTTCGCATTTGAGAGTGGAACGCCATAGCATTCAAAGGTCCCTGACTACTTGTCACGCTTCCTGGCAACCGCAGCTCTCTTTTAAAGCGAAAGCTTCACTGGCCGCGAACTTGCGATTTCGCCGCGGCAGTGCTCTGAGGAGGCACATGACGTCACAACGCGCGCCTCTCCATGAATGTTTATCTCTCTCTCTCTCGCTATTTAGTCACTACTGCGCATGCGCCACTAGTAGCACCGAGCCACGGATATTCCGCCGCGGCGCAGCGGCGCCCCTCAGCACCGCCGTTTGGTATGACGTCACAAAGCGTTCCTCGTCGTTGAGCTCCCCTCCGCTCGCGTCGCCAGCTGCGTCGCATGCCTGATAACGTGCCGTAGGATTGAAAAGGAAAGCTCCAGTGCGCGGCAACCACAGTTCAGGCGGCAGTATCGACGGCGACAATTCTGATAAGCAGAAGGAGGCCTGGAATCGACATCGGAACGAGATGAAGAGGAAACGAATCGCCCAGAAAACAGACGAACAGCGCGCCGGACGACTGGCTAAACGCCGCAACATAGCTAGACAACCAGACTAACCTGTACTTGCAATCAAGATTAACCAAAGCTAACCATGCTATGCCTTAGCTTTCGCTACGTATATCCTGGCATAGCCGAGATAATTAAGCCACTGCCAATTTTTTTTCTCCCCCTTCCAGGCAAGCGCCATCTAGATGAGTATGTTGCAAGGAACCCAGCGGGGACGCCGCTCTATGAATGCTAACCATGCTATGCCTTAGCTTTCGCTACGTATATCCTGGCATAGCCGAGATAATTAAGCCACTGCCAATTTTTTTTCTCCTCCTTCCAGGCAAGCGCCATCTAGATGAGTATGTTGCAAGGAACCCAGCGGGGACGCCGCTCTATGAATGGTAGAAACGCTGGAAAGAGGGTTTGTGTTTCAGCTTCTGTATAACAATTTTCTCGTATATTCAAGTTACAATCCAACGCCGTCATCTCTGTATGTTGCCTATAGGTCGTAGTTTACGATTTTTCTGGCACATTTTACATCGAGGAATTGAATTAGTTCAGTAATGCATCTGTACCACGCAGAGGGACTGCGTGGTTGTGGTTCAGAATGATTTTTAGCTAAACGATGGTAGGCGCCTGAGCATCCGGATGGCGACACCGGATGTTTTGCAAGATGGGGCCTTTAACGTTGTCTGGAGAGGTTCACGGTCCCGTACACAAAGATTCGTAAGTAGACAGTGAGGATATTCGCTGTAAAGCTGAAAAAACGGAGTCCATACGAAGCACGCCTTTATCACGCTGCGCGTTCGAAGCCATCCACTTCGCCCCCCCCCCACCCCCCACCCACGGTGTGAATGCGCCTCGAGCGTTCGGTAAGTTGCGTGCGTAACGCTGAAACGCTAAATTTGAGAGGAACCGTGGCCAGAGTGTATCGCGAACGCACGACTGCTCCCGCAGGATACGATTCCCCCGCGCGCTAAGCAATGTGCTTCGGCAAAAAAAAAGCTTGAGCGCGTAGTGCCGCTGGATCAGAAATTTCGATCGTTTAAGCACATCGCTAGCTAGAAGCTTCACACTGTGCGTCCCACTGGCGGAGGACGTTTGGCAGGAAAGTCGCTCACCTCTGGTGCCTCTCTCGGCTGGCCCTCTTCACGGTGGGATCCTTGAGGCCAAATTCTTGAACGCTCGAGCAACGACTTCCACGAGCTCTCTTCGCCTGGCCTTCCTTTATGAGAAGCATGCTAGCCGCACAACCACGCTCTTCCTTGCTGCGCCGCGCACGGCCGCGTAGCTACCATGTGACGTCGTAACAGCTGCAAAAGCGGTGGCTCCTTCGGAACGCTGGCCCGTGCCGGAGCGTGCCAGCCGCTCGTGCCTCGTGTAGACGCGAGCGTCTACGTCATCCCTCGTGCGACGCCGATGCTGCTGCCGCTACAGAGGGCTCCCCCCGCTAGAGAGGAGGAAAGTTCGACGAACGATGGAAAGTCCACGTGACGCGGCGTGTCTTGGCGTTGGTCTTGGGTGTCACGTGCACTGGCGGCGACGAAGCATGCAGCAGGGTCGCGTCGCATACTGGTGGTGGCCTGCATGAGTTGTTTCTTCGTCTAGCCGAACCAAATATAGCCAAGCAACAGCAGTTCACAAGGCTAAACAGTGGTTCAACAACTAAAATAAAGGTTAGTATGCTTCGCATCCTGGGCTTAACCTTAGCTAAGCCACAGCCATTTTTTCTTCCACGTGTCAGCGGGGGCAGAATCAAGATATTGCGCTAAGGTCAAAACGCTACGTTAAGAAATGAAGGAACATTGTTAGCGTCTTAATTAGTTGTGGGAGATCATTTTTCAGCAATAATTATGTCCTTACGCTTTCTCTGAAGAAACACAGGGAAAGTTGGTCCCCCACCCAGCGTTTGTGAAACCGAAACTCAAGGTCACACTTTTATGCTGAAATTGTGTAGTCTTTTTTCTTTTTCAAGGTTTTGCATTACATTCAAACAAGTAATATAGGCTGAAAAGCATTTGAAACGTGTTCCCATATGTTATAACGATGACAATAATGCATAATGTTTTGCGGCGCATGAACCACTAAGTGGCCAAGAGCGCCTCCCCCACCAAAAAAAAAAGTATGATATGATTGATGGTGGGACAGAGGAAATATCGGACATGGCTGTATAGTATAGGCGCACAATTTGCGGGCCGGCGACTGTGTTCACGTGTGGTTGGTGAGCGCGCTGTCCAGCTGCCGAGTCGCTTTGGTGACAGTATGACCATTTTTGTCCGGCTCCATGGTGTCTTGGGCAGCATTGAGTTGCGACGCGCTCAGCTTCAAGAATGCGAGCGGCAGAGTTCTCAGCGTGCGCCGGGAACGCGCGATGGCGTTCTGCTTCCCGCTCGCGTGTCTCTCGCTGCACCAAAGCCAAGTTCGCCTGTCGACGCCGTTGCCTATCTGCGCCTCTTAGCGCAGCAGTTTAAGATTCTTAGTTGGCGCCATCGCAAGCAAGCAGTGAGCGACGTGTAAGCACTGCTGATGCATGTTGAAACTGCACTCCATAGGTGACGAGGCGCCACAGGCTAATACGACAAGAAAGGGAAACCCTGTGCACCAAGTGCCAGCACCAGGCATATATGGAGCGTCCGCTGCGCTACGACTAACGAAGCGCTCCGTGTCGGTGCTCGTTAGTATCACGATGCAGAACTTCGCTTCACCGCTCCTATCTCCATTGCACTGTCAGCACTGCCAAAGGTACAAGGCGCATACAGCGGTATCTTGCGCAGCGGTATATAGTTCTGGACATAACTGGCTGATTATTGGGTATACACTAAAAAGCCTTATCTTTTATCACTTAATGATCAAAATAACGGCGATACGTGACATGTTAGGACGATTGCACATGTACGTCATGCACCAAAAATTCCTGTGACGGTTAACGCCGGTAACCGTAATAGTCACCATAACCGTGATCAACTATAACAACATGGCAGCGCTCATACAACGCCTATACTACCAGCTTCGATCCGAATTCGCGCTTGTCACTGGCTCTCCATCCTGTCAGAAAGAAACCACTGGCAAAATCTGCAATTGCTAAGTCTCATCTCAAGCTGAGGTCAAATCATTAAGTATGTTTTGTCGTAATTATTGAGATTAGCTATTTGTTTTCACTCCTGCTAGGAGTATAGACACGGCACCGAGCCGTAAAACTGATTTGATTTCTAGTTAGCAGATGGCGCCACAGCTGTTCTAGCTTGAGAACTTCAGTTCAGTAGCTTCCTTGCGCCACAGGAGAGCCTGGGTATGGCTGGCTCGAAAATGTTTTGCCGAAACGACGTCCGATGCTGGACGCGGGAGGCGACACGCGACACAGGGCTTTAACGCGTTTAGTAACAAAGCGGGTATGTGGGAAAAGGAGCGAGGAGGGAAATCGTAGGAATAATCGGGATGTTTCCCACAAGAAGTCACGCAGAGCTTTCAGTACTGATATCCATCAAATGCGTTTAATACGCACGCGCGCGAGAAAAACAGAGAGAGAAAAGAGAAAGAAAAAGACCGTAAGAAGCAAAAGAAATAAACGCAATTACAACGCTAAGTTTAAGAACCTCACAACATGGTTTTACTCGAAAGATGTATGCTGTGCGCGGTATCGTTCAAACGAACTTGAATGCCCAGCTCCCAAATGAAATAAAGCCATAGGCAGACAGTAAGACCGTGATGCAAAATGGGGGTGTTAAAAATACGCTGAGATAAGGGCTTGGTACGCGTACAGCGCTGCCACCTGAACTGTACACCAGGAGACTATAGCCAGTACAGGTTCGTGTAACCGAGAATGCTGTGCCAGAGTTCGACGAAGGCTTTCACGTATTTTGGCATCCGTATACGGAAAAAATAAAATAAATGTACGACTATTTAAAACGCATTTACCGAGACATTGCATGCAGCGATGTAAAGATCAAACATTGTGCGATAAGGGCGGACGAGAGTTCAAAAAGAAAATGAAAATGAATGTAGATATATCGGCCAAAGCATGGATGCCTTGAAGATTAGTGGCAGTACTACAGTGCATTCACCTATGAACTCGACAGTCTGCACTGTCTCCATGGGTTCAAGGGTGTTCCTGGAGAACAGCCGAAAGCCTCAGCAAACTCTGGCATGAATTGGAAGCTCGAGTCACACAGTCCGAGCATGCTTGCCTTTGGCGTGACCTCGCACTTCATATAGCTGGCGGCGATAAACAAGAGCTGCCTGTTTTCATATGATTCAAGTCCTATAAGTCGGTCGCCGTCCTGCTGCGCACCGCTCATGTAGGCGCTAATCAGTGCTTTGCTCGTGATAATCTCGGCCAAGGCAGCCATGGCGTTCCGGCCGTGCAAGAAGCTTCCGGCCGTAACGCAGTCCAACAGGCCACTGATGTGCTTGCGCCTGGTGACGTTCTGCTGGTAGGCGTAGATAAATAGCATGCCCAGCGCCTGGGCAACTCCTAAACCCAGGCCTCCATAGTTAAGCGCAGGAACAAGGTCCACGTTGAAGTGCAGGAAGGTCAGGGAGTAGACCATCACTTGAAAGTCCTCTCCCGACCGCAACGCGGCAAACTCGAGCGACGCGATGGCGCTTACGACGGCCTCGTCCCACTCACTCCAGTCGGGCACCAGGACTGACTTGCGCCAGTTCGCAACAAACGAATCGCCCAAATCCAGAGATTGAGGCGCGAGTGAATGGTTGGCGCTATAGCTCGCGCTGACTTCGACTTGGCTGCGGAACGCGCTGAACGATGTGTCCAGCGAGCGCCAATCAGTCACTACAGCGATGCTCTCGTCGTAATGAATCCACGTGGATAGCAGCTGCTGCACGGCTTCGCGAACCCGGAGAGCGAGCCGGCCGGCAGACCTGAGCGTGTACAGGTTTAAAGCCTTGTCGCTGTATTGGTAGGAGAGGGCGTGTCTCGAGAACCGGTAGGCTCTGCTCAAGCAGAAGGCACCTTGACGAACCAAAGCTTGAACGTTCGTTCCACCGTAAAACGCTAGGATAAGGTCTTTGTTCGTGTACAGCGCTGCCACCTGCACTGTGCCCCAGGAGACTAGCCAGTACAGGTTCGTGTCACCGAGAATGTGCCACAGCTCGATGAATGCTTTCACGTCATTCTGGCCACTGCTGCAAGTCATTCAATGCAAGTCATTCTGGCCACTGCTGGGGACCCTGATACGGTGCACCAGGCGCCCGATACGGTCCAGGGTCTCCCACACGAGGTCGTCCTGCACCGAGAGCGCGCTCTCTCGCCGCCAGCCGTCGCAGACGAAGTTGGTGAAGCTGTGGCAGGGACTGACCGATGTGTTTAGCGAGGAGGCAAGTCGGCGCCCGTACTCGAGGCACTCGTGCGTCTTGCACGGGACGCTTCTCGCGTCTGGTAGGAACATTCTGCTCAGCAAGAGGGCGAACGCGATGGTGCAGGCGATGAGTGCGATGAGAGCCGTGATGAACCACTGAGGCATTGACGGGCCACTTTCGGTGACCTGCGAGTACGGTGTACGCATTTAGTTGCTACAAGAATGCAGGGTGGAATAACTATAACGAACGACCCCCTGCACTTGCCGAGAACAGATCAAAAGAAAGAAATGCTAACCAAGAGAAATTACTACATATATTCACAATGTTATAACATCCTAAAAATGCTCCAAGAACATAATGTATCTGAACCGCCTCCCACCACCATTGCCTAAAGATGTAGGCAGCAGGTCGGGCAATCCTCCTAAACTACAGAATGTTATGAAAATGTATGAAACTATATTGAATAATCACGTTGCTGTCGTTGAACGTGTGCACCGTGTTCAAGAAGCCGGCATTCTCTGTACTTGGGCCAATAATTCGTAAAGAAGGCTGCTTTCTTTAGCGCAGCGAAATAAAGAGCACTGAGTGTTCCGTCTAAGATTTTCGGGGTAGGGACAAAAGGCGAACATGACAAAAACGCTGAAATGCAACTCAGATGTTTTTTTGTTTCTCTCAGAAGGGCTTGCCAGTACTCGGCCACGGCGACTTTATTCCCTATGCCAAATTTGTAGCTAACACGAAGTCCTTTTCCAAAGTACCTAAGCCAGAATCACCACGGAAGATAAATATGTAGTCTTGCAGTATTACACTTCTGAACCAGCAAGTAATTGCTTGGGAGAAGGCTAGGTGGTATTGCATGAATAGAGTTTTAAGCACGGAGTCAACACGGGACAGGGTAGCACGTGTCCATAGGTCTGGTTCCCTGTCAGCTGTGTCAATTTTGCGCTTCAACTCGACTACAGCAAGCAAGTCACATTAACCCAGTGGAAGAGCTTATTTTAATGCTATAGAACATGAATTGCTTTCCGGAGTTTTACGTGCCAAAACTACGATTCGATTATGAGGCACGCCATAGTGGGGGACTCCGTATTAATTTTGACCAACAAAGGATCTATAACGTGCCCCGAATGCACGCGGACACGGGCGTTTTTGCATTTCGCCCCCCATCGAAATGCGGTCGCCGTGGCCGGGATTTGATCCCGGGACGTCGTGCTTAGCAGCGCGACACCATAACTGCTAAGCCACAGTGACGGATCTACAGAAAGTAACGTATATGTGACACGAAAAGTGCCTTAAATGAAACGAAAAAGTCCGTCGAGACACCACTTCTCACATTGCAGCTTTCGGTTCCATCAAGTATAAATTGAACGAGTAGGCGAAGCAGTTGAGCAAGATTTTGAAGTTTCTTTATTTCACCGTCCGCGCAGCCACTGACGTCACGGACGTGTGTCGGCACGTATTTCGCAGTCCTTTGCTGATTTGGTTTTAGTATTTCACAAAAGAGGCTCAGAATAGATGTCTCTAATGAAGGACGTGCCCCGACTGTACGATACTGGAACAAGATAATCGCGCTAGCTCAGGACGCCGATGTCTGAAACCTACCGTGGACTTGCCAAGGCCCACAAGCTATTCTGGAGCCCTTCATCGGTCTCTTGTCCCCAGAGTTGACCGGCATTCTCACTTCAGCAGGTGTTTTCAAGATGACTCTCATTAAGAGAGCGCTACTACAGTTCCTGTTTGATGCACGATTGCATCAATGTTTATAAGCTTTTTAAGTTATCTAGCCTTAAGAGAGCCTCCCTTGAGTAAGGAAGAAAACAGATGCCTGGTTTAATTTTGTTTTTAATACTACGTAATTATCTGTTATTAGTAGAGGATAATAAAACGTGGGAGAAAGAATTGAGTCCGTAAAAGAATCCAACGTCAGCAATTTCGAACCTATAGAGAAATGGGGGGAAGAAAAATTGGTATTTGCGATTACTTTCTCCTCGGAGTATACATTTTTCCTGCGTCATTCAAAAGCCCTGCCTGAACGAGTTCGGAAACAGTGATCTGTCCCTGTGCGATAAAAAAAAAAAGGCATTAGGTTATCGACTCGAACCTCCGCGCTGTTTCTTTGTGGCGCTGCCTCTTGGTTTCTCCGACGATAATCATGACACTTCCTGAGCCACGACAACTAAATCATTCGAGCATCCACCGAAAAGCATGGCTCCCAGAAGTGTTTGGAGATGGTGTCAATTTAGTCAAGAGGATCGGAACTGACCTGTACCACGCGGAGTGGCTGAGGAGGCCGGCATTGCCCAAAATGCGACGGTCAGTACCTGTTGCAGTGCTCGAATCGCGTGACACGATTTCTCAGACTAAATATCATGGCCTTTGATCAAATATTTAAAACGAATAGAGCATGTGCTCAACTTTCCAAATAATTTACTAGGATTGTAATATAAGCGGGTTGGTATGTGTACCAGTCTTCGAATTACGTTTCGCAGTTTATGTAGAACGAATTGCCGCACAGTCAAATTCATTATTTGAAACGAAGTTCGACTTGTCAAATAATTTTCGAACATTCATATATTATTATTCAAACGTACTAGTGGCTCGGCTTCTGGGAAACAGAGCAGAGAGCTCGAAAACTGAGTAGAGTCGCCAACGGAGGATAAGAATAGAGAGTTCTAGCACAGCGTAAAATGCTTGCTTTAGCGTTAGCGAGCGAGGAAACGATATTGCTCTCGTACGTTTCGGAGCACCGCACAAACTAGTATTTTAGTATAGCGAAACCGAACGGAACGATAACGCAAAAGCAAACTGCTGCGATGCTATGTAGATGTAAACGTTCACATAGTAGAAGTAAACTTAATGCACATAAAATGTCGAACTAATACACTGATGTATCCACATTGTGAGCACAGCAGTCACCACGGTGGCGCTTCGCATTTCCACGAATTATTATTTCGTTTGGGGTCCCACCTGGACTAAACACAAACAAGCATTCGTAATCTATGGCCTCTGAGATAGGGCTGCGCACGTGCTTTGCCGCTCGAGCTGTTGATCTCGGAGGCCGTGTATAGCGCAACGACTCCTGTTAAGCCCAAAGTCCCAAAAAATTGAACGGATTTAGGAAACAGCGCTCTGTTGTCACTAATACTTTGTTATCCAGGTATCATGTCATCAATCTAAAACAAATTCAAGCATCTGTTGGGAACTAATGAACCAAACAGCGCAGGGCGATGAATTGATATGAAGCGGGTGACTCTCACCTCGAAGGCGCCGCTATGTTTTCCGCGCTAAACCTTCTTAGCGAGCAGTGGAAGCAAGCCGAAAACAGTGGAGGCATGCAAGGCGCAAACCTACCGCACCGTCTGGAGGACGCATGCGCAGTTTGACCCTGCTATTTCTTTGTGTATAACGTGGTGCCACTTGAACAGCTAGCCGTCACCATAGACACATGGACATCAACAAATTCGTGCACGCACACACGCACGCACGCAGAACCGCAATTTCCTCGCAAAAAAAAAATAATTTTCGTTTGCAGTCCACTGTGGAAACGAATATGATGTCCTTGGACTAGTGTACGAAAGCCTACTTGCCAATCCATGCCGTTCTGGTGGCTGCTCATATAGTAGTTCGACAATTTCAATTATTATGTTTACGGAATAGTTTTCCGCGAATAACCTCTTAAAGCAACTAAAGCTCAAATAAAATACGGACAGCAAAAAGAACTAGGACATACGGAGCGCTGTATGCGAGTTTATATAGATGTTTTCTCGCGTGATAAATTTAGTTGGAATAGCGCTCTGCATGAGCTCGTTTTTTCCACTGCCCGTGTTTAATTTGCGTTTTACCTGACTCAAGATGTCACGATACCTCGGATACGGACCTATAGTTATTGAACTATAGGGTCCGTATCACATTGCTTTAAATGTATTTTTTTCCTAGCATATGTGAACCCGAACCACATTCGGGGCTTCCAATGCATGTCTTTATCTTACGCGCCTATTAACCAAATGCAGTAGCCAGACTTATTCCAGCACCAATAAATATGGAAGGGAGCTGTAGCCGAATTGCCGCTTGATTGAGTCGCACGAATTCAACGATTGAGAAGAACATGTAGTCTTCCTGCTCTATAGTTTCGTGCAAACAGGTAACTATATTATCTTCATCTAAATTTTATTAACGCTGCTTGCAGATGCCGGTAATACCGTTGATAGAGGTTAACGCATCGCTAGAGAATTTCCTCATCCCCCATTTCGCATTCTAGAAATGCTGTTCCTTTAACATATATTAGAAGCTATTCTCGCCTTAACTCACGCTCCGGTGTTTACATTTTCTTGTGCTTAAAGGTCAGAGAGTACGTTATTGGCATGACCTACAGTTAAGTAGATCCACAAAACCAAAGCACCATTAAGTCACGAGATGCACCTGAACGCGCTTAAATCAACTTGAAAAAAAAAACAGTTGATATAAAAATATTTTGGGGAGCAATACAAATAAGTTCGTCCGTTCGAGAACTATTCATGCTGTAGACAGAAATATATCCTAGATACATTTCGGGCATGTTTAATTCGTAGGTTATGTTTCGCAAATCGTTCGCTACCTCCGCGATCTCTTTTTAGTACGAGTTTGACGCGCGCATGCAAAAAGGAAAAAAAAAACACGCACATCGACGAGGTCTGGTTGGACGTCTTTCCGCCACGGGACGATCCCGCTGAGAGGGGTAAAACTGTCGTGTCCCGTGGTCGTGCCTGTCTTCATCGCGGACTCGTGCTTTGCCACCGCGCCCTTGGTTGCCTCATTCAGTGGCGTAGCTAGGTCGTCTGGTACCCGGGGCCCATAGGTCTTCTGTCACCTCCCCCCCCCCCGCGGGTGTAGCCGGCGGAAAGAGGGGTGTTTTCAGGCGTATATGACACCCCCCCCCCCGCTGGCCCCTTGCACCCGGGGCCCACGGCCCCCCGGCCCCCCCTGTTGCTACGCCACTGGCCTCATTCCTCTGTGTGAAAGGACGCGTTGGCATCATCGCCGGAGGTGGCAGGGTGGCCAGTGGCACCCGCGAAACCAGGTCCTCTTCGGGTATCTGGTGCGAAGCGGGCACCGCTGGCTCAGGCGACGCGAGCGCCGCCATCGACTCCGACGCCGCCGGCAGAAATGTCAGCGCTGATCGGGGCATCTCTGAAAAAGAAAATGTGGCAGAACCCAGATCACGTATTAATGTAGATGGTAATGTGTTTATCAATTAATCGATATAGCGACACAACATTCCCATCGCCGAAACGAGTTATGTATGAAGCGTGTTCGGCAGCGGGACTCCTCTTTCGCGCTTCCCTACAAAACTTACTCCATTCCCTAAGAACACTCAGCGCCATCTAGCACCGCCACCAGGAAGCCTCTGCATGGCCTCCGAAATTCATGGCGCGCCGGTGCGAGCGACCGCATGGGGACGCGTCATGCGGTAACCAGTTTCCTCTCGCATCGTGATCACGTGGAGCGCGTCAGACGTGACGGAGATCTTCGAGGTCGTGCTAAATCACTATACGCCTTCGGCGTGACCACCGTTTGTCCCATCATACTGCGTTTACCAGCATACGGAGCTGTGAAACTGGTTGCGCGTTGATATTAACTTAGATGAATAGGAGAAAAAAGCGAAAGAGGTAAACCGATGACCAAAACCTTTTGCGCGGTCTGAAGTATGTATAGCTTATCTACCCATATCTTACCTATTGATAGAACGGCGCGAAAATTGCGCGCAAGAACGGACACACAGACGCGAATAAATGGGACGCGTCCACCAAATTGGCGTTTGTTTGTGTCTGTGTCTCCGTCGCTTGCGCACGTGTGTAAGTATCGTGACCGTTCTACAATGGCATCAAAGCGACAACTCACTCAACAAGTCTTTTCTTGCATCGTTTGTTTTTCTTATGTCGGTCTGACGCGTTTCTTTAAATGCAAACTGCGCAATACATTCGGTCGCGTTCTTTGGCGTCTTCAATGCACGAAGTTGCGACACCGTGACACTGTGGTGCCACCTTAAAGGCTTTCTAGGGTGGGCGCGTTGTAAAGCACTTTTAATTGAGCGCACGTGAATATCGAGGCCGATACGCAAGAACTCTCGTGTTTCGAGTTTAGCATGCACTTTCTGGAATACCAGTTGGGCAAATTTACTTGGGAGCCTTACGGTGTCACTTATAACGCGTGCTCTCTTGCTTTCTCTTTTCTTCTTTGGGGAGGTTCGGGTGGAGTTCGTAAAGAAAGTAAGACGGGCAAATAAACAAATAGGCGGATGCTGGAATTAATAAATAAATAAATAAATAAATAAATAAATAAATAGACCATAACGGAGTTGGCGCCCGCCCACGCGCATCGTACGACTATCGCCTGAACCACCGGCGACTGGCTTCATCGCCGCTCGAATGACTACAGGCGACCCCCGTGCAGATCACTATAATGGTGCAGAGAGAGAGAGAGTAAACGTTTATTGTAATAGATGTTGTTTGGTTATGGTGGGTAGAGCCCCTCCTCCAGGGCCCCACTGGTTACAGCGGCTCGCCGGGCCTGGTCAAGGGTCGCCAGTTGGCTTCCCAATTCCACTTCCGCGAGTCGCGCCTCCCACGACCAGTTATGTAGAGTGTTGTCTAGCAGCGGCGAGGTGGCAGCCGCCGGACGTAACGCGCACTGGAATGTTATGTGTTCCAATGTCGGTGTTCCTTCGCACCACGGGCATGTGTTGCTGTGTTTGTCTGGGTACATTTTGTGTAGCCTGTATAAATGTGGGAAAGGGTTTGTTTGCAGGCGGCGCCGGTCCCGTGCTTGCCTCCTGTCTAGGTCTGGGTGAGGAAGGGCTTTGGTTCGCCTACTTAGCCTTTGTAATTCGAGGATTTCTCTTGGCGCACCGGGTGTCGAGGTGTTCTCTCGGGCGGTGTGGCCCGCGGCTCGGTCTGTCATGCCTAGTATAAATACCTGAGTTAGCGATGACGCTTTGGTCCTCAGTGACGCCCATACTCCCAGCGATCGACGTCCGTTCGCTCGCGGCTCGAGGGTGCTTGTGCCGTCCAGTCGAGGACTTCGTCGACGCCTCGGCCAGCGTGGACGTACTAGGCCGACGGGATTCCACGGACAGCGACGGGGCCGCATCCTCCACCTCGGCGACGCCTAGAGAGATTGTACTGCGTTTGCGGGCCCGCCTTGAGGATCGCCGCGAGGACTTTTTCTTGGACTTGGACTTGGCCCTGGACTTGGAGCGGCCAGAGGTTTTCTTTTCGCTCTCTGTCGCGGACCGCATCGAAGAATCCATCCTCTTCGTCAGCTGCTGCTTCTTCTTCTGCCCGTGGCATGCGCCTATACGAGGAGAAACTGCCATGGCGCGCGGTCAGCGTAGAGGCCTGCAAAAAAGATGAAAATAAATAACTGAATCAATCAAATTTATTTACTTTGTTAGTTAGTCATTTATTCATTTAAACACTCTCAGGGCCATTAGGGCGTTACGGAGAGGAGTGGGTAGCACAGGAATAACAATGTAGAAATGGCGGTCTTGAACGAAGGCTCGTCGGTATTGGTGGCGATGGAGGCGGGGAGGTGGTTGCATTCAGAGGCAGTCTTCGGTACGAAGGAATTCGCGCACCGGTGTGTGCGGCAGCTGGGCACGTGGACCGTCAGACTGTGACCAACGCGGGAGTAAGGAAATGTTTGAAGCGGCAGCGACAAGTTCACGCTTTAGCTTTGGAATATGGATAAAAAGTTCTATCAGAAAAGGGGCACAGCCAGGCCCCTTTCCGTCTAATTGCTAAGTCAGGCAGTTCGAGAGAATGCTTGATGGCTGACCCGCTTCCGTTGCGGACGCAGTTGCGCACAGTAAAACGGGTACATCGATTTTGAATTTATTCAAGGGAACAAGGCAGAATCGAGTGGGGATCCCAGATATATGCTCCATATTCGAGTTTTGACCCGACGAGAGTTTTGTAGAGAGTTAGTTTAGAGAGCTAGAAGAGAGGAGAAATTACGGCGAATGAAACCGAGCCTACGATTAGCATAATTAATTACGTTGTCAGTGTGCATTTTCCATGAAAGGCTATTCGTAATATGGATACCAAGGTATGCATACGAGTTAACTGAATCTAGGGGTACACTGTTAAGCACATACGGGCAAAGTTCCGAGAGGCCACCTGAGCGCGATATTCTCATAGTCTTGCACTCACGGATTTTGAGCGTCATCACATATTTAGAACACCAATGCCAGACATTGTTAAGATCGGTTTGAAGGAAGACATTGCGTCATTGGGGTTGGTTATTTTGCGGTAAACAACACTGTCATCACCATATCATCTGATGGTTGAGGAATAATAATTTATTTGTTTACGGCTCGTCCGACGCTGTCGTCGCCTTTTGTTAATTATTTAATAAACGTGAAACGACTCATGATTTCCTTTTTTTAAAATGTGCTGCCGATTTGCAGCACAAAAAAAGATCGGCAGAAGGCGTTCTCGATTAATATGTAAGTCAATGCGAATCATTTCGCACCTGCACGAGTCACGAAAGGCAAGCGAACCCACGTCATTTCGAGGGAGCGCTCGCTCGAGGAGCTGTCGCATGCGCGGGCCCCGACCCGTCATCACGGCGTACGATCGGGACCGGAGGCAATCGCAGATGCTACATGCCGCGCCAAATTATTATTCGACAAAGTGGTTTGGAAAGTACGCCGTCTGCGTCCCACAAGTGGCGGTCCTCCCATCGGCGCCGCTCGGTATCCGCGGACTGTTCTGCAGCCGTGCGCTTGGCGTGCCGCTGCTCTTCGGCCGCGCGCATAATCGTTGGCCTGTGTCGCTTCACATCTTGCCTCGCCGCATCAGCATGCATCCAATACCTTCGTAGTCTCTGCAGAGCCTTGGAACCCTTCCGCTTGGTACTCTCCAGGGCTCATTGAGGTATCAGCAAGGATAGGCCACGCGCAACATATGAGTAGCTAGCGCAACTGAGCCGCGTCTATCTGTAGCGCGCACGCCCGCGCACGGATAGAGTTTCTCACTACATTCATCATCATCATCATCAGCCTGGTTACGCCCACTGCAGGGCAAAGGCCTCTCCCATATTTCTCCAACAACCCCGGTCATGTACTAATTGTGGCCATGCCGTCCCTGCAAACTTCTTAATCTCATCCGCCCACCTAACTTTCTGCCGCCCCCTGCTACGCTTCCCTTCCCTTGGAATCCAGTCCGTAACCCTTAATGACCATCGGTTATCTTCCCTCCTCATTACATGTCCTGCCCATGCCCATTTCTTTTTCTTGATTTCAACTAAGATGTCATTAACTCGCGTTTGTTCCCTCACCCAATCCGCTCTTTTCTTATCCCTTAACGTTACACCTATCATTCTTCTTTCCATAGCTCGTTGCGTCGTCCTCAATTTGAGTAGAACCCTTTTCGTAAGCCTCCAGGTTTCTGCCCCGTAGGTGAGTACTGGTAAGACACAGCTATTATAGACTTTTCTCTTGAGGGATAATGGCAACCTGCTGTTCATGATCTGAGAATGCCTGCCAAACGCACCCCAGCCCATTCTTATTCTTCTGATTATTTCCGTCTCATGATCCGGATCCGCCGTCACTACCTGCCCTAAGTAGATGTATTCCCTTACCACTTCCAGTGCTTCACTACCTATCGTAAATTGCTGTTCTTTTCCGAGGCTGTTAAACATTACTTTATCTGCAGATTAATTTTTAGACCCATTCTTCTGCTTTGCCTCTCCAGGTCATTGAGCATGCATTGCAATTGGTCCCCTGAGTTACTAAGCAAGGCAATATCATCACCGAATCGCAAGTTTCTAACGTATTCTCCATTAACTTTTATCCCCAATTCTTCCCAATCCAGGTCTCTGAATACCTCCTGTAAACATGCTGTGAATAGCATTGGAGAGATCGTATCTCCCTGTCTGAAGCCTTTCTTTATTAGGATTTTGTTACTTTCTTTTTGGAGGACTACGGTGGCTGTGGAGCCGCTATAGATATCTTCCAGTATTTTTACATACGGCTCATCTACACCCTGGTTCCGTAATGCCTCCATGACTGCTGAGGTTTCGACAGAATCAAACGCTTTCTCGTAATCATTGAAAGCTATATATAAGGGTTGGTTATATTCTGCACATTTCTCTATCACCTGATTGATAGTGTGAATATGATTTATTGTTGAGTAGCCTTAACGGAATCCTGCCTGGTCCTTTGCTTGACAGAAGTCTAAGGTGTTCCTGATTCTATTTGCGATTACCTTAGTAAATATTTTGTAGGCAACGGACAGTAAGCTGATCGGTCTATAATTTTTCAAATCTTTGGTGTCCCCTTTCTTATGGATTAGCATTACGTTAGCGTTTTTCCAAGATTCAGGTACACTCGACGTCATGAGGCATTGCGTATACAGGGTGGCCAGTTTCTGTAGAACAATCTGCCCACCATCTTTCAACAAATCTCCTGTTACCTGATCCTCCCCAGCTGCCTTCCCCTTTTGCATACCTCCCAAGGCTTTCTCTAATTCTTCCGGCCTTACCTGTGGGATTTCGAATTCCTCTAGACTATTTTCTCTTCCATTATCGTCGTGGGTGCCACTGGTACTGTATAAATCGCTATAGAACTCCTCAGCCACTTGAACTATCTCATCCATGTTAGTAATGATATTGCCGGCTTTGTCTCTTAACGAATACGTGTGATTCTTGCCAATTCCTAGTTTCTTCTTCACTGTTTTTAGGCTTCCTCCGTTCCTGAGAGCATGTTCAATTCTATCCATATTATACTTCCTTATGTCAGCTGTCTTACGCTTGTTGATTAACTTCGAAAGTTCTGCCAGTTCTATTCTAGCTGTAGGGTTAGACGCTTTCATACATTGGCGTTTCTTGATCAGATCTTTCGTCTCCTGCGATAGTTTACTGGTATCCTGCCTAACGGAGTTACCACCGACTTCCATTGCAGACTCCTTAATGATGCCCACAAGATTGTCGTTCATTGTTTCAACACTAAGGTCCTCTTCCTGAGTTAAAGCCGAATACCTGTTCTGTAGCTTGATCTGGAATTCCTCTATTTTCCCTCTTACCGCTAACTCATTGATCGGCTTCTTATGTACCAGTTTCTTCCGTTCCCTTCTTAGGTCTAGGCTAATTCGAGTTCTTACCATCCTGTGGTCACTGCAGCGCACCTTGCCGAGCACGTCCAGAGTATGAAGTCTATTTCGCAGAGTATGAAGTCTATTTCATTTCTAGTCTCCCCGTTCGGGCTCCTCCACGTCCACTTTCGGCTATCCCTCTTGCGGAAGAAGGTATTCATTATCCTCATATTATTCTGTTCCGGAAACTCTATTAATAACTCTCCCCTGATATTCTTAGTGCCTATGCCATATTCCCCTACTGCCTTGTCTCCAGCCTGCTTCTTGCCTACCTTGGCATTAAAGTCGCCCATTAGTATAGTGTATTTAGTTTTCACTCTACCCATCGCCGATTCCCCGTCTTCATAGAAGCTTTCGACTTCCTGGTCATCATGACTGGATGTAGGGGCGTAGACCTGTACAATCTTCATTTTGTAGCTCTTATTAAGTTTCACAACAAGACCTGCCACCCTCTCGTTAATGCTATATAATTCCTGTATGTTACCAGCTATATTCTTATTAATCAGGAATCCGACTCCTAGTTCTCTTCTCTCCGCTAAGCCCCGGTAGCACAGGACGTGCCCGCTTTTTAGCACTGTACATGCTTCTTTTGGCCTCCTAACTTCACTGAGCCCTATTATATCCCATTTACTGCCCTCTAATTCCTCCAATAGCACTGCTAGACGCGCCTTACTAGATAATGTTCTAGCGTTAAACGTTGCCAAGTTCATATTCCAATGGCGGCCTGTCCGGAGCCAGTGATTCTTCGCACCCTCTGCTGCGTCGCAGGTCTGACCGCCGCCGTGGTCAGTTGCTTCACAGCTGCTGGGGACTGAGGGCCGGGGTTTGATTGTGTTGTTCATATAGGAGGTTGTGGCCAAGTACTGCACCAGGGTAGCGAATCCTGCTCTGGTGAGGGAGTGCGTTACCGTTTCTGGTCACCGGGATCAGGCCACACTCCAGGCCTGCTTATGCAATTTAATCAACACGCGGATTTTTTTTTTAATCCGGTGGAAAATTGCCGGCACAGGGATTCGAATCACGGACCTCTTGCACGCGAGGCGGGTGTTCTACTGCTACGCCACGGAAAATGTGGAAGTTGTATTTTCTTCTATACGTTTGTTCAGGCCGTCATAAAACTGTTGGTAGTTTGGCGCTAAAGCTGCCAAACTAAAGCTGCCAAACCTGCCTAAAGCTGCCTAAACATTGCTTGCAGCTAAAGCTGCAAGCAATGTCACAAAACAGCATTAGTAAGTACACTTCAAAGAGAGTTTCCTTTCTTCGAAGTGTTCTTTATTGGGCCTGGAAGCATACTTACAAAATGTATAGAGCCCCAAGTTGAAGCAGAATGGTTCCTATAGTTCTCAAGGTGTCAAAATAGAGCCAGTGCAAATCACTTTTAGAGTGCTACTTTCAACCATAGTCGTTTTTTTTTTTTTGTCGTCGAAGCATGTCACTGAAAGTAAAGCATCAGGAGCAAGCTATGCAGGCAGGCGTTTGGTCACTAAGCCTTTTAACCCTCAATCCCATGCCCTACTCCACATAGAGGTTGTACGAATATTGCGAATGAAGAGTCACGCTTCTTGAGACCGATTCTGCGCTGCTCCCATTGTCAAAGGCAGCTTACTGTCGGCAATGAGGGAAAGCTGCCCTCAAGGGCAGCTTTTCTGTATCTTTAATTTTTGTGTTATTTCTAACCAAAACCCAATCAAGTAATATATTTTCAGCATCACAATGACATAAAAAATTCAGCATCACAATGACATAAAAAAAAATTCTGACTATACAAAAAAATTTCAGAAAATTTATGTTCTTGCTGGAATTATTTACGGGCTTAAAGGGTTATTACGTTATCAGAAATCATTACATTGTTACCATCATTGATATTTTTAGCTTATAAATCTACCTGTGTATGCAGGCAGCATGCAAATGACATTTGCGGTTAACGTGCGAGTACATGATGCCATTAAATTTGCTTGTGAAACCGTGGGATAACCTTTCGATTGCCATATTCATCCTAATGAACCAAAGATCGGCACATATTTAATCTTGCTGAATTATTCTTGGTATTTTCTCAGCTTGAGAAAAAGGTATTGTTTTAATTTTTGTCTTCAACAAGGTTATTAATATGTTGAGAAAAGGCTCTTTTTCAAAATGCAAGGTTTTAATAAAACTGCCTAACCATGCTATACTGAAAGCATTATAAACAGTTCTAAAATTGTACAACCATGCAAGCTCAACCTCACAACCTGAAATAAGTACCTTTTCATTGTTATTTTACATTACAATAAAAAACATAGCTATATCTCCTGTGCTTTTCTTATCATGGCCAAAATTTGGGGGGGGGGAACAACTTGGAAAAATGTGTGACTTGAACATGCTGAACATGTGCACTTTCGGCTTGACAAACTTATCAAAAAAGCGACGCAGCACAAAACCGACAAGGTACTATCCTTCTACCCCGCTCGGGCGCCGTCTCTAGTGGCGTTTTCCACTGGTCGATTCCGAGCAGGATTTCTTTCGAGTCTCATCCGAACTGCGATACGAGCAGGTCGCACCACTCCTCGATCCCCCGTGGATCGTTTTTGCGCTCCGCTGGCCGATTCGAGTTTTAGCGCTCGCTCGGGGACTTTCGGCGACCGCTCCAGATTGCCCAGTGGAGAACGCCATAAGCTTGGGCAACCGTCGCGCCATATTAAGCACGGGAACAGGTATTTCTATCCCGCCTGCTAAGCGTGAAGAGTGATGACTGATGACTCCCAGTAGGCGGAATATGTACGCCTGGAGAAATATCATGCGTAGATTAGGCTTGTAAAAATGGCCAGGCTTAGCTTGGTTAAGCCGAGAATGCGTTGCATATTGCGCGAGTTCGGGCCCAGCTTTTCCTCCGGCTGTCGTGACGTCACGTCACGTGGTTGCGCTAAAGGTCAATGGTGGCTGCCCGGCTGCGCCCAAGGGCTGAACTGAGTGATTGCAATATGCAACGCATAAAAATGGAAGCAACTTAATAACAAACATAGCAAACTTAAAAGAGAATAGACCCACATATGAGACGCGCAGCAATGAACAATGGCTCATACCCTCAATGGTGGCCGCCCGGCCGCGCCCAAGGGCTGAACTGAGTGATTGCAATACGTTTAGATAAGCGTCGATTTTTCAGTGTACGTTGTTCATATTTTCTTCACCTGAGGCGTTGCCACAGGGACAGGACCACAAATTCAGGCTACGTCCTTATAATTGTGCCACGCGTGAGAGCCATGGGACAATACAATGAAAACTTTTTATGAGGCAGCTTGTTCGTTTAATACTCTTCGGTCAAGATTTGGATCTCTAGGTTGATAATGCCGTTCACAGTCAAATCACGGACAAGTTCTTCTGTAACCCTTAACGAGTGCGACCCGCCGTGGTTGCTCAGTGGCTATGGTGTTGGGCTGCTGAGCACGAGGTCGCGGGATCGAATCCCGGCCACGGCGGCCGCATTTCGATGGGGGTGAAATGCGAAAACACCCGTGTGCTTAGATTTAGGTGCACGTTAAAGAACCCCAGGTGGTCAAAATTTCCGGAGTCCTCCACTACGGCGTGCCTCATAATCAGAAAGTGGTTTTGGCACGTAAAACCCCAAATATTATATTATTATTATTAACGAGTGCGGGTTCTCGCGACCGGGCACCACCACTTTCGACTGCCAGAGATTCGAGCCCGCGGTGCTGTGGAGCTGAACGCTATAAACAAAACTGTCCACACTGGAGGTGAGGATGAATGCCTCAAAGGCCACCTCCCGACTGGATGGTCCTTGCCGAAACATGACGAAGGCAAATAGGAGACCTTGCCGAAAGAACAAGGCAATCCGGGGGGAATTCCATCTCGCAAAGGAATCTTCAATTCTGAACGCATGTTCACCTGCAAAGGATGGTCAGAGAAATATAGAAAGAATTTCTGAGAGAGGACACTTGGTGAGCAATGGAATCAAAGAACACGTCATGGCCTAGTTACAACACCTATCGCTGCTTTGCAGCTCGTCTGGGAGCACGAACGCCGCTCCGTGCAAGTGCCTAATCACTCTTTATGAGCTTTTTATAAACCTTTAAAAACCTTTACAAACCTTTTTATAAACCTTTATAAGTCCTGCAACTATCCACAGGAAAACACACTATATGGGTATTCGTCAAGAGCCTCTACAACTTCTCCATATAAGAATTTGTGTGTAAAGGAATGCTTCAAAAGTTTGTCTATTAATAATGGTTCATTACCTAGGCTGATAACAAGCATACTCTGAGTTGTTCAAGAAAGCATGAACCATACTGAACCGTTTTCTTAACGCACGTGAATATTGTAAGGTTTGGCGCGGGAGTTGCGTTAAACATCCAGCATTTCCACGGTATAGTAAGAGCGTAGTTTCCAGCTTCGGCAACGATGCGAATCATGGGCTCTATGCAATTACTGCTCCGCACTGTGCTGCTCTTCTTTTATCCCCTGTGCTTCGCGTACACCTTGAATGCACCATTCTGAGCCTTCCTTGTATAGTGTTCATCTGAATTTTTACCTTTCGTTCAGCATAACAACCCTGATTCATGCACGTCTTGGCGGTCTAAGTAAATATTCATGTATGCGACGCGCCTTGTTAGTCACATCGCACAGTGTAAGGTGCCCTGCTCACTCATCCAATTGACCCATCGAATTAAAAAAAAATGGCAGCAAATCATGCAAAGTTGTGGCAGAAGCGCACGATCAGCTTCGGTTTTTTCTGTCCAAACACTCTTCGCTTCAATGTTGCGCTCCAAAACACTCTACAATGGCAAATTTGGTTTTAAAGAGGCTAACGTTATTATAAGTGTTTTCTTTGCCACGTGCCGAGAGAACTGTGGATTCGAGAATGCGGCATTTAAGGTTAATTTGCATTCAGCAATGAGCTTTACTATCATTATACCATATCTTAATATCATACTACCATGCTGTTCTGCCATACTACGTGGCTACCGCGAGGCGACGAGAGCTCCCACTTCTCCACGACGAATCAAGAATTCGACACGTTGTGCCATACTACGAGCACCCTGTGGCGACCACAAGGCGACGGATGCTGCATTACATGCCCCACATGGCTACCACGGGGTGACGAGAGCTCCTACTTCTCCGCGACGAATCAAGAATTCGACACGGGCGATGTCATTACCCTGCCCCGCATGGTACCTGCCGACGAGAACTCGCCCAAACCGGTTCCTGCCGACGAGGGGTCACCGAAGGGATTTAAGGGAGAACCGGCCCACTGTGAGATCAGAAGTCGCTTGCAGCCACCCAGCCGGTCTGATGCGCTCCTACTGCTACCTGTACGGTATCATCCACTATCTGTAAATATTGTATAGAGTTTCTCGTTTCTTCTTCGTCAACGGAACGAGTCCGTCTTTCGTCCTCCATCCCGACGTCACAACAATGCCCAAACGTAAATACAGGACGTTTCACACTTAGGGCAAAACTTGGAGCGCATTGCATCGCGATGCGGCGAACGCTGGAGTCGGGTAGCGGCAGCAGCTCGTGCAGGCGCAGACGCCCCAGGTGCGTAGTCTTGAACTACATTGTCTGCTATAGCGGCTCGCTCCGGCCGCATTGTCGGGAAGCGTGCTACTGTCAGGGACAACGCGCGAATTTCTTTGTTACTGCGGGAAATGAGCCAACACTCCTTAGTAAGCGTTGTGCGACGCCAAACTCGTAGCTTTCGTTGGCCTCATTGTGGTTCTACAAACTTTTTCTGACAGCACGCTTCTTTTGTCCTTTCTTAAGGCCGGGGTACTGAGTGCGTGCACGTATATTTCCTCGCTGTGTGTGCTGCCGTAATACGCAGCGTCAAGAAAGGGACACCAAACTGTGCGCGCAACATGCTCGGTCTTTATTTGACGCAATAGAAAGTAAACCACTCAACAATAATAACTATGCGGGTGAAACACGATGAAACAAACGGATCAGAATAAAAGAATGCTTTTAGTTAAGACAGTGAGCTGAAAGTTTCTTTTCGACAATAGTTCATTGCTTAAGACAGGCTCTGCCAGCCGGCGGGCAAATGCAAGCGTCACGCTCCGAAAATCACTTAGTATACGGTCATGTCCCCAGCGACAGCGATGACAGCGCTCATACTGGAGGGCAGTGAGGTGTAGGTTGACTGGGTAAGCGATGTGTTTATTCGGAGCACGTCCCACTCGCTGATAATGGCGGACTAGAGCGTGTCCTCGGACAACCCATACAGAGGATGGCGCGCCAGCGGTACTTTCAACGAGCCCCAGGCATTTTCAATGATGTTGAGGTGCGGATATTGGGGCGGCCCCTCCAGGACAGTGACGCGCGCGCGCTCATCGAGCAGTTCTTGCACAGCACGTGCAGTGTGGATCGGCGACCTATCGAGTTGAAATATACGGTCACCTTTCGGGAACGGGCCGTCCAGAACGTAGGCAATCAGTACATCGTCTATGATTGCCCCGTACCTTTCAACGGTGAACTTGCCTTGTAAGCCTATCAGTGGGCCTACACCATCTGTGCTAATGCAAGCCCACACGCTCGTACTAGTGCGCCCACTAGCTGCGACCCGTTGCAGGTTACCGCGGCATATAGCTGGGACAAGAAAAGGAAGCATATATTGATTACAGATATTTTATGATGGGTAATCAACTTGTCTAAGAAGCTGCGCCAACCTCACTTAAGTTCATGTTTACAGCATGGATTGCGAGCACTGGCTCGAATCACAAGCGCATGCACTGCCTCAGGCTCGACAGTAAATCTGAAATACTGACCGCAATAAGTTGTTTAATCGCGGTGCACTGGCCCACTTTGTTAAGCAAATATGTAAGTCTAATATAGTTGCACTTTTTACTACTTAAGTGGAGAAATATCTTAGCAATGACTTATTCGTGTCGCCGAACGAAGTAAAATTAGACTGGATCTGAATGCGAGGGAAACTAACACAAATATTACAACTACCATCTTAAATGTATAGATGATTAATAATTGGTTCTAGAAAATAACTTACCGTGTCTCGCTGGTCGCCAGCGGTCGTAAACGTGGAATCATCACCGAATACAACGTTTTTCCCTTGTGGCACAGTCCACCGTTCATGTTCTTGTGCTAAACCGAGCCGCTTTGCTCTGTTTGTGGCCCTAAGTAATGGTCTTTCCTCCCAGATCTTGACTTCCACCCTCAAAATGCCATTCTCGCACATCCTTTTCAGAAAATCTTCTGTGATCTTGAGGTCCTCTGCATCTGCTTGACCAGCCATGAGTACTGTGGATTTCCACAAGTTGCTGGAGCTCCCATTGGACATTTGTATGGTATATGTCAGGGGATTAGAAAGGGAGCTCAATGTGGTCAGCTTCAGGCTCACCTCGCTGTTGTAATTGCCCTCTCTTGTGATCTCCAGCAGGAACACTTCGTCGTTTCTGACGAGCAGAGCAGTACTGGTTGAGCAACGTCTGCTGCAGATGTCGTCAAAAAAGATCGCCTGTGCTTCGTCTGCAAAGGTTCATCAGAGAAATATAAAAAGAATTTCTAAGAGAGAGCATTTGGGGAGAACTGGAATCACGGAACACGTCATGGCCTAGTTGCTACACCCATCGCTGCTTTATAGCTCGTCTGGGAGCACGAGTGTCGCTCCGCGCAATTGCTTAGTCACTTATTTATGCTTTTTATAAACCTTTTATATATCTTGCGCGCTTTTTAACATCGAGAAAAGACAGTCTTGCAGCTATCCACAGGAAAACAAACTACACGGTATTCGTCAAGAGCCTCTACAACATCTCCATAAAAGAATATGTGTTTAAAGGAGTGCGCCAAGGTTCCTCTATTAATAATGGTTAATTACCTAGGCTGATAGCAAGCATACTCTGAGTTGTTCAAGAAAGCATGAACCATACTTAACCGTTTTCTTAACACATACGTGATTATTTTAAGCCTTGGCACGGGAGTTACCCTAGCATCCAGCATTTCCCCGATGTACAGTAGCGGACAGATTAATATGGACCACTGCAAAGGCAGCCGGAGCTGCTGCGAGGCCGGCGTTGCTATCCCGCTTCGCGCGTTCACGACGAGAGTACCCCGAGTTGCGCCAAACTTCTCCACCGCACCCTCGCTCTCGCGCTGGAGCTTTTCATGCTTGATAAATTTGTAGTGCCGCGTTCAGCTGCTCTGCTGCTGACGGTCGGAACGAAGGGGCGCGTGAATCCGGGTGGAAGTACGCCATCTAGGTCAGTCTTCCGTGATCTCAACTTCCACCCTCAAGGTGCCGTTTTCACACATTCTCTTCAAAAAATCCTCCGTGATCTTGAGGTCTTCTGCATCTGGTTGACCAGCCATCACTACCGTTGACCTCCACACGTTCGTTGATCTCCCATTTGACATCTGTATCGTGTAGGTCAGGGCAGTGGAAATTGGGCTCAGTGCGGTCACCTTAAGATTCACCTCACTATTGTAGTTCCCCTCTCTTGTTAACTCAAACAGGAACACTTCCTCGTTCCTGACGAGCAGCACCGTACTTGTGGAGCAACGACGGCTGCATACGTCATCAAAGAAGATCGCTTGCGGTTCATCTGCAAAGGTTGATCAGAGAAATATAAAAAGAATTTCTAAGAGAGAGCATTTGGGTAGAACTGGAATCACGGAACACGTCATGGCCTAGTTGCTACACCTATCGCTGCTTTATAGCTCGTCTGGGAGCACGAGTGTCGCTCCGCGCAATTGCTTAGTCACTTATTTATGCTTTTTATAAACCTTTTATATATCTTGCGCGCTTTTTAACATCGAGAAAAGACAGTCTTGCAGCTATCCACAGGAAAACAAACTACACGGTATTCGTCAAGAGCCTCTACAACATCTCCATAAAAGAATATGTGTTTAAAGGAGTGCGCCAAGGTTCCTCTATTAATAATGGTTAATTACCTAGGCTGATAGCAAGCATACTCTGAGTTGTTCAAGAAAGCATGAACCATACTTAACCGTTTTCTTAACACATACGTGATTATTTTAAGCCTTGGCACGGGAGTTACCCTAGCATCCAGCATTTCCCCGATGTACAGTAGCGGACAGATTAATATGGACCACTGCAAAGGCAGCCGGAGCTGCTGCGAGGCCGGCGTTGCTATCTCGCTTCGCGCATTCACGACGAGAGTACCCCGAGTTGCGCCAAACTTCTCCACCGCACCCTCGCTCTGGCGCTGGAGCTTTTCATGCTTGATAAATTTGTAGTGCCGCGTTCAGCTGCTCTGCTGCTGACGGTCGGATCGAAGGGGCGCGTGAATAGCCAATAGTTCAGCACTTTGAGCTGTTGCGCAGTAGCGGATGGCCGCAGGCCATCAAACCGCCGCTCTGTGAAGGAACCAGAACCCATTTTTTTTTTAAAGCGAAAGGTTTTCTGGCCGCGAACTTGCGATTTCGCCGTGGCGGTGCTCCGAGGAGGCACATAAGGTCACAACGCGCGCCACGCCGCGGATATTACTCTCTCTCTCACTCCCTAGTCACTACTGCGCATGCGCCACTAGTAGCACCGAGCCACAGATGCTCTGCCGCTGCGCAGCGCCGCGTCTTAGCGTAGCCGCCGTTTGGTATGACGTCACACGCGTTTCTCGTCGTTGCCCTCGCCTCCGCTCGCTTCGCCAGCTGCGTCGCATGCCTGATAACATGTAGGAGGATTGCGAAGGAGAGTTCGCGTGCGCCGCAACCATATTTGAGGCGGCAGTATGGACGGCGACAATTCTGATAGGCAGGAGGAGGCCTGGAATCGACGTCGGAACGAGATGAAGAGGAAACTAGTCGCCCAGGAAACAGACGAACAGCGCGCCGAACGACTGGCTAAACGCCGCAACATAGCTAGACAACCAGACTAACCTAGACTTGCAATCAAGATTAACCACGGCTAACCATGATATGCCTTAGCTTTCGCTACGTATATCCTGGCATAGCCGAGCTAAGCAACTGACCATTTTGTCGGTGATTTGCAGTCGCGGACAATGAAACGAAGCATGGCTCCGGGTAAAAAACGCGGACCAGTGCCGACTGGTGAAAACGGCGCCTGGTGTCGAGACGTCTGTTCTTTCATGCGCATCCCTTTTAGCTAGCAGCCTCTCCAAGCCTCTAGCAACGGCTTAGCGCTATTTAATCGTAGGGAGCAGCGCGAGATGACACCGCTATTAGCGGTGAGAATTTGGAGTGGCGCCCTCCCGCGAGTGACGTCACGGCCGACGCCGCTCGCTCCTGCTCGCTCGGCTGCCGCGCGCACTCGTTCCCTACGCGCATGCTTGGGGTTTTTGCGGCTCGAGCCGTGCTTACAGAGGGATATTTCGGATTATTTCAGCTGCCATCCTGAACCGTAGTTTCTACTTGAAAACCGCGTGAATCAAGACAATTTGCGACTTGCATATCGCAAGCTATGTAGCGCTGAAGGGGTCGATTGTCCCTACGATGCATATATGCGCCCTGTCTGTCCATAAATGTTGATTAAAAAGAATGTCTGCAAGCTCAACACTCGGAGTTATGTATTATGCTCCTCTAAACACTTAATATTCGCTCAGTACTTAGCTGTGAGAGACATAGCATTTTACATGAAAGGAAACCATGATATTTGGTGTCAATATTATAAAATCGTGTTAGAAGGAAGCTTTCATCATGATTCTTATTACTCTGGTGGCTACTGTATTAAGGCCTGAAAGGAAGAGTTAGGCGCGTATTTTTTTGTGAAAAGGTTTGGTACTACTTTCACCGTTCTCTGAAACAGGCAGCCAGAAACGCATTGACTGTTAACGGCGCATCATGTATTGTGTATATATATATATATATATATATATATATATATATATATATATATATATATATATATATATATATATATATATATATATATATATATATATATATAGAGAGAGAGAGAGAGAGAGAGAGAGAGAGTTAACGAATATCGTAACAGCCATCACATGAAAGAAAAATTCGTGGTAATTATCGAAAACCAATCAACCGTAAGCGATGAAATGCATCATAGTGGCCTTCGCTAGCTTTTATTGACGACCTGGCACACCCCACCCGCAACGGAAGCAACCGACTCTCATTGTGGCGAGGCACGCATTGTTCGCGAAACCGAGCTGTTTACTTCAACTTCCAATTGAAACCATGAAGTAGCTCTTTACAGCGCCAATTACAATGCCTATAGCATACTCGAGGAACTACAGCGCAGCTTAGGCTCCCTTGAAATGGAAAATTCAAACACATTATTCTGCCTCGCCATGTTTCGATCCTGCGTTGTTTAATTATACAAACTGAAAACTATTCCCTTCGTACGTACGTACGTACGTACAATAAAACTTCGCATACCTGCCTCAGAAAGAAGACACCACAAGCCTTACACGAATTCACTTGACTTTGGCCTCCACTGGCGAACAATGATATCTTCAATATCTGCCACACTACTAATGAATGAGGCTTCGGTTTGTTGCTGGCTGCAGCGAAATGGTACAAAAGGCATATTTCACTCAAATATTTGGCCTGAGCAACCTGTGTGAGTTCTCCAAAGAGGTTCATGCAAGAAGCACCAGTAAATTGCTCAAGTGAGCTGAGCG
The DNA here is from genome assembly GCF_038994185.2 of Dermacentor albipictus. Taxonomy (NCBI): domain Eukaryota; kingdom Metazoa; phylum Arthropoda; class Arachnida; order Ixodida; family Ixodidae; genus Dermacentor; species Dermacentor albipictus. The sequence continues at coordinate 147,896,202 of NC_091822.1, read as the reverse complement.
TGTAGCATGGAAAGGCAATAAATATTGGCACATTCCTTTGCGTGCGCTGCAAAGAGCTGTAAGCCTAAATCAGCTTTGCTTTAAATTACCCGCACTTAAGTTTAACCAGTGCAGTACGGCCTTTTGAGAAGCAGTTAAAAACGCAAGTGGTGCTGGCAGAATCTAAACTGCAGTGTTAGTTAAGTCATCGTAGTATACTGCCGAGCGTTTCTGTGAAGAAATAGAACAATTAGATATTGTACCATGAACTACTCGTCGTCAGCAAACATGTTTTAGTGGTTTAGAATAAAGATAAATGTTTGTACAAGTCATATATAGCGAGCGTTTGATTGTGACAAGCATGTTGCACCATGGTGAATATGGAGTCCTTCCTGGATTCTTATGTGCTGCGCTTTTGCGTCTATGCTTTTATTATTCACGTGAGCTACCGCTGTGAAGAAACCCGCAATAAGCTGATCTGAGCTCCCTCGAGTGGCACTATAAAAAATTATGGCGCTTTACGTGCCAAAACCACTTTCTGATTATGAGGCATGCCGTAGTGGAGGCGGAAATTTCGACCACCTGGGGTCCTTTAGCGTGCACCTAAATCTAAGTACACGGGGGTTTTCGCATTTCACCTCCATCGAAATACGCCCACCGTGGCCGGTATTCGATCCCTCGATCTGATGCTCAGCAGCCCAACACCATAGCCACAGGGCAACCACGGCGCGTGAGTGGCACTATAGCGTTGCATTTGAGAAATATGTTGTCGTCTAGGAAATAAGCTCCTTGATTAAATTTTCGCGAAAGAAGACTTCGTAAAAGATATATTTGAGAGGCTCGCCATAAGTATATAAGCATAGACAATGGGAGCGAACAAACGGAAACACTGCAGAAGGCGCCCGGCCACCGCCCGAACTGCAGCAGACGACAGGCGCGAGTCCATGGAGCGCGAGTCCGTGCCCTGACGTCACGCGAGCGCCGCTCGCAGCGCCCCTCTAGCCCGTTCTGCGGACTAATAGCCCCAACGTCTGATGCGCTGCCGGATTGGGTTGTCGGGGGCGCGACTGTTGTCTGGGCCCAGCTCACGGTGCAGCTGACGGCTGCCACCTGAAGAGGAAGCTTCAGCTCGTGCGCAACTCTTTCTATTATTATTATTAAGGGGTTTTACGTGCCCAAACTACTTTCTGATTATGAGGCACGCCGTAGTGTGGGACTCCGGAAATTTTGACCACCTGGGGTTCTTTAACGTGCACCTAAATCTAAGTACACGGGTGTTTTCGCATTTCGCCCCCATCGAAATGCGGCCGCCGTGGCCTGAGTTCTACAAATTCTACGAATAACTCTCCCCTGCTATTCCTAGATCCTATGCCATATTCCCCTACTGACTTGTCTCCAGCCTGCTTCTTGCCTACCCTTCCATTGAGGTCACCCATCAGTATGGTGTATTTTGTATTGACTTTACCCATCGCCGATTCCACGTCTTCATAGAAGCTTTCGACTTCCTGGTCATCATGATTGGATGTAGGGGCATAGACCTGTACGACCTTCAATTTGTACCTCTTATTAAGTTTTACAACAAGACCTGCCACCCTCTCGTTGATGCTATAGAATTCCTGTATGTTACCAGCTATATCCCTATTAATCAGGAATCCGACTCCTAGTTCTCGTCTCTCCGCTAAGTCCCGGTAGCACAGGACGGGCCCGCTTTTTAGCGCTGTATATGCTTCTTTTGTCCCCCTAACCTCACTGAGCCCTATTATATCCCATTTACTACCCTCTAATTCCTCCAATAACACTGCTGGACTCGCCTCCCTAGAAAACGTTCTAACGTTAAACGTTGCCAGGTTCAGATTCCAAATGGCGGCCTGTGCGGAGCCAGGGATTCTTAGCACCCTCTGCTGCGTCACAGATCTGACCGCAGCCGTGATCAGTTGCTTCGTGGTTGCTGGGGACTCAGGGCCGGGGTTTGATTCTTGTATTCATATAGGAGGTTGTAGCCAAATACTGCACCAGGGTGGCCAATCCTGCTCCGGTAAGAGAGTGCGTTACCGGTTTTGGTCACCGGGATCAGGCCGCACTCCAGTCCTTTTTATGGAATTTTCTCATCACGCGGTTGTTTTTTTTCGGTGGAAAATTCCGCGGCACCGGGATTCGAACCACGGTCCTCTTGCACACGAGGTGGATACTCTACCCCTTCGTTACCGCAGGAGTTGTACGCCTCATTCAACCCATAGTGGTGCCTTCTTCGATCGGTCAAGGTGGACCAATCTGAGCTCGGTAAAACCGCACAGGTGCGCTCAACTGGAGAAATCAGGTAGTTTATAACCTGCACATGAGTGGCCATACATAATAGGGGAGAATGTTCTTTTTTTTTTTTTGTTAAGAGGGTCCCCATGCGGACGGTCTTGGCGAAGATATGCAATTCCCTCGTATAGTGATAATATAAAAGAGAAGAAATATATAAAGGGGAGGAAAAGAAAGAAAATAAAAAAAGGAAGAGAATAGGGGATTTGAACTCGTCACCCTTAGATTTTGCCCGGAGAGATAGCTCAGTTGGTCGGTCCGTCAGGCCCCAGGTTACATTAAAGCGCCATAGCTCCTGTCCAAAGCCTCATACTTACGTGGAAAGAGACTGATATTGTCCGCGATGGTCGATTTTGGTTTGGTTAGAAGGTAGAAAAACCTGAGTGGGCCGTGAGATCATTCACATATTTGTACCGGAAAAACACCGATTCACAGAGGAAGAGACGGACCAGGAAGCTTAGTAGCAAGTATGCGAGTATGGTGAGCAACGTGAAAACAAAATACGTCAAGCGGGAACTCAGAGAGGCTGACATAATCTCATAGGCGGCGGCAACGGGAAAGAACCCTGCTATGAGTAACCACTTAGAAGGAAAACAAGTGACAGCAGGGAGGAAACAATTGATAACTGAAAGGGAATCTCATTTTCTTCTTTAATCTCTTAAACAAGTGGTTGGAAGGCATACTTTCTTGGAAAAAATAGCCTCCCGTCGATGAAAGGGAACTCGAGCGGCTCTAGAGACTAGGAAAAGCTTAAGCAGGTGCGCGCGCGGCACGCTTAGCGTGGGAAGCTAGCCCGAGTAACTATCCCAACGACTGCTGCCCACGAGAGCGAAATACCTTTGTGTAATTATAATAACCCTAAGAAGAGTACTTTCGAATGGCCCAGAGGGCTGTACTACGAGTGCTATGACTGATAATTTTCTCTCTCTCTCTCTCTCTCTCTCTCTCTCTCTATATATATATATATATATATATATATATATATATATATATATATATATATATATATATATATATATATATATATATATATATATATAAACGAGAAGAAAGGGGGTTAACCGAGGGGCCCGATATTTATTAGTCTACATACATATATATATATATATATATATATATATATATATATATATATATATATATATATATATATATATACGCAGGAAAGAGACGACGAACTTTTTGGAAGCCTTCTTTTACTTAACGTTTTCGGCTGGTGGACCAGCCTTCGTCAGAGTACAGATACACTGTACACTGTACTCTGACGAAGGCTGGTCCACCAGCCGAAAACGTTAAGTAAAAGAAGGCTTCCAAAAAGTTCGTCGTCTCTTTCCTGCGTATGCTACGTCGGGTCCTGCGTGCTGAACTTTGAAGAAAACCCCTATATATATATATATATATATATATATATATATATATATATATATATATATATATATATATATATATATTTATGAAATCTCATTTATAGGATCGAATGCGACCGCTGTTGCTTTGTTTCTGCGTGTAGTAGTTAAGAGAACGAGTTTAAAAAGAAGGAAAGGGAAATTACTGAATAATCACTGCAGCGCCGTGGTTCTAAAGCGCAGCCGCGGTAGAGAAACGGAATGAGATATGAACGTGCGTGGCCCATGGTACGCACGCGAAAAACTGCCTCAATAAATTTAGAGACTTGAGAATAAGTTTCGTTAACAGCCGATAACATGGTAATCGGCATTCGAATACGAGAAGAGAAATTATTGAAACATGGAAAAATTCCCTTGAATTAAGTGTGGTTTGCGAGAGAAATGCTTGTAAGCATTGAAAAATTTTAGAAGATGAGGGAATATAAGATAGTCTCTTAATTGTATGGATAGTAATAATTCGTTCTAGAAAATACCTTACCGTGTCTCGCTGGTCGCCAGTGGTCGTAAACGTGTATTCATCTCTGATTACAAGCTTTTCCTATTGTGACAGAGCCCACCCGTTATGTTCTTGCGCAAAACCGAGCCTCTTTGCTCTATTTGTGACCCTAAGTAATGACGTTTGGGTGGCTGATCTGCTCCTTAGACCGCCTTCATTGAGCCGCCACGTCGCGTAGACCTCGAAGCCTTCACCTTCAAACTTTGCCGTAGCTTGTTACGGATGGCCGGCAGAGGCTGCCGATCTTCGGGTAACCACGACGGAAAGGCGCCACCATGGCTGCTCCAACGACTCGCTTTGAAAGGACGAAATCTGCCTGGCCCGCTGCTATGACTCACTTTGTTAGGACTACAATGCTCGAATAAACAGCACTTCGACGCTGGCAGGTCTGCGGCGACAACCTGCTTTGTGACGACAAGAATGCGCCACGTCAACATGGGGACGGTACCCAGATGGCTATTTGTAGCCGCAGTCGGCGGAGGAAGTATTGTTAGTGTGTATGCCGTCACCGTCAAGGTTTGGTTGGAGAGGGGGAATTCCTGGAAGGATATGCTTGGCGGTGCCCTCTCACGCAGCTTAGAAGTCGTCGGTCAATGGACAGACGCGGCGGCCATTGTCTGTGGAGTCGACTGTGGGATAAAGAGGCGCCTGCTAGGGTCCAGCACCGTGTCTGCGAGAACCCACTCTACTCGACGTGGTCAGTGCAACCTGTGCGGAAGTGAGTGCGTCGGCCCTTTCCCTCAAAGGCGGCTCGGCTACGATGTCGTTGGACACTCCGAATTGGCAGTGAACTGCCATTTTCCCTCACTTAGGGATCTAGGGATGACAGCCTGTACTTAAGGAGCCGTTGGCGGCTCCTCAGGGTGCATTCCTCTTTCAATCATGTTAGACTGATGAACTGTAACGTTCTCATGTAGATACTGCAAATAAATCCCCAACTCCTCGTTCTCGTGGTGGAGCAGTCCTTCCCTTCAACAACGTCCTCAGCGTAGATTAGTTGGACGACGGCGTGGACCAGCTACCATCTATTTCATGCCCGGCTCCAACCATCACAACTGGCTGGCAGCGGTGAGACGGACTTTGCGACGCGGTGCTGTGTCTGCGGTCTGTGTCTGCGGTCTGCGGCTTGGTTCTTGCTTTGAATCTCTAGGCTTCATTTTGTGGTTGTTCTATTTAAAACAGAAGGGAAGCTAGGTTGTTGATTGTTAGCTAGGTTGTGTTTTCCAAGGTAGGTTTAGCGAGCAGGGCCAAGGCAGTAAAGCAGCAATCATGGAGTTAAGGACACTGCTGAGAGACGAATTGCTGATTGTTGGTGAGGAACTGGGCCTAGAGGTACGCAAGGAAACGCTAAAACCGGAATTATTGCTGCTGATTTCCGAAAAGACCAGTGAGGAGGACATGTAAATGCGGTTGTAACTTCTTAAGGAAAGAGAGAAACGGGACAAAGAGAGGTAAGAACGGGACAGAGAGAGAAAGAGGAATGCGAGAAAGATCGCGAGTTAAGAAAAATGCAACTTGAACTTGAAAGCAAACGTTTGGAATTGTCTCAAGGAAGTGAAGGGGCTCTAGGACGAGCAAGTGAGCCAGAATTATACCGCATGGACAGGCTGTTAAAGCCATTTGAGGTCGGGAAGGACATAGGCTTGTTCCTAGGAAATTTTGAAAGGACTTGCAAAAAGATGAACTTCGGCCCGAGTTCATGGCCACAGCGGTTACCGTCTATGTTGCCGTGTGAGGCTGCGGAGGTAATCGCCAGACTCAGTGCGCATGATGAATATGATTGTGCGGAAGTTAAGGCTGGTCTTTTGAAAAAGTACCGCCTTTCTGCCGAAGCCTTTCGGCAGAGGTTTAGAAGCACAGGCAAGAAGGATAGCGAGGGATATCCGGAGTTCGCATAGAGCTTAAAAGGCAACCTAGTGGAGTGAATTAAAAGCGCGGAAGCGTACGAGAGCAGAGACATGATAATTGAATGCATGTGTCTAGAGCAGTTTTACAGAGGCATCCCACAATCTGTGAAGCTGTGGGAGCAAGACAGAGGAAATGCAAACACTGTGGAAAGGGCGGCTGAATTAGCCGAAGAGTACGCACCGCGTAGAAAGCTGAACGCCGAGGACGGAAATTGGGGCGGCCGAAATGGACCACGGGAACAATTTCCATTCAAGAAGGGTTCACAGACTAGAAGACCGGAGCCTGTAGACGTGGAGGAAAAGCCCTCAGAAAAGAGCATGGAGAAATCAAACAAATCTTTCGAATTCGAAACAAATTCGAATCAAATTCGTATCTTTTAGACCAATCCGCTGCTATAAGTGCTACAAACTCGGACATATCACGATATTTCTCTGGTACGTTTCGGAGCACCGCACAAACTAGTATTTTAGTATAGCGAAATTGAACGGAACGATAACGCAAAAGCAAACAGCTGCGATGCTATGTAGATGTAAACGTTCACATAGTAGATGTAAACCTAATGCAGATAAAATGCGAAACAAATGCACTGATGTATCCACGTTGTGAGCACAGCCGTCACCACGGTGGCGCTTCACTTTTCCGCGAATAACGATTTCGCTTGTGGTCCCATCTGTACTAAACACAAACAAGCATTCGTAATCTATGGCCTCTGAGATGGGGTGGCGCACGCGTCTTGCCGCTCGCGCTGTCAAATCTCGGAGGCCTTGTACGTAGCACAACCACTCCTGTTAAGCCCAAAGTCCCGAAAAATCAAGAAGGGATTTAGGAAACAGCGGCCTGTTGTCACTAATACTTCGTTAGCCAAGCATCATGACACGAATCTAAAACAGATTCCGGCATCTGTTGGCAACGAATGAACCAAACAGCGCAGGGTGATGAATTGATATGAAGCGGGCGACTCTCAATCTCGAAGGCGCCGCCATGTTTTCCACGCTAAACCGTCTTAGCGAGCCGTGGAAGTAAGCAGAAAACAGTGGAGGCATGCAATGCGCAAACCTAACGCGAGAGAGGACGCACGCGCAGTTTGACCCTGCTATTTATTTGTGTATAGTGTGGTGCCACTTGCGCTTTACTGAAACTGTTTAAACACCACTGAGGAGATTTCGAACAGCTGGCCGTCACCATAGACACATGGACATCAACAAATTCGTGCACGCACGCACGTAGAGCCACAATTTCCTCACTATAAAACATTTAATATTCGTTTACAGGCAACTGTGCAAACGAATATGGTGTCCTTGGCCTAGTGTACGAAAGTCTACTTGCCAATACATGCCATTCTGGTGGCTGTTCATATAGTCGTTCAATAATTTCAATTAATATGTTTACGGAATAGTTTTCCACGAATAATTTCTTAAAGCAGCTAAAGCTCAAATAAAATACGGACAGCAAAAAGAACGAGGACATACGGAGCGCTGTATGCGAGTTTATATACAGGTTTTCTCGCGTGGTAAATTTAGTTGGAAGCGCGCTCTGTATGAGCTCGTTCTTTCCAGAGTCCGTGTTTTGTTTGCGTTTTACCTGCCTCAAAATGTCGTGATATACCTCGAATACGGACCTATAGTTATTGAACTATATGGTCCGTATCACATTGCTTTAAAAGTTTTTTTTTTCCTAGCATGTGAACCCGAACCACAATCGGGGCTTCCAATGCATTTCTTTATCTTACGCTCCTATTAACCAAATGCAGCAGCCAGACTTGTTCCAGCACCAAAAAATATGGAAGGGACCTGTAGGCGAATTTGCGCTTGATTCAGTCGCACGAATTCAACGATTGAGAAGAACATGTAGTCGCCCTGCTCTATAGTTTGTGCAAACAGATAACTATATTATTGTCATCTAAATTTTATTAACGCTGCTTGCAGATGCCGGTAATACCGTTGTTCGAGGTTAACGCATCGCTAGAGAATTTCCTCCTCCCCCCATTTTGGATTCTATGAAAATGCTGTTCCTTTAACAAATATTATAGGCTATTCTCGCCTCAACTCACGCTCCGGTGTTTACATTTGCTTGTGCTTCAAGGGCAGAGAGTACGTTATTGGCCTGACCTACAGTTAAGTAGGTCCACAAAACCAAAGTACCATTAAGTCAGGAGATGCACCTGAACGTGCTTGAATCAACTTGGGGAAAAAAAACACTTCAGGGTAAATTATATTGAAGACAGATACAAATAAGTTCGTCCGTTCGAGAACTATTCATGCTGTAGACAGAAATATATCCCAGATACATTTCGGAAATGTTTAATTCGTAGGTTATGTTTCGGAAATCGTTCGCTACCTCCGCTATCTCTTTTTAGCACGAGTTTGACGCGCGCATGCAAGAAGGAAAAAAAAAACACGCACATCGACGAGGTCTGGTTGGACGTCTTTCCGCCACGGGACGATCCCGCTGAGAGGGGTAAAACTGTCGTGTCCCGGGGTCGTGCCTGTCTTCATCACGGACTCGTAATTTGCCCCCGTGGCCTTGGTTGCCTCATTCCTCTGTGTGAAAGGACGCGTTGACATCATCGTTGGCGGTGGCAGGGTCGCCAGTGGCACCCGCGAAACCAGGTCTTCTTCGTCTATCTGATGCGAATCGAGCACCGTTGGCTCAGGCGAAGCGAGCGCCACCATCAACTCCGAGGCTTCCGGCAGAAATGTCAGCGCTGATCGGGGTACCTCTGAAAAAGAAAAAGAGGTGGCAGAACCCAGATCACGTGTTAATGTAGACGGTAATGTGTTTAGCAATTAATCGATATAGCGACACAACAATGCCACCACCGAAACGAGTTATGTATCAATCGTGTGCTGCAGCTGGACTCCTCTTAAGCGCTTCCCTGCAAGACTTACTCCATTCCCTAAGAACACTCGGAGCCATCTAGCGCCGCCACCATGAAGCCTGCGCGTGACCTCCGAAATGCATGGCGCGGCGGTGCGTGCGACCGCATAGAGGCGCGTCATGCAGCAGCCGGTTTCCTCTCGCATCGTGATCACGTGGAGCGTGTCAGACGTGACGGAGATCTTCGAGGTCGTGCTACATCACTATACACCTTCGGCGCGACCACCGTTTGTCCCATCAGACTGCTTTCACCAGCATACGGAGCTGTGAAACTGGTTGAATTGATATTAACATAGATGAATAGGCGAAGAAAGCGGTGGTGGCTAATAAACGAAGTAAGATAAGTTAACTAATAAATAAGTGGATGCTGGAATAAAAGAATGAATAAATAAATAAAAAAGTAAATGAATAAATAGGCAATGACGGCGTTGCGCCCACCCACGCGCACCGTATGACTGAACCACCAATGACTGACTAGATCGCCACTCGAATTCCGATTACAGGTGTCCCCTTGGGGGTCACTATATACTGGTACGGTACAAATACCTGAGTTGGCGAGGGCGCTTTGGTCCTCAGTGACGCCTATAGTTCCAGCTATCGATGTCCTTTCGCTCGCGGCTCGACGGTCCTTGGGTCGTTCAGTGGAGGACTTCGTCGACGCCCCGGCATGCGTGAAGCAACTAGGCCGACGGGATTCCACGGACAGCGACGGGACTGCATCCTCCACTTCGGCGACGCCGGGAGGGGTTGTTCTGCGTTTGCGGGCCCGCTTTGAGGATCGTCGCGATGACTTTTTCTTGGACTTGGACTTAGCCCTGGACTTGGAGCGGCCAGAGGTTTTCTTTTCGCTCGCCGTCGCGGACCACATCGAAGAATCCATCCTCTTCGTCAGCTGCTTCTTCTTCTTCTGCACGTGGCATGCGTCTACGAGAAGAAATCACGCATGGTGCGTTGTCAGCGTAGATGCCTGCAAGAAAGAAGATGAAAATAAATAACTGAATCAATTGAATCAATCAAAATTATTTATTTAGTTAGGCATTTGTTTACGTAAACCCTCTCAGGGCCACGAGGGCGTTACAGAGAGGAGTGGTTAGCACTTGAATGATAATGTAGAAATGGCGGTCTTGAACGAAGGCTCGTCGGTATTGCTGGCGATGGAGGTGGTTCTAGTTAGAGGCAGTCTTCGGTACAAAGGAATTTGCGCACTGGTGTGTGCGCAAACTGAGCACGTGCACCTTCAGGCTGTGACCAATGCGGGAGGAAGAAAATGTATGCAGGGACGGGTCGACAAGTTCACGTTTTAGCTCTGAAATACGGATAGAAAGTTATATCAAAAAAGAGGCACAGTCGGGCCCTTTACCGTCTAATTGCTAAGTCAGGTGGTTCCAGAGAATGCCTGATGGCTGACACGCTTGCGTTGCGGACTAACTTGCACACAGTAAAACGGGCACATAGATATTGAATTGATTCAAGGGAACAAGATAGAGCAGAAAGGAGATCCCAATTATATACGCCATGTCAGAGTTTTGACCCGACGACAGTTTGTAGAGAACTAGTTTAGAGAGCTCGGAGGGAGGAAAATTTACGGCGAATGAAATCGAGGCCACGATTAGCAATAATAATTGCGCAGTTATTGTGCATTTTCCATGAGAGGTTATTCATATAATGATACAAAGGTATTTATAAGAGTTAATCTAGGGGTAGACTGTTAAGCATATACGGGTAAAGTTCCGAGAGGCCGCCTAAGCGCGATATTCTCAAAGACTTGCACTGACCGATATTGAGTGTCATCACATATTTGGAACACCAATGCCAGACATTGTTAAGATCGGTTTGAAGGAAGACATTGCGTCATTCGTGTTGGTTATTTTGCGTTAAACAACACTGTCATCAGCATATCATCTGAGGGTTAAGGAATACTAGTTTATTCGTTTGCGGCTCGTACGCTGTCGTCGCCTTTTGTAGATTAGGTTAACAAACGTAAAACCATTCATGATTTCTTTTTTTTGATGTGCCGTCGATTTGCAGCACAAAAAAGAACGGCAGAAGGCATTCTCGATGAATGCGTAAGTCAATGCGAATCATTTCTCACCTGAACGAGGCACGAAACGCAAGCGAACCCACGGCCTTTGGAGGGAACGCTCGCTCGAGGAGCTGTCACATGCGCGGGCCCCGACACGTCATCACGGCGTACGATCGGAACCGGAGGCAATCGCAGACGCTACATGCCGCGCCAAATTTTTATTCGACAAAATGGTTTAGGAAGAACACCGTCTGCGTCCCACAAGTGAGGGTCTCCCATCGGCGCCGCGTGGCATCGGCGGACTGTTCAGTGGCCGTCCGCTTGGCGTGCCGCTGCTCTTCGGCAGCGAGCATATTCGTTGGCCTGTGTCGCTTCACAACCTGCCTCGCCGATTCAGCATGCATCCAATACCTTCGTAGTCTCTGAATAGCCTTGGTACTCTCCAGGGCTCATTCAGGTATCAGCAAGTATAGAGTAGCTAGAGTAGATTAGCAAGCTACTCTACGTAGAGTAGCTAGCGTAGAGCTAACGTAGAGTAGCGAGCGCAACCGAGCCGCGTCTATCTGTAGCGCGCACTCCAGCACCGGCGAGTGGAGGAGGAGGTGCCAAGCCGGCAGCGCGGGCGCTTGGGAGAGAGTGCGCATGCGCGTGTAGCAAGAAAGGGCTGGGCCAATAGCGGCCAGTGACAGGGCGCATAGGTACGAGGTCCTCCGAGGTATGTGGAAAGGTGTAAAGGTTCCAGGACTTACTTTTGGAAATGCGGTTGTTTGCTATAAATCAGGGGTACAATCAGGACTCGACGGGAACCAAAGGTCAGTGGGTCGCCTCGCATTGGGCGCTCACGGGAAGACTACAAATGAAGTTGTGCAGGGTGACATGGGCTGGACTAGTTTTGAAGTGAGGGAAGCTCGCAGTAAAATTGAGTATGTAGAACGGCTGAGGAATACGGAAGAAAGTAAATGGGCTGGGAGAGTGTTCAGGTATCTGTACCGGAAAAACATTGAATAACAGTGGAGGAAAAGAACTAGGAATATTACTAGCAAGTATGCGGCCTGTGGGGTGGGCAACACAGCAACAAAGAACGTCAAGCAATAAATCAGAGAGGCTGAAATAATCTCATGGTTGGCGGCAATGAAAAAGAAGTCTGCCACGAGTAAATACTTAAGAGGAAAAAACTAAATCAGGAAAGACATGATAACTCAAAGGGAAGCTCATTACTTTTCGAAGCGAGATCGGGATGCCTTAGAAAACGCACCTATAAAGCGACATATAAGAAAGCAGAAGCATGTGCTTGCTGCGGTAAAGCTAGGGAAACGATGGAGCATGATTTATTAGAGAGTGAAGACGACTGCCCAGCGGTCGATTTAGGCACCACGGGCCTCCTTGAAGCCCTTGGATTCAGGGAGAGCCGGAGAAAATTAAAGATGTCCGCATAGAGATTAGTAAGAGGCGATGGGAAGATTGGTGGAAGTAGGGAAACGACAAAAAAAACGGAGACGTACAAAAGCAAACTTCGCAATAGGGTGTCAGGAAATTTGGTCGTGGGAGTTCATAGTGTTTCTTTGCTAACCTAGGTAGGACATTAGCCAGTATAATAGCAAGAGCTTGGTTGCGCAACCCACCGCCCCGTTCCAAGGGGACGCTCATAACATCCATCCATCCATCCATCCATCCATCCATCCATCCATCCATCCATCCATCCATCCATCCATCCATCCATCCATCCATCCATCCATCCATCCATCCATCCATCCATCCATCCATCCATCCATCCATCCATCCATCCATCCATCCACCCATCCATCCATCCATCCATCCATCCATCCATCCATCCATCCATCCATCCATCCATCCATCCATCCATCCATCCATCCATCCATCCATCCATCCATCCATCCATCCATCCATCCATCCATCATCCATCCATCCATCCATCCATCCATCCATCCATCCATCCATCCATCCATCCATCCGTGCTCCTACAGCATCCCCATACGTCATCGCAAAAAGAGGCACGTTTTCGCCGCCGGACGACACACTGCCCTATTTCAGTACACCATACCCTTAGTACTCGTGAGAAGTCGCTTATACAGCTTCGTTTTGATGCATCACTTCGCATTGTCATATATGTGAGAAATATTTTTGTCTAGACACTTCCGCGTTCGGGGACACTGCACTATCCTGGTTCGCAAACTACTGTAGTGGAAACACGGGTGAATGCGAGCGGGTGCGTAACTCACGCCTGTTCGCATATTAACAAGCAGGTTCACAAATTATTTTTACACATTATTCACGGAATTCGCTATTCAAGCTGACTGCGCAAGCATACCGCCAATGGAGCCAAGTCCTCAGAGATTGCTAACATACGAATTCTTGAAAAGCATCCGAAGTTGCTCTGGCTATGCTGCAAATTTCATATTCATATCTAATTTGCTTTATAAACGACATCAATGTAAAAAATTTCGGAATGCAGTTTTTAAGATTCCTCCATATCCATTAATATAAGAACTCCATTAACAATTCATTATGCCTGAAACTACACGTTTCGATGCGAAAAGTCTATCAGTATCGTCAGCAAACGGGGCTGCTTGGTAGTAGTAGTACGTAGTACTTAGGGAGCCTATACATGCCTGTGTTAGGTCCTTAGCTATACTATTGACGCGCATACTTCCTTATTTTTAATGCCTAGGCATTCTTTGGCGAGTACGCCAACGCTGCCAAAATGGTTAGTCCCCAACTCGGCCGTCTGTCGGCACTCCTGAATGTAATTTTCATTCTGATTACACAATGAAATTCGCCATTCTCTACGCATAATGTATATCCGAGAGAGAGAGATGCAAATGAGAGAAAGGCAGGGATGTTAACCAGAGTCAAAGCCTCCGGTTTGCTACCCTGCACTAGGAGAAGGGAAAGGGGAAGTAAAGACGGAAGGAAGAGCGTGACAAAAAAAAGCGTGAGAAAAAAATATGAAACGGGACGAAATGGGGTCATTATAGCCTTTCCAATAGGCCACTGTCACGTAGAAAAGTCAACAAAGCCTTGACCGACTTTTGCTGCGACGACAGTTTACAATAGTTCTAGTATTTGATAATCCAACAATTTCATGCCATTGTTGGGCGCAACTGATTATATTACTTTATCCCGACCCCTCTCCTCGCCCTTAGGTTAAATGTGGCAAGCTAATTTTGTGTGCTTCAACATGATTAAGCATTCCCTAAAAACTGGGCATGATGCAAGAAGGGCAACACTAAATTTGTTATGGCATGTATTGCCCAGCGCCAGCTTTCTCCGCAATGCCAGCGTTTATGGCGCACCCCATTCGTTGTCTGCTACAACTACATGCGGCGAAGCACGATAAACAATTCTAGCTGCCTAAACAGGGCATACGTAATAATGGAAAGGATTACTTACGTGGCTATTGCATTCAGAAAGAAAATTTGGTCTCAGCTATTATTGTGTTGTATTTTCCAGGGTGCAACCGAAAGCGTCCGCTTTCAAAAGTGGGGAACAAATGGCACACTTTGTCTAGTTATGACAGTGCGGGGCGGGGGAAAGAGGAGGGCAAGTGCAGCCCTTGCAACCGCAGTAAATGCACTCATGGAAGCGCGGTTGGTACGCCCTTGAAAGCTTGAAATTTCCTTCTCGGAAATCATGTGGCATCATCTTTAAATACACGAAAAACTCTGCAAGGACTAATCATGACGTAGGCAAGTATAATGAGGGCTTTGTCTGCGATGCGTGGGAGGTGGTAACATTCGTACAGTATCACCGATGGGAATTAGTGGCCCAAGTTGACGCAGCTTGCTATCCGCAACACGGTCAGGGTACGTGATTGGTCCAACATGGATTGAAGTGGTCATGTCTGCGGGAGACATGCGCTCATTTCCTAGTCGTTACGGACTTGTCGCACGAAATAGCGCCGCTTAGAGCCGCAAAGTTCGTGCCAGTGGCAACTGATCGGACTGAGGTTCCACAATTAATCCGCACTGCTTCCGAAAAGTTCATCTCCTCCGGTGCTTATTTGGCAAGTCCGGTGCCGAACGGGGGGAATGAAACGGACTGGAACAGTATTATCGTGAGCAACCACCCCGAGACCATATGCGACACAGTCCCATTCATATTGTCGCAAACTTGAGTAGTGTTCTTTTTTCTTTTGCCTAATGGCCGAACTGAGTCTGTGCCCCTCAAGGGCTTCACTGAAAGATACCTCTGACATTGCGTATTGGCCTTGACGTCTTCCTGCACCGGAGGCAATGCTCGAGCTCGATGGTGTAACCATAACTCCACAAGGATGACCTGGTGGGCTAGTTGGTCATGGTCAGGCGATCATGATCAGACAGAGACTGTGTAGCAGCACACGGTTCCGTATCGAGCTTAATTAGGATCGACACCGATCGTATACGTGTACATACACGTGTGACACCACTATTACAAAAGCTACAGCAACACGGAAGGCTGAACTCCTTAAAACATGGCAGCCACCAGCTGATCACACTGGAATTCGTCCTCCTCGTTTGATTTCGCTGGTCGCCTTGTTCACCGTTGCTATATATTCATCGTTAGATGATTTCAGCTTGGTGCCTCTTACGGTGCATTCGGGTAACGCCCAGTCATTTCAGGGAGCAGCACTAATTTCGCCCTTTGGGTTAACCTATGTAGTGTTTGTACGCGCAGCTCCTGGTGGTCGGCACTAGTGTGGAGACATACTATGGCGTCCATCGAAGCCGTTGTGTTGCTTTGAGACGTTATATCCCACTAATCAATTTATTAATCATTCAAATCAAGAGGTTTACGCGTCACGAAAATTGTGACCATATTCTAAAAAAATAAAAAAAAAACAATTGATCCGCCGTTACAATGGTTTATTTTAAAACGTCTTACTTCGGCTATGCGCACGGTAGTGCCCAGCTTGAAAGGATAATTTGCAACTGTGCAAGCACAAGAAACCCAGTTTGCAGAGCGCGCACACCTTTCACAAGTATGTCCTTGTGAGGTATCGCAGTGTCAAGTGCTTTGCTCAAACAAGAAGAAAATAAAAGAGAATGTATGCAAACGACTGCGGGCCTGCATTGCAAGTTAACCACAATCACAGCAAAAACCGGTGACCTCTGCTTCTAGGCACTGCACAAAAAGTCATTGTCCATATTAAGGAAAACATAGCCATGCCTTAACCTGAGTCGTCTGTTTCATTCACACCACTCAGTAGCTTTTCAACAAGTGCCTCGCAGATCTCATGACTCGCATTGGGCTTCAGGTGGACGCGGAAGTCGGTGTCCATGTCAGTTACGCACATTGGTGCGAACGACTTCGAAAGGCCACTGCTCAAGGCTTCGTCGTCTGCTTCCGGTTGTTCGCAGTTCGCGGAGGCTAGCTTGCTTCCAAGCAGGTGGTGCTTTGTAGGTGCGCCGATCCTGCCGATAAGAACACAGCGGACGATGTAACGCGGGCACAAGAACACGTTCTCCCGATTTTGGAGCCGCCGAATAACTTCTTGCACGTCCAGAGCGTCCTCCGTCATCGCGAACAAGTAGTCGGCCTCCTCAGCGTTCGCAATCTCGCCGCCATGCGCTTGCCAAAGGAGCTTGTACTTATCGTTAACGGTATCTGAAAACCAAGCTACGGCGAAATCAAACACACCCATCTCGACCGCGTTCTTCGCCGCCCCAGCACAGAACACCTATGGTTCCAGGCGGAGAGAAGGCGACGAGTTGCTTGTAGCCCCGACAACGACCTACAGGGGTGCTGCGAGCGCCGCTCGCGTGTCGTCTGGGCACGAACTCCCGCCTGTCGTCTGCTACAGTCCGGGCGGTGTCCGGGCGCATTCTGCAGTGTTTCTGCTTGTTCGCCCAAGTTCCCTATGCTTGCATACTTATGACGGTCGTCTCGAACATATTTTACGAAGTCTTCGTTCGCAAAAAAATAATTTAAGGAGCTTATTTGCTAGACGACATGTATTTTTCAACGGTAATGATGTAGTGCCAGCCGAAGAAGCTCAGACCAGCCCATTGCGAGTTTTTCATGCGCGGATCTATACTTTGCAGTGGGTAGCTGAAGTGAATAATAAAAGCGTAACCACAAGAACAGTACATAAGAATCCAGTTAGGATATCGTACCTGCCGTGATGCAACAAACATCTCACAAACGCTGGCTATAATGACTTCCACAAGATTTACCGTTATTTTATTCTGCTAAAACTTGTTTGCTCACGACGAGTAGTTCATGGTATTGTATCGAATTTTGCATTTCTTCACAGTTACGCACGGCAGTAACACGATATCTTAACAATGCAGTTTAGGTTCTGCTTCTGAAAATTAGGCCGTTCTTCGCCGATAATCTTAAGTGGCGGTAATTTAAGGTAAAGATAATTGAGGGCTTACAGCTGATTGTAGTATGGGGAAAGGAATGCACCAATATTTATTCCCTTTCCGTGCTACACGCTCAAGTCACTTGAGCAATCTACTGGTGATTTTTGATTGAGGAAGAGACATGGCGAATCTGTTTGGTGAACTGACACAGGCTGCTCGACCCAAATGTTCGAGTGAAATATGCCTTTTGGACCGTATGGCTTGCATCCGGAAAGAAGCCGAAGCCTCATTCATTATTAGTGTTACAATGTAATAACATTGTAACACTAATAGCTTCGCCACACATTACAATGTGTTGCGAAGCTATCACTTTCCTCTTTTAAACGCAAGTGTCGCAGATAATTGCTAAACCCTCATTTTGTCGTGCATTTTACTGCATATTACGAGATTTAAAGTTTGTTTCTCGGGTGTCTTCGGTGAGCTAAACAAGCGACCGAGACCAAAAGCCACCGAGACCAAATTTAATGGATATTGGTGGTACACTATGGGAACTCCCTGTACGATGTTAAATGCAGTTAGATCATACACTACTTTTGTAAAAAGAAATTCTTATTCAAGAGTACTCCCGTACCACAGTTAAACAAAATTAGAATGCAGGGGTTACACCTGCGGGCAAATGACCATAACGGAGAGACGATGCGAAGACTTTATCGTTCGGTAGATTACACGATCCGACTATTGCTTCGCATCACGAATAGACTTAATGGTATGCGTGAAGACTGCGCGATCCGTCTCGTGCAGGCGTACGCGATAAGCCGCATAACGTACGTTGCTCCCTAACTGAAGTGGATAGGGTCCAAAAAAAAACAAGGTCGAATGCATGATACGAAAGGCTTTCAAGTGGTTTTTGAGTGGTCGGCGTTCCAACCAAAGCGAGCACCGACAAGTTTCTAGAGCTCGGACTTTACGACTCAGTTGACGAGTTAATCGAGGCGCGCAACGTTGCGGAATGCGAGCGGTTATCGAAGTAAAAGACAGGTCGATGCATCGTCGAGTCGCTCGGCATCGCGTGCTACACTCAGCATGGAGAAAAGGCGGTGGTTCCGGCCTCGGTCCGCGACCCACCGCCTCATCATCCTGCCACTTCCCAAGAATATGCATCCGACGCACCACGCAGGGAGACGCAACAAACGAGCAAGCGATATTTTGAAGAAGTTTGGCAACAGCAAAGAGGCGGTGTACGTAGACACTGCGCGGTATATGGAGGAAGGAGAAGCGCACATGCGATCGCGGTTGCAGACCGCACGGTGAAGTGCCTCGTGAGCGCCAGAGTGACCACGGGCCACACACGAAGGGGACCCGAAGAAGCCGCGATATCCCTTGAACTCGCCGCGGTGCCGAACGCTGCGATCGTGATCAGCGACTCGCAGGCGGCAATCCGCGACTTCGCACGCGGTCGCGTCTCGCGGGAAGCGGCCCGCATACTCCAAATTCGGGATGACGGTGACTCGTCATCGCCCTCGCAACCCCAAAATCCTACGGTATTCTTCCTCTGGACCCCGGCGCACACCAATGTCCGCTACCGCTCGCGGTCAACGAGATGGACCACCACAATGCGTTGGCGGGCTAGTTGGTGCGAATCCATGAATACTTTGTTTAGTACAAAACAACAGACACAAGAAATACGACAGGACAAGGCGCCTTTTTTTACCAGAACAGCAGGTTCAGGAGGTGACACAGACACAGAAATATCAGGGCACACAGTATAGAAGAAAGATAGTTCAGCACAATGCGTTGGCGGGCTAGTTGGTGCGAATCCATGAATACTTTGTTTACTGCAAAAGAACAGACACAAGAAATAGGACAGGACAAGGCGCTTTTTGTACCAGAACAGCAGGTTCAGGAGATGACACAGACACAGAAATATCAGGGCCAACAGTAGAAGAAAGATAGTTCATCACAATGCGTTGGCGGGCTAGTGTGTGCGAATCCATGAATGCTTTGTTTAGCGCAAAACAACAGACACAAGAAAGACGACAGGACAAAGCGCCTTGTCCTGTCGTCTTTCTTGTGTCTGTCGTTTTGCGCTAAACAAAGTTTTCATGGAGGTGGACCACGCCACGGCTCGAGGTCTCACACGCCGAGCCGGCGCAGATTATGTGGCCGCCGCCACCGCCCCCGAGAGCGGGGCATCGGATCCGCTGGATCGGGACACTACGACAGAAATGCAGCAACAAGAATCACTATGGACGTGGGGCGATCGCGTTAGCACGTTCAGAGACCCTACCCAACAGTATACAGACTCGAAAGACGCACATTCTCGCCAACGCACGATAAATTAAACAGGAATGAGGCCGTAACTTTGCGCTTGCTCCAGACTCACACCTACCCTAGCCCCACTCTCTTGCATTGCTGCTACCCGGGTTTTAAATCCAACAGATGCGTATAAAGC